>NC_090935.1:640625915-640928945 GCF_040938575.1 Ambystoma mexicanum
ACTGGGGTGCCCCCACTGGTGTGTGATGATGGTGACAGCCAAGTGACCTATATCTGGCATGGACTTGTGCCCTATGTTTTGATTCAAGGGGGATGCATAGGTGCTGTGTTGTGCAGTTTTGGGGTGCAGGTTGTCTGTGGTGTCCTTTGGGGGGATACATGTGAGTGGGCTTATGTGTGTGGTGATTGGTGGGAGTCCAGGGGTTGGGTTTCTTTGGTGTAGGTGCATGTGGGTGGCTCTGTTTCATGGGAGTACAGGGGGTGGGAATGGTATATGTAGGTGCACTTTGCATGGGGATGTCTCTGTTTCCTGGCTGTACCTGAGGTAGGAATTGTGGGCGTAGGTGCACTTTGCATGGGGATGACTCCATTTCCTCGCTGTACCTGAGGTAGGAATGAGGGGCGTAAGTGCACTTTGCATGTGAATGTCTCTGTTTCCTGTGTGTACCTGGGGTAGGAATGGTGGGCGTAGGTGCACTTTGCATGGGGATGACTCTGTTTCCTGGCTGTACCTGAGGTAGGAATGGTGGGCGTAGGTGCACTTTGCATGTGAATGTCTCTGTTTCCTGGTGTACCTGGGGTAGGAATGGTGGGCGTAGGTGCACGCTACATTCGGGATGCGCATTTTTATCTATTTCATGGGGTGGTTGGTGGGTGGCATGGGTGCAGGTAGCTGTGGACATTGTTTGTGGGTACTCGCCATGCTATTTTTGCTTTTTCCACTCCATCTGGTATTGGGTCAAATGTGTGCAAAAACTGTCAGTTTTGGTGGCTCCTTGCTTTGCACTAGGGTTGTGTAATGGGCGTGTGAAGTGCAATCGCATATTTTTCCACTGTTTGTCGCTGCTTGCACTTCATTATGTAAATCGACTACTCCCGCAATGCATTTGCGCCACCAAGTCCAAGCGCACGCGCTGATTTGTTTGCACTAGATCAGCGTCTACTTCTGTAAATCAGGCTTTCTGGTCTTTCCTGAAGTGTAGGATGGAGGGGCCCAGCCAAGACTTTGGATATGGATTTTCATTATTTTATTGAAATTTGAACTGAAAAAGACAAAACACACACTATTCGCAATCACACAAACACATTGTTTGACAGTGTTAAAAGATCACATCGACTGGCTGCAGTGCTGACCGCAAACATGATTTGGAGGCGGGTGAGCAGAAAAGCACAGCAACTAGCTTAAGTGTGGCAACACACATGACCTTTGGATCATGGAACAGGAAATTTCAGTCATTAACTTGTGATAACGACATATGTTTTGGGCGAGAGAGAGACTGGGTGATAAATACACACTTATTTTGGGAGAGACTACAAAAATACTTAAAGTGGCTTCACTGCGATATACACACAATTTCAATTTGGGTCGTGGAGCAGAAAATCAAGTGATTGTCTCGAGGTATATTGCATTTGATTTATCATGAGTGAGCAAAACAACAGTGCCTGTTTATCAGGGAAATGCACATATGGTTTTCTTTGGGATGCATGAGCAGAAACTCAGTGAGAATGGCTTTAGTGTGACAAACAAAAACATTTTTGTTTTGAAAGGAAATGGAAAACTACAGTTAATTACGAGAGTTGTCTGGAGAGGATGTCAGGAACCCCAAAATCAATCCTTCCTTCCTTCCTTCCTTCCTTCCTTCCTTCCTTCCTTCCTTCCTTCCTTCCTTCCTTCCTTCCTTCCTTCCTTCCTTCCTTCCTTCCTTCCTTCCTTCCTTCCTTCCTTCCTTCCTTCCTTCCTTCCTTCCTTCCTTCCTTCCTTCCTTCCTTCCTTCCTTCCTTCCTTCCAAGAAGGCAAAAGAACAGGCGAACAATCTCGTGGCACGCCCATGTTTGACCAGTAGCCACAGCTAGAAGCCAGATGCTGTAAAAACTATACAGCTAAAACGAAAATCCCCAAAAAGTGGAGAAAAAGTCACTGCTGCCACCAGCCTATCCTTTTAGCACACCTAGAGTAACCTAACATTCTCCGAATGTTAGTCTGGAGCAAAACAAAAACGCACTCCATTGTACTGCAGTGGAAGCTGCTGTGCACAATGATAAAAAGTTACCACAAGTGATACAAAAGTAACCAAAAGTAGTAACATTTTCACACAAGGTTTCCCAGTACTGAAAGCATGAAGGACATATCAGTTTCTCCTTAACATATGAGCAAAGTCCAGTGCAGTGAAGCTTAAGGCTTCACTGTTCTGCAAAAAGCACAGGTCAGATTAAAAAATAAAAGCAAAAAGTTTGGGGGTTCCATAAAGATGGAAGACAAGGTGCAGTAAAGACAAATCTTTCCTACCACCCTCCCACCCCCCAGACTAAGGGACAGTGGGAACTAATCCACCCCTGGATGGGTCCTCTGTTCCAGTCGGTTATCCCAGTTGGACAGCCCATCACAATGGCTACATTTGGGATCTGGCCTATGCCCAATAGTGAAGTTCAAGGCCTGCAGACTAATGAACCACCTGAGCCACTTTGCTTTGTCTCCCTTAACATCCATCAACCACTTCAAAAGCTTAGGGGGAGCATACACAGTGAAGTGAGTTCCAGGGAGATAGGACCTCAACTTCCTAAGGCTCCATACAATGGGAAAATAACTCTTCCCCACCTGGGGCCAACTGAGTTTTCCACTCCTACACCGGTAGCTGATTAGACATATAGGATGTTCCTCACCTTTGTCATTAAGCTGTGAAAGCTTCCCAACTATCCCAGTGTCATAGGAATCTGTCTGCACTAAGAAAGGTCTCTTCCAATCAGGTACCCTCAAACAAGGGCCCTGACCTAGAGATTCTTTCAGGCCAGTGAAGGTCTTCTCACACTCAGGGATCTATAAGAACTCTTTAGGTCCCCTATGAATACGGAGGGCAGCCAGAGGGAAAGCTATATTTCTATAGGCTGCCACATTGCTCCTGTATTTCCCAGTGAGGCCCAGGAAAGTCTTCACTTGGGCGTGGGTGGTGGAGGTTACCCAGTTCTGTACATGAATACTTCACTGACAAGAGGTTGCATCGTGTCCCCACATACACCAACTTTATGCATGAGGACGGCCATTGGCTCTTGTTCATTTACACACTTGTCTGTCTTCCAGAACAAGTTTGCCTGTTGAAGGTCCTGACACCCAGTCTCTTGAGTTCTTCCAAGTGGGGGTTGAATCTGGCATATTATCCAGACATGTATTGCTGAGATCCATTTTCCCACACCGAACAGGGGCTAAGCTCAGTTGACAGGTGGCAGTTGCAGCCACCAATCCAGAAGGCCATACACTGAAGTAAGACTCTGAGAAGGATGAAACTGCTGTCTCCTCCTCAGCACAGACTGACAGGGATATGTTGCCTTATCCTGCAGAGAGGTCATACCAGCAGCTGTACTTTTCAGAACAGAGCTGAGCCACTAAGTTGTTACCTCTTAGTGAACAGTGTGCTTCTGTCTTGGGGACAGAATACAGAGCTCTAGTGTCCATGCAGAATCCAAAACTGGCTTTACCTGTATCTCCCTCCAGTTCCTGAAAACTGAACTCTTGACAGCTAGAATGCTCACACCCTCTTTGTTCCAACACAGGGTGGATCCCCCACCAACTGTCAGAACTTTCTCTTGGATTTGAGCCACCACAATACCTAATATTGGTGGGTCCATTTATTATCAGAATACTGTCTGGTTTACACCATCCTGTTAAAAGGGTGTCAGTGACATCAAGGAGGGAGATTGCCTCAGCAAACTCTCCAGCTCACCTTGCTGATGTGGGGTCGGATGAGGAGACACTAGGCCATCCTCACTGGAGCCATTAGAATAGCTGCTTCAACACAGGGCAGGGAGACACACAGATTTCTCTGGATCCCACTCTATAACCATAAGCATGACTCAAATGTTGTCCCTCAAGATAAAATCCTCCATACTATTCCCAGGAAACTGTATGGCAACCTGTCAAGGTTCATCAAAGCCTTGGGAATAGTTTACCTTGCCAAGATGTTAAACATGTTAAGGCCCAGACCACTGATAGGTGGTCAGGGATGTACTGAGCAAATTTGTCAGGGTGTGCTCCGGGACCCCCAACCGGCCCATGGAGTCGAGATTTGCCCAGAAGCACTTTAAGACAAGCTAGCAGCACCTGTGAGATGGATGGGGGTGCATATTAAATACTCCAATGCCAAATCAATAATGACAACTTGATGGTTTGGCAAAGGAGTCCATTTAATGACAAGTACAAAAAACAGGGAGTTATGAATATCAGCAGTGGTGCGATCTTCCTTCTAGCTTCAACTCCAACGAACTTCATAAAAATCATAACATTTATACTGAAAACTCATCATCATTGACGTGTAATGCTTAAAGGTTGGCATACAATTTTATTGGTTCAGGAAAGGTAACTTTACTATAGGTACTATATCTGTATATGGTAACAGAGTAAGGGGATTGGGTAAACACTGTCAGGTGGGGCATCTAAGCCCGACCTTCAAACTAGTTACTGTAGACGTCACTAAGAGTACGACGTCTCATTGGTTCTATTAACTATAGGACCCCAGATTACTTGGTCCCTTGTGATTGGGTTGGCACCAACCCCACCTGTACATTTCCACTTCGCTTAGCAGCATGCAGAATAATGAGGCCAGATTCAGGGAGTAAGTCTGCATCCCAGCTTTCCTTCAATTTATGTTACAACCATTCATCACCTTAGTGGCTGTGTGTCAATTACTGCCTTGTAGTTTGGCCTTGAGTCTGCCTCTTGGTCTGAGAAGGTTAAGGAGGATGGGTACGGTAAGGATCCATGCGTAGGTGTGAAAGGCTTACTTCTGCTCGCTCGGCTGGTCACATGGTTCAGACACCGTGAATGTGTCTCTTCTTCGTACAATTTGTGTATTTGACTATCGTTTCACCCACCACCTGCCTTCGGCTTCTTATCTTGGCCATTCAGAGCAGTATATTCTGTTCTTTGCTTCAATTAATTGTATCCACTGTTCGTCCATCTTGACAGATACGACCTGGGTTCTCCAGGCATGATTTGCCTCTGCTTAGTTTAGTTTCTGCTGCTGTAGTCTTGATTTCGCCAAATATGGAACTCTTCTCGTGTGGCCTTTTAGAACCTTTTGGTTGATTCTGCTTCTTGTGCAAAGTGGAAATATACTTATATAACATACTTCTTTGAGGTATATTTTGTATATTGGCGCTTGCCGCACTATCTTTCTACTAAGTATAGCAAGCCGCACTATTTTCTTAGCTGTCTTGCGGTTCCAAGCATATGTACATGTGTAAACTTGGTTGACTATCTTCATCATGCTCATGGCTTAAGCTTCTTATGTTTGACATTGTCCTTTCACTTTAGGTTCACAATATCCTTTATTCATGGCGTTTCGTCTCTTTACGTCATTCTCTGGTCATTATTTATTATATACGTGAGTCAATCCAGGTTCTTGTGATGTCACCATTCGTCTTCCATCAAGACCTTTTTGGTTTCTTCAGGGACTGTATTTAGACGATCTTCATTTTGTTTTATTGGTTGATATGGCTTCCTCAATGGATACCTTACTGTCCATGGTTTCCTTGGTGCTGGTACTTCAATAGGTGCTGTTCTTCTGATAGGTTCTGGACAGAGCCCCACTGCGGCTCTCTGCTGGTTTATTTGCTCATCATACGTCACATACCTTGGTGTGAATGTTCCTGGTACTTCAAAATAGATGGTTGGAGTGTGGGCTATACTTGGGACCTCCTCCACACTCCCCCTCTGGGCGATTCATCAACCACTTTCCCGTCTTTCTTCAGTTCTTTTAGTTTCTCTATTGCTTCATTGTTTGCGTCCATTCTCTCTTCATCTTCTAGGTCTACACATGATCGTCTAAAGAAATGTCTCTTTGGGGTCCATATCTTTATGACTCCTTTTAGACTTCCTGCTGTTCTCACGTGTTTGTCTTTGTTCCACGTCATTAGTTGACACTGTCCATTTGGGCTGCAGTAAACCCATCTTCGCACATAATTTCTGTTTCTTGGGATATTGAAACTTTGTTCCTTCTGGTGCGTGAATGTTGGCCTTCACAAAGTCTCTTATTTCTTCGTCAGTTAAGTCTTTCGGCTTCCAACCTGGCTTGACATCAATCATGATCTTCATCCCAATGGCTTTTTTCGCAGTTTTGTGGCACTGAGAGATTATTATCTTGATAACACAGACTCCTAGCAATATCATCACTAGCAGGGCTCCTAGGAACTTGAATGCATCTGCCATCCTTTGCAGAACCCATGAGAATAGTTATCCAAACCAGCTGTCATCATCAGCTTCGTCAGTTTCATCAATCAGCTGGTTCTGTAGCTTCGTCAGCATACCCATGGCTTCTGCTAAGGTTCCATTTTCTTCGTCGTGAGAGGGTATGAATGTGCAACATGATTCTCTGATTTTTGCACAAACACCTCCTTCCATACCTGTGATCATGTGAAGGACATATCAGTTCTGGATAGTCATCCGTCAAACTGCCCTTAACTCTTCCTTTATGGCGTTGAATCCTTTTATGGTCATTTAGTGTTTGCTCCAACTTGGAATCTTGGCATGAAGATTGTCGTGAACACTGATGAGGTGAGGTGAGGCTGAACAGCCTGTGTTCATATGGGATTGCATGAAAAGCTTCTTCTGATTTGGCAGAAAAGTAATTTTCTCTCTTCATTCTATTCAGCAGTTCCACAGATCTCTTCTTCCTCAGATGAGCATCTGCTTTTGGGAAACTGTCAATGCTCAGGTCACTCTTCAGGATCAACAATGCTGGAACATGGACATTCACTAGTGTGCATATACCTCCCCAGTTTTTCGGCAGTCTGATGTATGCATTTGATCCACATGCCCAATAATGATCCATTATTACTGCAGTTCCATGCACCATCCCTGGAGCATCAAAAATGTGTCCACAGTTCTGATTCTCTCCCATATTCCTTGTGCCATTCGTCCTGAAGCACAGTTTTGGATTCTCCAATGGCACTATCTGCAAGGGTCCCTCTCTGTCTTCGACCCATGTCAATAGTTTTGCAAGCTTTGGCCATCATGGCTTGCATATCCATTGTGAATTTTCAATTGCTTCCTTGCAGGCTCCGAGGACCAATCACTACCCCTTTTTCCCATACATCTGGTGAAAGTACTGTTCCCCAGACTTGCATTTGGCCTCTGTTCTTCCATCCACGAGCCTCTTCTTGTGTTTGCCCTTGGACATTTAGCTTCTTGTTCACTTCCCATCTGATTTCAGTTCCTTTCACTCCAGGTTTCTTGTACCTAATCACATGGTTCTTAGTATGAGATATGTTCCTTGTCATTATGTCCTGGACATAATCATCTTCATCAAGATCAGTTGAGTCAGTTGCCCATTTCAATGAAGCATCACTTCCCATAAACTGGCCTCTGGTTTTACACATTGCTACGTTCAATGGACAGTGTGCTGTCTGGACATCAACCTCTACAGCTACGAAGATCTTGGACTTCCCCATGCAATACGGTAGGAGTGCACAAACAAAACATTCCCCCTCTGAACTTCGTCTTCCAACTTCTTTCATGTGCTGGTACCAAATGTTGTTTGCCAAATGTGCTGTGCTGTCCAAGTAATCGTTTAGTTCACTGTTGTCTCCGTGTATGCTTCTCTTAATCCTTAAGGTTTTCATGTAGTGTGCTATAACTACATCCCTGAAAGCATCTGTATGGCTTGTCCTTGCTGGAGGATTCTCAGGTATCCCGTTCCATGATGCAGGTATCTTTATCTCTGCTAGTTGAGTGGAGGAAAGCCTGACGATCCTTCCTATTTCCTCTTGCCTCTTCCTGGCTCTGGCTAATGATGGCCAAATTGATTCTGCTATCAGCTGTGCTAGTGAAATTTCCCTTCAGCTCGTTTTCTCCTCCGTCGGTGTCACATTAGGGGTCTTCATGAATGTTATTTTCGTTGGTTTCTTCTCCAACTTCTCTTGCATTCCTTCTCTTTTGGTCAAAAGTGTCCATATCCACTCTGTCATTGGGCTAGTATATGGCTGTATTGTAGAACTTGTGTTTGTCCCCTTCACTGGAACATATGTGCTTCTTGATGTGGTCTCTATGGGATTATACTCTGGCTCCACTTGTCTCTTCAGGAGTTCAGTTTTTTCCACTTGTCTTTTCACTTCACTTGTAGTGGAACTCCTAATAGTGGGCAGTCTCTTCTTCTTCCATGCTTCGGATTGTGGTTCTGCAGTTATTGACACTAGGGCTGGCGTGTGTGCATTCAATGTTTGCGTGTGTGTGGTTCTCAGTAACCTTTTTACATTCATACTCTGCTGACCCTGTCTCCGGCTTTTAACTTTGCTTGCCACCATAAGAGTGTGTGTGTCATTGCTAATCACATCCATCTCAAGTTCACTCATTCCACCAGCATATTTGCTAGGGACGGGAATGACTATGTAAGGTCTGGGTGATTTCGTAGGTTTCATGTATGCAAAATTAGGTGGATGTACTGGGATTGGGACGCTTTATACACCAATACAAAATGCAGTTCTGATTGTCAGCAACAGCAAAATAATGATAAATCTAATACATAAATACATTATTTCTCTGTAGGTCCATCAGCAGCATTTACTTCCAGGAAAGGACAGACGTCTCTCCACCTGGGGGAGGATGAGATTGCTGCTCTGAATCCCCATATCGATCATCTGTTGAAATATGCTAACTTTTAATGTACCTTCTAAACAATATTATCTATGGATTCTGTTGGTTCTGGTTGCGAGCTGCAGGTACTAAACAATTGTCCCCCTTTGTCTGAACACTGGATTGTCTAGTATTTCTGGACACAGTTCTCTTGTCAGGCTATGGGAAGTGTCAAAATCAAGCAATAATTCAGAAAGTCTCTTTACTGTGCATGCTCAAAATATATTAGCTCCCAGTCCACACCTCTGATCAGCTTCATTCCCAAAGACATGTTGTGTCCTTTGTCAATATAAAAATAAGAAATTAAATCTTTGGCACTGCTCTCTCGATCTGTCCCTCGGCGGAAAGCTTCACGGTCTCCTCCGGAAACACTGGTGGAGATTGGAGAGTTTAATTTGCACTACAATACCATGCAGGGGCATGCTTTGCTGGGTAGGCTTTGCTGGGTCTCTGATGAACGTGAGGACGTCAACATCGACAGGTCTCCCCACAACCTCTGAAAAGTCATCAATTTGGCAAAAGAATAGTATGTTGATAAGCCTATTCGCTTCTTCCTCCGCTTGGGACATTTGCTTTTACTTCGCTGTTATCCGGACGTAGCAGGAACTGTTAGACAATTACAGAAAACAGCCTCCTTATAATTTTTTCGTTTTCAGGATCTTGAAGGAAGTCAGTGACACTGGTGAGCTTCCGACCAATGACGGGTATTTTCTTAGCACTAGATCGAAATATGATAGTACATCTTTGGTGATGTCGCTACTGTGGGACACCATAAGTGATTCCGAACAAGGTCTCTGTATAGAAGGAATCTGGATACTGTATTTTCTTCCAATGTATGTGTCCTTGATTAAAATTTGGCATATCCTTTTCTAATCAAGGACTCAATGTGCCTCAGTCCAAAGTTCAAAGTCAACAAATTATGTTGTGGCTTCTATGTGCATTTTTCTTCTTCTCCCTGCAACTAGGATGCACAGAGTGTCAGTTTTTTAATTTCTTTTAATGTCTTTATCCCCTTTTTTGCTCGGAGGAATGTCCAAAATGAAGGCACAACTGTTGCACTAAGGTTTTTTGTCTTTATTTTGCCACAGGTCATGTGTCCTTCTTCCTCGTCATGGATCTTGTCTGCACGTGCTATGGTTCTTCCCCGTCGTCTGCAGTCTCTTCGCGCTGGGGTGCAGGCAGGGGGCCTTCTCCGATGTATGGCTTGATGTCACCCAAAAGATCCAAGATCTTCTTCCTTGTAGCTTTACTGCAGAGGGAGTGCAGTCTTTGACTGTAAGGGGACCATTAAACCTCAGCTCGTCCCACCTCTTCCTCGTATGATTCTTTACCAGGACGGTATCTCCGGGGAAGATGGATGGAAGACGTAGTCCTTGAGCTGTGTCTGCAGTACGATCTCCTTCCGTGCTGCCCTGCACCCTTTTCATCATCGCTGCAGCTGGCCTGAAATTACAGTAAGGCAAGATGTCATGCAATTCAAGTAATTTTGCATTTCAGACACTAAGATTTCTCCTGTTGACTGGGCATCACATCTAGCTCTGTCTTGGGGTGTCAGTGGAGTGTGCATTCTTCTTCCTGTGGCTTTTTTGTGCGGCGTAAGAGGATGGTCAGCACCGGGTTGATTTCCGGAGTGCATACATTGCCAAAGGAAGGCAGTGCAACCATCCCTTTCTTAGAGTAAGCTTCAACTTGCCTATCCTTTCCTTTAATAAGCCGTTGAGCTTATCACATATTCCGTTACCTTGAGGATGATACGCCGATGAGAACTTGTGCTTTGTACCAAGCAACAAGCTAATCTGCTTAAAAACTTCATTTACAAAGTGAGTCCCGTTATCTGATCTCATGACTTCGCATACCCGCCACCTGGGGACTACCTCTCTCACTAGGAATTTGGCCGCACAGGTAGAGCCTGGGTGTGTACATGGACCTGCTTCTATCCATCTAGAAAATGGACCCACCACAACAATTAAATACCTGTACCCGTTACATACTTGAATCATATCGACGTAATCGACATGCAAGTGCTGAAAAGGCCCATTGGGCCTTTGGATGACTCCTCTGATTACTTTTAGTGTGTGCCAAGCTGTGAAATGTTGGCAAATTATACAGTTCACCATAACAAATGCAACATGCTCCACTAGATTCTCTTTTGTCATGTGTCGTGGATAGTGTAGGTGTTCCAGTGCTATTTTTAACAGGGCTATAGGCATTACTGGCTTACCAGTGCTATCTTGTCATCACAGGTTTTCGGAGAGGTTTAAATAACACCCTCGCCATTTCCATAAGTTCTTCTCCTTCTGTGGTGTCTCCCTTGGAGTTCCATTAACTGTGTCTGTCCCATATTATTGTAACTTTCAGGTTCGCTCCGTGCGACGATCATTTTCTCATTTATGTTAGTGACTTCCACATCCATAATTGTCTCGCTCTTGGACGCCATATGCTTGACTTCCGTGTCTGCTGATTGATTTCCTCGTGAGATAAAATCTGTCCCTTACGTGTGGGCGGCGCATTTCACGACCGTTATGCCCACTGGGAGCTGTAGTGTCTAAATCAACCTGTCCAATAAGGCTGCATGCTGCACTGGCGTGCCGTCCACTTGGAGGTAGCCCCTCCTTTTACAGCGTGCTAAGCTTGCGTTCACTGTTGATGTCACATACGTGGAGTCGCTGTACACTTTTACTTCCTGGTCTGCATGATTCTCAATTGCGAGTATCAACGCTAATAATTCTGCAGCTTGCGCTGAATAATGAGATGGTATTCGTGCACTAAGAAGTACTCGAAATTCTCCATTTGCTGCGTGCTTCATCACAGTGACGCCTGTATATCTTTGCCCATCATTTTGATTGATTCTCGAAGAACCGTCAATGAGGACAATTTTTCCTGCTGCCAATGCATTTTCTTTCACTCTGTGAAGCTCATCATAGAATTCTTCATAATTCGCACAGTCATGTATTGGCTCTCCTTCAGTGACTGACTCGGCTATGAACATAGATGGGTTCACTATTTTGCATTGAACTATTTGAATCGATGGATTTGATACGATAACTTCATAAGCAGAAGCTCTCTGAGATGTCAGTGTGCCCTTCGGTTTCTCTAGAATAGCAAATAGCGAGTGCTCGATGTAAAACATCATTGAGCATCCCATTACAATGGTATTAGCCTTCTCGATGGTGAACGCTGCAGCAGCTAAACTTTGTTCACACAGAGGAAATGGCCCCTCATCACTGGGTCCAAATTTCCACTATAGTATGCCAGGGGCTTGTACCCCAATGTGGTTCTCTGTGTGAGCACTGCCGTCATAACGCTGCCATTCGTGTGTGAGAACAGGTAGAATTCCTCTGCATAATTGGAAATTCCTAAAACTGGTGCCGTGCAAATGGCTCTTTTGAGTTCAGCAAATCCATCCTTCATGGTTTCAGACCATTCATTCTTTTCCTTTGTCACTTGTGCCTTCTTTAGGGCTTGAAGCAACGGCTTGGTATATGAGCTGTAGTCGAAGACCCATGCCCTGACATAATTGCAAAGGCCTAAGAAACTCTGCATCTGTTTTACCATGTGTGGCTTGGCTGTGTTCAGTATTGGATTCTATAATCTTTGGATTCTATAATCTCCCAATATTTACATTTTCTGGATAATGCAGCTTCCACTCCATTTAATAGAATGGGGATGACTTTCATTTGGTAGAATGCCATTATATGCTTGAGAGAGTATTTACCAAATTTATAAACAAGTATCTTTGCTTGGGAGGTAAGTGCTTGCAATTTACACTTCAGTTCTAAGGTGTATGATTTATTGTTATTTACATTTGAAAAAGTCACCCCTAGGTATTTGTATTGGGGACAATCATCAAGTCACTTCCCTGTAAGATCCATTTGTACCTGCTCTTTTTGGACCTGGAATTATTACAGACTACAATTTGTGTCTTGTTGGTGTTTATAATCAGATTATTATCTTGGGTATAGACATCAAGTTGTTGTAGCATCTTTTGCAGGCCCGTTGGTGTTTGGGAAAGCAACACCAGGTCGTCCGCATATAATAAATATCCAATTTTCTGGGAGCCCAATCTAGGGGGATCGCCCATGACATTAACACAAATCTTCCCCATGTCCAATAAAGAAGTTAAATAGGAACGAAGCAAGTGTACACCCCTGTTTTAAACCTCTTTGAGTAATAATTACAGGAGATAGTTTACCATCAAAAGTCATTCGGACTTTCATCGATGTTTCTAAATGAAACAACATGATCAAAGTTAGTAAAGATTCCGGACAATTATGTTTCCTCAGTTTGTTATATAAGAGGAACCGATCAATGGAATCGAATGCGGCCCGGAAGTCAATGAAAGCTAAATACAGTGACTGATTCCGGGTGGCACATTGCATTTTGATCATATTTAGGGCAAGTATGTTCGGAATGGTGCCTAGATCAGTGACAAAGCCTGATTGGTATGGATCTTTCAAATGCTCTTTGATGATCCAAGCATTTAGTTCTCTAAGAAGCAATCAGCAGTAAATCTTGGTCGGCACATCCAGAAGTGAAATTGGACGATAGCTATTTGGTACTTGCCGGTGTCCTTTCTTATAAATTGGCACTGTAATTGCATGTTTCCAGGTTTTGGGGAGGCATTGAGTATGGTTTATAGCTGTGAAGATGTTATTCAATATAGATGCCCAAATCTCTGGATAGCATTTTAGTGTGTAATTTGACAACCCATTGGGACCCATTGCTTTTAAATTGCTTGCAGTTTTGATTAGAGATATAATATCATCTTGATGAAAAATAAGATGAAATTTCTTCGGAATTGTAAGGGATTCTAAACTAACAGAACTTTTGGGGACAGAGTACAGCTCACTAAAATGTGCTATCCATTGTTGTTCAGAAACAGCAGTTGACTGAATGGTTGTTTGGGACCCAACCGTAGATTGATTTGTAATGGCCCACCTTATGGCTGTGTTTTTAGTTGCCAAAACATTTAGCATGTTTGCCCCATCGTTCTGGTAAAGTTGAACTCTATGGCTTTTTATCCAGTTTACATGGTTGGCTTGATTTTCCGAGAGAGGACGTCCTTCACGCCCAGAGGAT
The DNA here is from genome assembly GCF_040938575.1 of Ambystoma mexicanum. Taxonomy (NCBI): domain Eukaryota; kingdom Metazoa; phylum Chordata; class Amphibia; order Caudata; family Ambystomatidae; genus Ambystoma; species Ambystoma mexicanum. The sequence continues at coordinate 640,639,614 of NC_090935.1, forward strand.
GTTTAGAAGCTTGTCTCAGTTTGGAGCGGTATAAGGTTTTTCCTATTTTAACAGCCATGTCATAAATGTGCAAGTGATGCGGTTTTCTACGTGCATTTGGTTTAGAATGCTGAAATAATTGCATTGTCACTATATACTATTCCAATGTTTTCCTCTACTCCATGACTTAATGATTGACCATAAACATACTGCGGCTGCCTTTGGGGAGAGGGAGGGGGGAGGAAGAGGGAAGAGGGAAGAAAAGGGGCTATGTTGTAAAACCAATAAAAAGAAGTTAAAAAAAAAAAAGTATTGATTGAAATGGAGTAACCCATCCTCCGCCCATCAAAGGCGATTCCTCCCCGGATTAACCACTAACCAACCTCCATATTGCATATTTGGAAAAGTTTGATCACCACCCTCTCCTTGTCATTCCATTGTTAGCATATTATGGTCACTCATATCAGACTTCACCACACAAAACTTTTTGACCAAAGACAAGAAGGTACTACTCACAAATGTAAACAATTGTTGTAGCAGTGCACCTCGACTCCATGTTGGTTCAGGAGGTATATCAGATTTAAATGCCCCATTCAACATCTGCAACCCTTGGGATTCAATGAACAGATTCCAACGATGTAATCGCCCCTTGTGATGTAGGGTATTCAAAGCAAAACAGCTGAGGTTCAGATCACCAGCTAGTATGAAATGAGATACCATTTTATCCGAGGCTACCAGGTAAACTAAGGCATTCAGGTCTTCAAAAAAAAACATTAATCTGATATTAATACCGGATTCCAGCATATATTAAGTAAAGCATAAACATTGCCCTGGATCTTAACCTTGACCAACAACATATGCGTGTTTGGTACAGCCCACAATTCAGATGATAGCCATTTATCTGTTTTACGGCGATTAACAGACCAGATGATGGTCGGCCCTGGTGGGGTTTTACTGCAGGGTTGAGATGTACATCATGATTGTCCCAAACTGGAGATTTAGTCAACCAAGTCTCTTGTAATAGTACTATTTGAAATTCGCCAATATAGCTTTTATCATTATTAAGCAGATGTTTGAACCTCCATGTATTCCAACTTATCAATGAGATATCCTGGTTGCGACCTGATCTGACTAGTTATCCTTGGCCATTCATGCATTTGCACTGATATTGATTAGGATTCTGCTTTCCCCTAGTGACTTTTTTATTATGCACCACCTGCGATTGTTCATGGAAGTGTTCTTTCTTATCAGAGGTGTAATCTGCAAGCAGGGTCAGTTAGACTGAAAGGCCAAATCCCAACTCATATAAGAACTCTTGGCTAGCCAGATTAAATGTTGTACTACTCATGAATTCATCCAGCGTCCCACTGAGTTTAGTTGTGTATCATCCGTAACCTCAACAAGTTCAATGTCAGCTGAATTGATATCCTCCATCTGAGCTACCTCTGAAAATATAGCCATCACGGACCTTCGGTTGAGATTATATTGGTTAGAAGGAGCAGGTCTGCAGGCTACTACTAATGAGTATAAAGCCGGTTGTTGGCAAGCCTGTGGTTTTATACCTTTAGACTCATCAGTTTTATGTAATTTTGTCCCTTCACTTTCTTTATTGGGAGCATTCTTCTCCTTGAAATTAATTAAGGCATTCTCAATTAGTCGCATGACCTCCGCTGGGATATCTAATGCAGGAATGCTATCACCGGTACTCTGTGAGGTGCTACGCTGGATTCGCGAAACATCACTTGCAGGTGTCGCTATTGGGGGGATTAGGGCCAAGTTTTTTTCAGGTGCCACTGATACAATTGGCACAACGTGATCACTCGAGATCGCCACTGCTGGTTGGTTCTTATGATTGACGTGGTAATCTTTTTTCCATTTGTTGTAATTTAGTTCCCCTTGATGACTCTAGAGAACGTAAAGGCCCATTTTTGTTCCATAGGTCTAATGAGAATGATTCCAAATGTCCCGCCATATAGGCATCAACTGCTTTTCTGTGGGTGTAAATCGCTTTTTAATTTCTTTCATTAGTTGATTTGGTGCTCATTGTATTTTTTACACGGACTAGTGGGCTTTCCTATCGTAGGATTTGTGGTTGTGGTTGTAGTGTTGCATTTTTTGACCTCCATTACCAATTCATCTAGGGAGGATAATCAAGGGTATGCGCTGACTTCCAAAATTTGGACACTTTATTTTTCGCCTGTGTCTGCTGCAAGTATTTTTTCCTAACAGCTTTAGAAGCAATTGTTACATGTTTCTTGGGTAAAGTTATGGCTTTGAAAAACTGTTTTGATGCCAGTTCACTGATTTCTGATTTTTAGTCAATTTTCCAATCACCCTATTCTTACCTTTAGTCAAATTATCAGGTGTAAATATTGTAAATACCTTTTTACAGACCACAGCCTTCATAGAATGAGGCTCATTCGAATTCATCGCACCTACATTGGATGCTACAGCAACATTGTCTGTTGTTCCTGTTTCACACAAGAGTTCTGGTAATGTTTGACAGGCAACGGAAACCAGTGTCACTTTTAGTTTGTTTTGGAGAGTCAGTGCACTCATATTACAACCCAAATTCAAACCAACAGTGTTTTGCCAAACATTTATTTTATCCAAAGAGGCAACCCGGTTGCCTAACTTGGAATCTAGGGTGTCAAGTAATTTACCTAATGATTGTATTGCGAGATTCATGGCTTGTAGGGTTAGCTCCAAGACATTTTATGACGGTACTACTTGAGTGGATATGTTGACATTCTGAATTGCCACCTCCGGTCTCCTTGGGTTGGAAACATAATGCAAACATAAAGGAGTCAATAGAATGTGAACTGCAATGGCTAATTTTGGCAAACAACACAGGTGAATTAGACAAATTCTCAGAAAGTGTTCGGGCTGAGAAATCTGAACCATTAGAGTCCAAGTGAATCACAGCCAGGTGCAGGTTATTTCTTGCACAATGTTAGAGTCAGTTGTTTTTGCTGTTCGTGGGATCATATTCAAAATGGCACTATCGGAAAGTGAGGCGTTACCCATGCTGATCTCCACGTTAATTGGTGCATGTATGCTCACATGCACTGGGAGCTCAGTAATTGGAATGATATGTGGCTTCAGCGATTCGCTATCTATTAGATGCGTGGACTCTTGAACCCCAGACATTTTCTCATTGTTTTAGTGCCATTTCCCATTGATTCCACATTTCTAGATGTATGCGATGGATGCACCTCTTTACGGAATGCTCGAATATCATAGATCTTGGTTACATTAGTAGGCAATTTAAATGACTTGCGCGCCTTACGCCCAACTGTTGTTGAACATGAGTAGCTTTGTGCTCTCTTGCGTGCGACCAGCGCCAAAACCACCCTCTCGCTTTCTAGCATTCACGGTGCATTTTGGAGAGGCATGTCTGTTTTTAACGTGCAGACAATCATTTTCCTTAGATTGCTCGAGCTTTGGAAGTCCAGGGAAAGCACCCTGTTGCCCCGACTACGCAACAAAGAGGCAAAGAGGTACATGCTGGTACTTGCGCTCGGTGGGCGCGCTCTGGGGCACGCAGGAAGTCAATTTGAAAGGATTCGCCTTCAAGGTGGGCGTGGTTTATGAGTTGAAAGTGAAACAAGCGGCTCTAAATAAAAGTGAACAGGGTATAATGAGTATAAGTCACCTCCTTACTTAAATAGTTTATTAAGGTCCATGCACACAGTCTATTGTACCATATGGTTTGACAATGATGCAGAGAGGTCTCACAGCAACGAAGCAACGTCAGAGGCAAAGAGGTACTTGCTGGTACATCTGCTTGGTGCGCGTATGCTGGTGCGCGCGGGAAGTCAATTTTAAAGGATTAGCCTTCAAGGTGGGCATGGTTTATGAGTTGAAAGTGAAACAAGCCAAATTACGCTTCCAAACTGCTCATATGTTTTGACAATGATGCAGAGAGGTCTCACAGCAACGAAGCCGCACCTGAGGCAAAGAGGTACTTGCAGGTACTTCCGCTCAGTTCACACAGTTCTTTTAGTACTTTACTGTTCTTGTTGTCCTTCTCAATATGTAACTCTCTTCATTTGAAACTAATATCGCTCCTCTTATCAGTGTCTATCATTGGTTGATTACTTTCTTCTGTGATTCTATTTCCAATATTTGTTGTTTCCTTTTCCGAGGTTAGGATTATCCAACCTTTTAGTGATTCTCTGTTGCTTTCCTTACTGTGACTATAACATATCTGATTACTCTCGGAGGGTTTTGCCTCCAAATCTTTGTTTCTCTTGATTATGCTCTGATTATCTTTACTGGCACGAGTAGGAACAGATTCATAATGATTGCACTTTTATTCTTGTGTTCTCACTACTGTATTTTTGCTATCTCGACTGTGACGAGTATGAGTACTCTGATAAAGATCTTCTTTTCCTCCTTATTTTTATTAAAAATTATTTATTGGTCAGTTAGCTAATAACATAACTTTTGAACACAAAGAAAATTACATTACAGAATCAATTATACATATTAAAAAAAGGCTCTACAAATAATCCATTTACGAGCACCAGTCAATGACATATTAAAATAGAGAAATACAGTCAGTTAATAAACACATTACTTTTCAGTACTTTGACATAAAGGGCATCTGCTCTTAGTACTTCCAGTACAGAACCTAGTGTACATTTAAACAAGGCACTCTTTAGTAAAGTGCATTTCAATAACGTATTTTCAATACAGTATGTTCAATAATGTGCATTCAAAGTGTATTTAGTAAAGTGCGATCAGTAAAGTGCATACAATAAGGTGCCTTCTATAAAGTGTATGAGTGGTTGCAGACATGTCCTATAGAGGATTGTACAACTGCAGACTACCTAAAAACCAACAATTGAAATTACCATTGACGTCATACGACCAGCAAGACAGTCTTCCCAAAACTCTCCACCATTACAGCCTGTAAAACCTCTGCCCTTAAGGAATGTGTTTAAATACAGTTGCCATTTATCCTCTAAATTAGGGCAGACTACCAACAAGTGATAAATGTTTCTTTCTCATTAATTTCAGCACAGAAACAACACATCGGGATTATTTTCTGGAAGGTTATGATATTTTCCACAAATCTCTTGAGTTAGGTACAGATTAAATCTGAATTTTAAGAAGGATCTTCTAAAATGTCTTTTCGGATATCGATATCTGTACAAATATGGGGCACCTTGTTTCTAAGGACCCATGCTCAGGTATTCTAGGGATTGATAGGAATGGAACTCCTCAATGGATTGCACCCAATCGGCCAAGTACAACACCTTTTTAACCCTCTCTGGGTTACTCATAAATTCAATGTCATTTAAGGCAATTTTAGTGAGCAAGCCAGAACAGAATGTCACAAACTCTTTTAAATAGCAAGTGTTCTGGCCAGAGTTTGCCAGATTTAGATCTAAAAAAAGGAGTCTTTTGCGGGTACCAGTAATATTCTATAAAAGAATAAGAGTCCCCAGTGTGCTCTAACCTTCAGTGAACAAAAACCAAGTTGAAATGGGAATACATTTTTGTAAACTCAGGACAGCCTTCAAGATCCAGAGCTTCCAAACTTTTTAAAATATTTAAAATCCACAGATAAAAAGTTTAAATTCCATATACAATTCTGGGTAGAAGCTTTCCTTCATAACATCTTCATTTCATTTACCATTGCCATTGTGCATGCTCTGACCCATTCCTGTACTTTAGAGATGTTGGGTTTAGAGTACACTGGAAAACCTGAGTAAATTAAATTGTCCAGCTTTTTTAGTACCTCTGTTCCTAATCACCATACATATGAAGACTCCTTAGTATTGGTTGAGCACTGCATTACTTTTGTTTTCTGTGGGTTTATTGCCAAGGAGTTTTTACTAGCATAGCTGTTAAATGCATCCAATCAGTATTGTAAACCTTGTTCTGTACAATGGAATAGGAGAAAATCATCTGCGTAACTGAGCCACACTATTTTCAAATGGGCTAATTTAGGTGAAGCAAATTATACTTTTATCAAGTATTCCCCTATATCTGAGGTGTATAGATTAAATAGACATGTCAAGAGAATGCAGCCTTGTCTAACACCTTGTGGAACAGGAATCTTACCAGAGAGTGCACCATCTTGATTTAGTTTCCCTTGCATTGTGGAATTCTCATGTTAACCAATTAGGAGCCTTAGTAAACCTGGGGGAATTCTCCAACCCTGCAGCTTCTTCCAGAGGAGGTCCTGATTTACTCTGTCAAAAGCTGCAGTTAAATTAACTGTTGCAATGAATACTGAGCAGTATTTTGTCGACCAAGCTGTGGCTTCAATACATTTCAATAGAAAACTATTTAGATACGTCCTCATCATCTTCCTAAAATCGGTTTGCCACTTTTGGATTCTTTCCGTTTCCTGTGCCCAATTCACCACACGACGCATCAGCAAGAATAGAGATTGGGCGATAATTCCTTGGATCGTCTTTAGGTTCTGTTTTTGTAAATTGGGACCACGTGTGCCATATGCTAGGTGGACAGGAAAGAATTTGTGTTTATCACATCTTTTAAAAGTTGGGCCAAAAGTCCCGCCCACATTGGCGGGTTTCCACGAAAAACACCAAATTAGATAACTTGTTGGGTCTTGGGGCCCTCGATGTGCCAGTTAGTTTTGACCAGAATTTCCACGACGTGTTCTTAGTCCACTTCGAATTGCCAATCCACAGATTCAAATGAAATTTAAAGTTGATGTTTAGATTATCCAAAGAATATATTTACTCAAAATGGGCTACCCAGACCGGTTCGGCCACTGCATTAAACTGCTTGCATGGTTGTGAGTTTTTTTTCTCCATTCATAATACACTAGAAGATTGAAGCATTTTTACTGCTCAACGCTTCCAGCGTATACTCACTGTCCTGTTGGTACAAGCAGGCTCTTCTCCCTCATGGCCATTGCCCAGATCCTGTTTCTTAATTGGACCTTCTTCATTTGTTTGACCGCCTCCACTGAGGCTTTCCCATCTATGAACTTTATCAATTGAATTTCAGCCCTAAGTCTTTTCTTGTGAGCTGCTACTGCATGGTGCTATGCACGGGTGGCTCTTGGGGTTGCTTAGTTTTCTGGCTTCTGGGCCTAAAGACTTTAGACAAAAGATGTTCAACCAGCGGGTTAAACATTTCTTCTGATAAGCTGTTAACTTTCCAATCCCCAAGTGGTCAGGCTGCACCATTCTTCAAGGGCGAGATTAACATGAGTGACTTTGGTCTGGTTCCAAAAAACTCTATTATTTTGATGCCTCACTTCAAGACCCAGTGGACCTTCCTACTTAACATTGAGTGGTCACCTAAAGGTGTTTGTGTAATTAACAAAGGGGAGCAATGACTAAACAGGCCCTCATCTATAAACATATAGTCCAATGTGGATGCCAAAGCGCCATTATGCAAGGTGTAATTAGAAATTTAATGTAATGTTGGGGTAGTCCAGTTTAGTATTTTCAAAACAAGACCATCCAAGCTGTCAAACCTTTGCCATCCAGCTAGACTACATTTATTTTTGGCTGGAGGGCATCTTTTATCAGAGTTGAGGGTACAGAAGTCCAAGCAGGGCAAGTTTAAGTCTCCTACAAGAACCACCATTCTCCCCAGATTTAGATCACGCCAATCATCAATCAAAGCAGTAATGGCGTCCAGCATTGTTTCTTGGAAACAGATACCCAAATGCCAATAAACTTTTAACAGTAGGAGGTTTACTGTAGAGTACCCCATTTTCAATTCGACATGCACACTTAGTAAGCCTTTAAATAAAGCATCTGAGGAAATAATCTTCATGCCCTTATTGATTTTTTACAAAACGAGTAGCCCCCATGCAGGGTGGCCTGCTACAGTTGGCCTCACAATTTTTAAAACGGATGCAAAGCCACCTGTATATACCTCCCTCATTAGCCAAGTCTCCTGCAGGCAAATAACAGTGTTTTCTTAAGAAATTCCACAGGGCCGGATCACCTACCAATTTACTATGACTCCTGGTATTCCATGAAAGAAGACTAACAGGAACTTCATACTAGAGGGGACGCTTATCCAATAGTTCCTTTCTTGGCCCGTTTAGGATCCCCCCACCCAGGACCAGTCACATTCTATTTGTTTGCCATTGCTCATGTGACTAAGAAAGGTGACTAACCGGCCACATTGTCGTGGGCACTTGTTGAGAATAAAAGCACATTTAGGAGAAAATTCATAAACAAGTCACGACATTCCTTTTCATTATGATCTTGCGATAATGATTCTGGGATTATGTCAAAGCATATTTGCTGTAAGGGGTTTCACTTACTATTAAGTCAAAGACCACTTTGGAACCAATAAACAGCACTGCACGGTAGAGGTCCTGTGCGGTAGAGGTCCTTAAAATCTACCAGTGTAATGTACCTGTATGCAATTGCACACAGGGTCAGCACCGTTGTCCGAAGTTTCAAGGTGTTAGATCTATTTAGAGTTGGAAAATTCCTGCTAGAGATGGCTGCTGGATTGTCTGTATGTAAATTAGGGACCTTGACCCTTCCCCTGAAGAGGTTATTACTGCCCTTGTTTTCAGGATGTGATGATCTGACCCTCTTGCTCCCTTCAGAGTGGAGTGGACTTATTTTTGCCCCCCCCTCCAAATTGGCTCTACAAGAGACAGGATCTGGAGCTAAAAGGGGGTACCTTTACATTACCCGCATTAAGAGTTTGGGCAGCTAGGATGACTGCCTGGGGCTGTGCCAAACCTCTCAATAGAATACCTTGAAATGGATCACTTGCTCGGTTCTCTAACCTTACTTCTTGTTCGACGGCTATGTGTGGTATGAAGGGGTTTTCAGCATGTCTAAGATTAAACAGGGGGCAGTTTCCCATGTGCATTGGGCTGCCTTGATTATTTCCCCCGTCTTGCGCCCCTTGCCCATACTGCCCCCTTCTTGCGCACCCCCTGCCCCTGTGCCACATTGATGAAATCGTATTTGAGGTCATGCAGTCTAAGTGCTCTTGCCTCCGCCCATCAACAGTTAACCAGGCATTCACAGAAGGCAAGCTTTGCGTCCCTCTACTAGTCTGTGTCTCTATTTCTTCCATCGTGACAGGCTCCAAAGCGCCAACTACTTGTGTGCTCCTGTTATCTTTAGTTACTGTGACGGTTGGCTTATCTATATTGCAGGTCACTTGAGTAGGTCTTTTTCCAAATCTAATAGGTGACCTTGTTTTCGGATTTCTGATTACTACCATGATTGAGGGCTGTTTAGATAATGTTTGTAAGAAATTCCAAGAGGATTGTTTTTCCTCTTTGCATCAACTCAGTCCTGTATGACTTTGTCTTCTTTTGCCTTGTCCAGTACTTTCCTGTTTTTCTGTTTCTTTCTTGCTTTCCTGGGTTGAGCGTTTTGAGCAAGGTCTTCTTCACCTGATGAGATTGCATTTGTGGCGTTTAAGGAGGCATCTATAGGCTGCGTGACCTCTTTGTGTGTATAAACCGCCCAATGTGTCCAGGGCACCATGTCTCCTGAGTTTTGATCAGCGTTGCATACTTGGGTTTGAGTGCTACTCAGGCCACATGTTTTTTCAGGGACCAAGTTCCCGCGAGTCAGGGGCACCGACTGACTCTCTGGTGCATTTGTCAGACTTTCTCTAAGGTCCCCTTCTCCTGATTCCATTGTTGCCCTTTGATTAGTTTTGTTTATGTCCAAGAAGTCCTTTATCTTTTGATGGATGCCCACAGCGGCGCAGGGAGGACCGCCCTGAGTTGGGATCTCCTGGTCGTGGATTTTCAGGTTAAATGTTTGCTGTTCAATGCACGTTCACTTCCTGCGCATGCCGCAGATTGTTTCACGCTCCTCCAGGAGTATGCTCCTACTCTTGCTTTTGTCACAGAAACATGGCTGAAGGCCTCCTCGGCTCCTAGTCCGGCCCATGCTCTACCCTCCAACTATCAGATTCTCAATCTGGACAAGTCTCCCCCTAGGGTGGGGGGTGGGATTGCCCTGCTTTACCATATCAATTTAAGGTGTACTGCTCTACACTTGCAGCACACTTTAAACATGGAAGCTTTGCTATTGCGTGCTTCTATCTCCCCTACCAGCACCTTTAATTTCTTGGTGATTTATCGCCCCCTGGATCTGATCTTCTCTTTTATGCTGATTTCTCAGATCTTGTGGACGATCTTAGACTTCAGCTGGTTTTTTTGTTGTTGTCCTGGGGGATTTCAACCTCCATCCTAATGACCCAGCTGATGCTCAGGCAGCTTGTATTATCGCCATGTTGGCAGAGTTTGGTTTTACCCAGCTAGTTGTTGGCCCTACCCATGAGCTTGGTAGCACTCTCAATCTTATCTTCTCCCCCCCCTGCACTGGCCACATTTTTTGTTGCCCACCTCCCTGTCATCTGGTCTGACCATGACATCATCCCTTTCTCAGTGAACTCTCTCACCTGTCCCTGTCCTCTAGTTCTCCCCCCGCCCTGCTAAAAGGTATTGGAAGAAGGTCAAGCATTCTGACATCGCTATGGCAATTATCCAGCAGCAGCCAGGCGATGTCGCTGGTGATTTCCCGTTGCTTACTGCTACCCTGTTGCTGTTGCAGACTCACTTGCACCCCTTAGGGCCTGTAAAACCTGTGCTCCGCCGTATGAACCTTTGTTTTCAGCTGATCTGGCCAAGCTTCGGCTGGCCCGCAGGCAAGCCAAGCTTAAGTGGTGCTTATCGTATTGTGCCTCGTCTCGCCTGGCCCTTCACCAAGCTACGGCCTCCTATCAGGCAGCTATTATTCTAGCTAAATGTGTGTTTTTTGCTGCACAGGCGGAAGCCTACGCAAACTCTTCTAAAGCGCTGTTCAAAGTAGTTCACTCTCTCTCTTCTCCATCCACTAATACGGGGTTGGTCACTTCCCAAGGGCTTTGTGACTCATTATCTTCCTTTTTTGATGATAAAGTTGTCATTATTCGCCAGAAAACCTGTGCCTCAGCGGACCTCTGTCCTCCCTCGGGCAGCTCAGATGGCATGTGCCCGTCCACTTTTCCAGTTTTTACGGAGTCTGCCATGACTGCAGCTGTGCTCTCTCTTAAATCGGCTTTCCTGCCAACCTCATTCACTCAGTATCCTTAAGGACATTTGCCCCAGCATTGTGCAGCCTCTTACGGCAGCGGTTAATGCCTCCTTAAGTCAGCATTTATTCCAAGCTCTCTTAAGCATGCTCTCATTCTTCCTCTGCTCAACAAATCTGGTCTTAACCCTTCTACGCTTTTCAATTTCCATCCTATTTCTCTACTTTGTTTCCCTATGAAACCTTTGGAAGCTTTGGTTACTCCCCTTTTCTATTCTTTTCTTGAGGACTCAGGATGCCTCGACCCTTTCCAGCCTGGATTTCGGCCCGGCAGTGGTATGGAGTCATCCTTTGTTGCGGTGGTTGATGATCTGCTCCAGATCGTGGATCAGGGGGGCTATGCCACTCTGACCCTGTTAGATCTCTCTGACGGTTGTGGCATTGTCGATCATGAAATTCTGCTGGAGTGACTGTCTGAAGCTGGCCTCTCTGGCTTGGTCTTGGACTGGTTTGCTTCCTTCCTCACGGGTCGCTCCCAGTCTCTATCCGTCCCTCCTTTTCTTTCTGTGGAAAAACCCCTCTCTTGTGGTGTTCCCCAAGGTTCTGTTTTTTCCCCTCTTCGCTTCAATCTATATATCCGCCCTTTGGTGTAATTGATTCACTCTTTTGGGTTTCGGTGTTTCTCCTATGCTGATGATACATAGATTTTGGTGAGGCTTGACCTCTCCTGTCCGGCCTCAGCGGAACGTTGGTGCTCCTGTCTGCTCGCCATCCACACCTGGATGAGCAGTAACTGGCTTCCCCTTAATGGCAATAAGACAGATGTTCTGGTGGTAGGGTCCTCCTGTTTTGGATGGTCCTCAGCCTTTTGACCTTCCGTTCTTGGCCCTCTGGCCACGCCCTCACTGGTGGTTAAAAATCTGGGAGTAAAGCTCTTAGATTCTATATCCATGCAGTGCCAGATCAGCGCATTTTGACAGTCAATCAATTTTAAGCTTTGTGTATTGTGTACAGTTTTCCCGTTTCTCCCTGCGCACCTTCGGTCCCTGGTGGTATCATCTCTTACCCTTGGCTCACTGGATTATTTTAATGGTCTCTATTTGGCATATCTTCTCCAGTGGCTTTAAGTCCTACAAAACTCGGTGGCCTGGCTTGCAGTTGGGGGCTCCAGGTTTTGGTCGGCCTCTCCTAATTTGTCCAAACTACACTGGTTTCCTGTGGCGAAAAGCATTACATTTAAGGCCCTGTGTGTGGTTCATTGTGCTTTTTATGATAAAGGTCCTGAATTTCAGCAGGTCAAGTTTCCCCCCTATGGCCCCGCTTGGCATCTGCGTTACACTTTATCCTTGAGGTTCACAGTCCCCCGTTTCAGGTTGACTCACATGGTGGGTCGTGCTTTCTCGGTTGCAGCTGCCTCACTGTGGAATTCCGTACCGTTATCTCTATGGACCATGGAGGATCATCTTAAGTTCCGCCATGACTTAAAAACATTATTCTTCACAGCTTAGCTGGCCTCTCCTTTCAGTCTCTGGTTCCCCACCGCCATGATGCCCTACTTGGTGTAGGTATGCTTTATAAATTCTTATTAAATTACATTACATTAGAATACCATTAGTTCCAATAATGTGGATTGTGTTTTGACTTCTGCTTTTTGGCCTTTGTACAATGCAACCAGGGTGTTAAGCACCTGATTGATCTCTTTCCAGCACTGGGTTCAGAGTCTTGTCCCCCTCCTTATTGACGGACTGATGCGTGTTATGCGACTCATTCGGTTTTCCCTTTGGAGGAGAGAAAGCTGGGGACAAGTTTTGTGTGGCAGAAAAGTCGGAGTCATAAACCGATATTTCAGTTAGATCTGGAGAGGCGTAAACCTCACTCTGCCAGCCACTCGTTGCAGTCGTTTCCCTGTTTAGACTCTCTATTTCGAACTCATCACTCTCACTGTATACATCACTATGTGGTGTCGCTGTGACTTCTTGTCTTGCAGATCTTATTTGCATCACTTGCTTTTTGGAAAAGTCTGTCACCTTTCCCAACACTGCCTTAAAGAAGGCAGTGATAGTGCTGTTTCGTGGCACAGTTGTTACCTTCACAACCGCCATGTTTTACGGTTCTGTCTGCTCATGCCCTGCCAAGCCAGTTAGTGCTGCTTCCTCTACACTCGAGGGCGCTTCTCCCGGAGATAGAGGAATCAGGAGGTGAATGGCAATTGTATAAGTTCCATGTCCGATATTATTCTTTCAGGCTGGGCCTGGGCCATATTCACACTCAGCGGTTGTGTTGTCTTAGCTCTGCTCCTAAGGTACATGGGTCGAAAACTACTCTGGAAGAATTACGGGAACAATGGCCTTGATCGGAAGACACACACTCTCTCAAGTCAATGATATCAGGAATTCAAAACAATTATGAAGCTTGCATCAATGAGAGTGGCACTCACCGCACATCTGTTGAAAGGTCTCTCTGCTGCTGAGCTGCACTGTGCCCCCTGACAAACACTGCCAAAATCACTGCACACACTGCACGAGCAGCGCGCTCTGTGGCTATTGGAATAATTTCAGTCTCCACCTTCAGGCCAACACAACAGACAGTGTTGAAAGACTCCACTACTCCTGGACTTGCAAAAAGTGGAACGTAGTCTCCTGCCAGCTACTGCCAAACACACTGCACACACCGCGAACAGGCTACAGCAACAACACCAGGCCGTGTGTGGCTATTTGAATAATTTCACTCTCCACTTCCAGGCCAATAGACAATGTGTTAAAAGATTCTACTACTCCTGGACTTGCAAAAAGTGGAACATAGTCTCCTGCCAGGTACTGCCAAATACACTGAACACACCTCCTCTTATTCTCCAGGCTATCTTGACTTGTTTGAATCTGAATATTTTTATCATGATTCTTATTAACTTCTCTTACTGATGAATTCCCATCATATAGCCTAGGCCGAGTATGAAAGTTCACATAATGGTTTTCATTCCCTTCCCTTGTGCCTACTGGTATATTCCTCTTTTATTGACTGGGACGAGTATGAATGCTCATATAATGACTTTCATTCACTTCTCTTCTTCTCAATGTACAAATAATGATTTACCATCTCCTCCTCGGGTCTCCTGCTTTCCCTGGTACCTGATTGTCTTGGGGATAAGGCCACTGGGTTTCCCTTTTGTTGGGGTTATTCCTTCACTACTCCGCAGCTTTTTTGTCTTGCGTCCTCTTGTTCTTGGTCTCGTCCTTGATGACGTATGCGCAACATCTCCATGCCTGGTGTACTTTGCAGTCTCATCTGCGCAGCAGTATCGGCGTGCTTGACAGGACCTCTTCTCCAGCACTTGTTTGCTCTGGCCATGCCACTGCTTACTGCTTTGCTCTCTCTCCAGTACTCTCTGCTTCCTCGACTCCAGCTTGGCAGTCTGTTTGAAACTTCTGGCCTCTCTGGAGTGCCTAGTTTCCTCCCCTTGCAAAGGTGACGTAACCGTGGGACTTCCCCGGCTTAGCTTCTCCTCTCCTGTTCTCTCAAGTGGCCTCCTGAAGCTCTTCATCTTTGTGATTCATCATTTTTGTCACAGCAGAATAAAGTTCTTTCCTTAAAGGAATATTTACAATTTCAGTTTTACAATAACAAATGTTGGTTTCTTCTTTGTTTGCGTCCTTGCAGGGCATGGTTGAAGAGGTACATCTGAGAGACTCTTTAGGGAGTTCCTCACAGGAACTGGAGTTCTTGTCCCCAGAGGGGGAGTCTCTGCCAGTGAGTGAGTTCCCACTTGCCTCTAGCCCTAGGAAGGGTATTGCAGAGCAGGCTCACCTCCCTAGCTTCACTGGGGGGCTTCCACTCGGGGAAAAGGGACACATTCCTGCAATTCATCACAATATATTATATAAACAACATATAGATTATGTAAGATATGTATTTTGTAGGTAATCAGTACAAGAGAGTATTACTGTAGTCCTGTCCTTGAAAGCCAACAATTAGCTCAAAAGGTTTGTGGTTACGGGCCTGAATTGCAGAGTTGGCTAAAATCCTCGCTTCGGTGCTTAACCAAAATGGGTGATCCTGGACAATTAATTTAACTTCACGGTGCCTTAACTGCAAATTTTGGATTTCGTAGACGTTATTAAGTTCACACCGTTTGAATGATTTTAGGGACACATGTGCTTCTGTTTGTGGCCCCTGAACACTTGAATTACATTATTGGTATATTAACATTCCCTCTGTCCCATAAGAATTGATTTGACGGGCAGTTATATAGTCTCACCAGCCAGGCAGTGTACCAGAGATTCTAGTATAGCAGGCTGCTGCGGCTGCACCAGTATTAACTTCCTACCCTAATGCTGCAAAACACTGAAGCTACTGGGGCTGTCCAGAAAACGTCCTCACAGTTGAATGAGTTAATCTCTGTATGTGCCCTTTAGTGTTCTGTTATTTAGACATCTGCTGCGCACCTTCTGCTGTTTTCATGGGTTCTTAGTGTTTTTTGATCTGTAAGATATGGGGTAGGGGCCTGGCATCTGACTAGAGGAAGCAGGCTATTTGAGTGGTTATCTGTGGTGTCTAACCACACAATACAAAGAGGCCCAACGGGTGCTGTGATTCTTTCAACAACCCATAATACAGAAAGAATCCTTCGAATCTCGGAGTGCAACAGTCACTATCTCACCCTATAGAAACATCTCTGCTTGCACTCATGAGTGCATCCTCTCCCCAGGTGATGGTGATGAGCCGCCTATCTAGAAAAGGGGACGGCAAGAAATCAGCCCTGTCTTTTGTTAGACTTTTTTTTTAAGTAAGGCACCCTTAGTGTTGTATTATCAGAAACAGTTCTTTCAAACCACAACATTCACGAGAAATCCAACGTTATTGCTAGGGATTAAAATGGTGACCTAATTATTTAAGGTAATTATGCCAGATATTCTCTGTTCTACAGGGAAAAACAAAGAATTGTGCTAAATTAAATAGCACGTAATGGATTCTTATAGGGTTAACCACTATTAGAGAAAATGAGTGTAGACACATGTTTTCAGGTAGCACACTTTCCATTGTGTAACCTGTGTCATCTTGGTGCTGGAATTGTGTTGAGGTGTGTTGTCTTTTAGGGTAGGAGGTATAATGATTTTGAGGTGGTTATTGTTATCATGTCTTGCCTACCAAACCTCACAATTTCTGGGGCAACCTTTTTCAATTTGGGAGCATCAGAGTTTGTCACTTTGTTTGTTAATATCCTTGGAAAACATTCTTTCTCCAGCTCGTATGCCTTATTTTACCATACGGTACGATTTGAGGCTAAGTGATGCTATGTTAGGTGACACTATGCTATTACAAAACTCCAGGGCCCACAGTGTCTATGCAGTTGCCCATGATCTCTTTTCTGATTGCCCATTGACACCTCAATGACACTTTAATTGTAGTTTCACTCAATTTTGCATTGGATTATGGTAACCTTAGACAGACATGCACCATGAACTAGCAATTGACAAAGCCACTGCGTGACTTTCCCCACCCTGGATGTGTTGGCGTAGTTGTGCCCCGGACAGAAGGCAAAACAAACAATACAAGGGTAACTCTTTCCTCTTGAACATCTTAGCTCTCCTGAAGTGTAAAAGATAATTTGTTGATGTGTGAAGGTTGTGTACATGATGCATACATTTGTCAAATGATGACTACAAGCAGATGGGTTTGTCACAAAGGTTCATCTGGGGTGTATAAGTCTTGAACTTGTTAAGATATGTAGGACAGTTTAAGGGGGTATCTGCAACCTTTGGATCGCCAGATGTTTTGGACTACAAGTACCAGCCTTCGCCAGCATAATCAATGGTGAAGGATCCTGGGAATCATAGACCAAAATATCTGGACAGCCGCAGGTTGGACCCCTGGTTTAAGGAGATGTCAAGTTTTCCAATGTGACTTGTGAAATAATTAACCTTTCCTGGGTTGTAGGCTCATAAAAAAGAAAAACACATATGTTACCAAAAACGTTTGTGTTGCTTAAATGTGTTTGTGTGTATGCGTTTGGAGCAAAGACGCAGTTTGTGGCCACCTAGAGCTACATAATGCACAACGTGGGGCAAAGGTGCCATGTATTAAGACGGAATGCAGGATTTTATTTAAGCACTAGCATGAAAGGTTGGCATTGCGGGCAAATATTGCTGTATACATCTGATCAGTATGCAAGTGAAATCACTTGTTAGGATTGTACTCTGCATGATATTTTTAAATGCAGCTTTTTAGTTTTAAAAGGTGTGCACCTTTTATACTTCCAGCAACATTATAAGAACCACTCCTCTCCTCTCCTGTGTTATTTTTGCAGGTGTTCATAAATCATCTTCGGAGAGGCAAATGTTTACGGGTGGGGCTGTTGTGGGAGCAAATTCCAACCCCTCCCTCCATCGCTGGTGGGATCCCACAGTAAGCAACCTCCATTTCCAGAGCTGCCTGTTGTGAACCGTAATGATATCATTGGTTATTTATAAAGCGCTTAATGCGCGGACCTGGGATCGAACCTGTGGTGCTACATGTCCTTTTGCTTCCAAGGGGGCACGTTGCCCCTGCGCTATCCTCCCGAGACAATACATAGTCAGAATGTCTTTCAACCTTTTTTTAGTACAAATGATTCTCTCTCAAAATCTTGTAGCATGCACAAATACTCCTGTCGTAAATTGTTTAATATGCTCATGTATAACCGTTGTTTATCAGTTCCGGCCCCTCCTACTCGTGCATCTCCTACCTATCACATCTGCTGAGAGTATGTATCCTGGCTTCTCATTTACTCCTGTGAAGCACCCAAAGGTAGCATTTTGCAGGTAGACATAGGTCCTCATATACAGAGCTTCTTCTCCAAATTGCTCATCTTTAGATGTGTAAATATGCGCGTTATTAAGGAATACAGGGGTGAAAGGAAAGGCGGAGACCCATGAAACGGCAAGGTTGAAAGGCAGATACGGACTGTGCCCTTTAGCCAAAATAATAAGTGTGATTTTCTGCTTCATCAGCTCTGGAGGGCAGGGGGCGTATTTTCAATTTTTCCTGCACAAGGAAAAGTCGTCTGATAAAGAATTTAAGAATCCTGGCCAGGACACTTCTTTATAAGAAACTCGCGAGATGTTGACTGGTCAAGTGTTACAAACATCAATTCCCACATCCCAGCTCACACATTTGCCAAAACTACCTGAATAGCTGTTTTAGTAATCCCTTGATCAAATCAGCCTTTAATTGCGCTCACTTTAGAAAATCATAATTGCCCGCACTTTGGAGGTATACGCGTTCCTTTCATTTGCTCACCTTTGATCTGCAGGCCATTTAAATTGAGATCAAACACCGGAGGCTGGCTCGCTGGAAAGCAGCTCCACTGTTAGCAGGAACAGAGTGTGGTGATGTGACTGCCTGTCAAACTTAAGTACACAGTGCAAACATTCATGAACACACCACACTATTAACTATAAGCTGGCTGATCTGCATGGCCCAGCTCCAAACGCTACAGTTATTGCCTGTATTGTCTGTTTTATAACCTGGTAAAAGAGCAGTTGCGAGGTTTTGCTTGTCTCGTGGAACTATAGATCACGATGGCAGGTCCTATAAAATAAGTGCATGGGGCGCTGTGACTGTAGGCAAGGCCCTGCCTTGCAATTACTTTGCGCAATGGCCCAGTTTAAGGTGTGGGTGTAAGTGGGTCTGCTTTACCACACACACTTTAGAGCCTAAGCTAAAGATCACAGGTCACGATGTTGATGTGTTCCTTTACCTGTTTGAAGAGCGCCTGGCCATCTATATGTTGAGACGGCTCTGCAGCAATAGTGCTGGCTTCACTCATTTATTGTACATGTATGTTCTCATTATGTCTTTTCCATTCTTGTTATGTACTATATGCCACCCGTGGTCACCGAGTGCATGTACACATGTGTCATATAGATCTGCAAACCAAGCCCTTAAACACATAACCATGCTTAACTGGCGCCTGATGAACTTAGACACCCCAAGCCAGACCTTTAACTCCAATCTTGATCATGATACTGGTCCCTGCATCTTTAGCAGCAGTGAAGAAACCTGAAAGATTTTGCAGACTGCTCTGGTGTGCAGACATGTAGTCCCCCTTCTTGCATGGCATAACAGAGGACAGTTACTTTCTTGCATTGTTTCCTTCAGAGTCAAGGAAACCACTGACCTCCACCACGCTGGGTGTGCCCCCGCATCCTCATTTTCAATACAGGGGCCAAGAGCAAGGCTGTGCTCAGCAATGACTCGTCTCTACTGATGGGTCACGTGCCTTGCTCTTCCCTCTTACCATAAGCCAACATGGCAGAGCGGACAGAGAGCGACATCTACTCACCTTGCCTGACACTACTGTCCTCACAGCATCTGGCTCAGCTTCAGCAGCTATCCATGTAGCAAACCTCATGGGGATTGCTATGTTTGGATGATGAGCCATAGGTCATGCGAGGGGAAGTGGCGGGGGCCAGGGTAGTTTGTGTCCATGGGGTGAGATATGGCACCTCTGTCCATCACCCAGCAGCCAGTGTGGTGAGAAATGACATCACTCCATCACGTAGCAGCAACCAGTGCGGTGAG
Organism: Ambystoma mexicanum; assembly: GCF_040938575.1. Lineage (NCBI taxonomy): Eukaryota > Metazoa > Chordata > Amphibia > Caudata > Ambystomatidae > Ambystoma > Ambystoma mexicanum. The sequence continues at coordinate 640,659,155 of NC_090935.1, forward strand.
AAATTACGCCATCAGCCCATCAACTAGCAGCCAGTGTAGTGAGATATGACATCACTCCATCACGTAGCAGTAGCCAGTGCGGTGAGAAATGATGCCATCAGTCCATCAACTAGCAGCCAGTGTGGTGAGATATGGCACCATCACTCCATCAACTAGCAGCAAGTGTGGGAGTTGTGGCTCCATTGCTCCATCGCTCCATCACCTAGCAACAAGTCTGGGGAGATATGGCACCATCTCTCCATCACCTAGAAACCGATTTGTTGAAATATGGCACCATTAATCCATCTCCTAGAAGTCAGTGTGGTGAGCTATGGCACCATCACTTCATCGCCTAGCAACCAGTTTGGTGAGATATGGCTGCATTAATTCATCGCCTAGAAACCAGTGTGAGTCTCACCACCTGATACCAATTGTGGGGATGCATTCATGATCTTAAGAAACTAAACTACAGAAAGCCCACCTGAGCTATCAAAGGCTAGAGAATGTATGCGCCTCCATCACAGGGGCACCATAATTGAGTTCTTTTGGACTTGTGAAGTGTATATAGAGACCTTGCTTGAAGTGAGCCAGTGATAAAGTGCACCCCTTAAGGGAATGCCAATATTCCTGAGGTTATTCTGCAGCACAACATTACCAACCTGCAGTTTCCTTCTGAAAGTTCTGCTGGCAGACCCGGGAGGGCGACCCATACCAACAAACTAATAGGTCACTCCACGTAGTTAGAATTTACCATTCGCTCTTTGTAGAAATGAGGTGCTTGGGAGCACAAGGAAAACCAAGCAAAGTATCCCCCCCCCCATCCAGATAAAGGGATAAAGGGGGCAGTCACAATATTAACAGGTATGTTAGCTAGTCCTGCAAAATGAAGTGCCAATGATATCACTGCATGCCAATACTTTCCTTTAGGGGTTGCTGACATCTGGAAGGGTGCACTCCTACGGAGGGGACTCGCCTCAGGCGTTGTCTTGACCCTGCAGGGTTGCTGCTCTTTCTTTTGTTTTATTTTAATTTGATGGCATATAGTGCAAATCTAGCTCGAGAGAAGCAGAGCGCTTTAAAATAGGAGGCTGCCAGCATTGGGCTTGGCATTTTATACAGTAGCAGACCACGGTTGGTGGAGGGTGCTGTGTTTTCATTCCCAGTGTGTAGCTTTGCCCATCTTGTGCATTGTAGTGTCTTGCGGAATGTTGAAGGAAGGGAGGTGTGTTATATCCTGTCTCCCTTCCCTGTATGTGTATAGTGATGTCATGATGGAATGTCTGCAGGTGCATGGAATGTTTGTGTGTGAGATAGGCAGCCTGCGTGGTGGAAGCCGGTGGGCTCTCCTCAAGATCTCGCTCCTGATCTCCACTGCCTGAATGCCCTGAATGTAATATCTATGCAACTGAATAAAGAGACTAAAGACTTACCTGCAGCTCCCAAGATGACATTATTTCACTGGTGACGAACTGGTCTTGATACGGACGCCAGGAGAGGATAGCCTGATCAGGTACCTGTGAATGGAGATGGAGCTGTGACTGCTGTGGGGCAGTTGCAGAGTGCATGAGCATGATACAGAGGGCAGGGAGACCCACTCCCGCCCAAGGAGATATGTCCCACCACCCAAGGCAAGGAGATGCTGGCAGGGAAAGGAGTGTGAGGCTGCTCCCGCGCTACAGGACTAAGGAGAGAAGTGTGCTGTCACTGCATATTGGGGAAAGGAGGGCTGCCCGAAGGAAAGAAGAGGAAAGGAGAGAAAGCTCCTTGAGTGAAGGGGAAAGGAGTGAAAGATCCCTGAGAGATCCCAGGAGCAGCTCTGTCAGAGAAGACAGATGTCTGGTACAACCCAGGCACAGCTCTGCCAGAGTCTGGGAGAGAGAATGAAGAGGCTTCTCTTTCCCTGGTGCGAAGTGAAAATGGGGGAGAACTGCCCTGGTCAGAGGGTCCCTCTGTGCAGAGCGCCTCTCCTAATAATATGGAGGTGAACTATGAAGAGACAGATTGTTACAGACTCGGCAGGAGAGGGAGCAGACTGCACACTTACCTTTGTGTGAGGTTGAGGAGGCTGGAGCTGGTGTCTCCCGGAGCGGCTGTTGTGGATTCGAGAGCATGCCTGGTGGGAGTGGCGGTAGGGTCCAGTGCCAGCGGGTGTTGCGGCGGTTGGCCTGGCATCGCTCTGCTCCCTTCTGCGGGGAAGCCCCAAATGGTGACGTCATCAGGACGGTGTGGGTGCTGGTGAAGACAGGAACGTGGAATCCTCTGCCAGCGTCCTCGTTCTACTCAGTGCGACATTAATGTTTATCACCAGAACTTCCTACAGCTTTAAGGAAGCTTTGCAGTGTACGTGATGGTGTCATGGTTGAGGTCCGTACAATGCGTGCCTTTGGAGAGCCTTAGAGAGTACAAGAGAGCAATGGAGAGCCCCGAACGAGAACAGGCATTTGGTGGCTATCAGATAGTCCCGGTAAAGCTGCCACTCACTTTGGATGTTATTTATAGCGGCCCCATGAGTCGGATCGTAGTGTGTATGATGTTGCGCACGCTGGTTTTAATGCTGCGCCAACGTAGAATGTTATTTGGTGGGCGCAGAGCAGTCGTCCTGTCGGGCGGGAGGATGGGCTGTCGTGTGTCAGTGGAGTTGCCATACGTTTATGACTGCATATTGAAATAGTGCTGGTCTGAGCACATTGCATTACGTTGGAAGTTATGTTATATTATGTTATGTTACTTGGTATTTATATAGCGCTCTACATATGATTGGTATGACCTCAAAGCGCTAGTAGGTTGAACGCCCTCAGGAACCGTAGTTCTGGTCAGTAGAGAGGGGTAGAGTCAAAGGGTGCGACCTCAAAGCGCTAGTAGGTTGAACGCCCTGAGGAACCGTAGTTCTGGTCAGTAGAGAGGGGTAGAGTCGAAGGGTGCGTGGCTGTGTCAGTCATGCTGGTATTGTCTGGCATTGCATCTACAATATAAAGTACTATCTGCAATGCATACAGTTATATGCTTATGATTGAACGTGCTGGATGAATGTTTTGTTAACAGGTCTTTAAGCATAGTAGATGTCTTAGAATAACCACCTATGGAGGAATTATAGCTGCGAGGAGGCATCGTGGACTTATAGCATGTCATCATGTTACTGCATAGGTCATTTGGATGTGTGCTTGCTTGTGTATGGAGTGTTGAAGTACAAGATTAGCTTAGTGGTAACCATTTTGAGGAGTTGATGGTGAAAGCTGCATGCCCCCATGAGCATGGACAATTAGCTATAATAATTCAATCTGCCACAATGTAGATGCATAATGATGTTATGGGAGTTGTATTCTGTGTTATTCTAATTCATGGATAACATTGTGACAGGCAGTATAATGAGTGCCGTACGCTAAATATCTGGAGGTATGTAAGCGACCAGTATTTGGGTGGATGAAGTGTGATAACCTGCTATAGGTGTGAACCTATTGCAATAGGCAGTGAGTATTATGGTGTCATGGAGAAGTATGGATTAAGAGTTTAATACTACTGTCAGTGTCAGGAGGACACTTGGACAGTGAGCATTTTGGTGAGTATTTTGTCAGTGTCAGGAGGACACTGGACAGTGAACATGTTGGTGAGGATTTTGTCACTGTCAGGAAGACACTTGGACAATGAACAGATTTGTGACGATGTTGTCAGTGTCTGGAGGACACTTGGACAACGAACAGGTTGATGTTGAAATTGTCAATGTCAGGACACTTGGACAAGTAACAAGTTGATGGGATTTTGTCAGTGTAAGGATGACACTTGGACAGTGAACATGTTGGTGAGGATTTTTTCAGTGTTAGGAGGACACTTTCCTGTATTGCAGCTGGGTTGCTGCGGCTGGTCAGGATGGGGACGCCCTCTGTAATAACGTGGTACCTGAAGTAACACCGAGACCAGCAGGTAAGTTATCAGTAGGCAGGAAAACACCGGCACATCCCTTCATGCCAGCTTAGATCTCCAACTGTAACTGTTAGAACAGTACTTCAGAACATAACACCTCAGCACTCCACACTCACTGACATCACCACATTCCAACATCAATGATGTCACCCACACTCAGCGACACATTACAACACCCTCCTCCAGCATAAGTTTGTTGTCATTGGTATTCAGACGTATGGTCTACAGTCATGATTGATGGTTCTGATGGTGTTCGCAGACCCCTGTCAGGTGTTATGATTTTCTCACTTTGTTTGTTTTGTTCAGGTTGATTATAAAAGTAACGTAGAGCATTTTAAAGTGTAAATGAAGAGCATTTTAAAGTGTAAACGAAGAGCGTTTTAAGCGATAAAGGCCAGAGATTCCTAACTCAAGGAGTTTTAGAAGAACTCTCCTCACACCCCAGTTGGGGTAAATTAGGCGGTGCATAAACAGGTTTATGTTAAGAGAGGAGTTAAACTCTAGTAAGAGTATTTTAGAGGCAAGATGAGGAAAAGAAGTACTATGGTTTAAATGTAAAAGATTCAACTGTCTGTCTATCTGTCTGCTTTAAAAAGGTGTCGAAGAGCGACAAGAATAAGTTGTGTAAAGTTGAAGTAGAGATAAAAAGTTATTGCCTATTTTAAGGTCATTGTCGGTGACAACCAAAAAGTAGTTTGAGGGTATTGAGAAAGAGAGGGTTTGAGCGGCGAGCATTGGGGCGCGCTCATATTTGTTGTTTTTTATTAACATATCTGTGTAAATACTGGTAAGCATTAACAGTCAATTGAGACTCGTCACAATGGGAGATATTACTCCACTGATGCACTTGTGTAAAACGTTACCAAAACATATGTCTAAGCTCAAACAGTACAGTGCGGAGTGGGTAAAGTGCACAGCAGATAAAATGCTCATGCCATGGCCGCAAGGGGGAACGCTGTTAAAAGCGGTATTGATTTGTATGATATGATATGGCAATTATAACGCGCCTATACACGAGTGTTTCAAGGCGCGATGAGGCAGGGAGGGGGGATCAAGGGGAAGACAGACAATGATCTTACTAGGCCAGGTGACATTGATATCGTGCAAGTGCAGTGGAAGGGGGGAGAGGAAAAGTTTGGGGGGCAGTGCAGTACATGGGAACGACAGTAAAAATAAATAGAATAATTAAAAGTAATAAGTAAAAGTGCAGCCCGCTGGTGGTAAGTGCAAGGGTAACTGCAGACATCAGGTGTCAAGTACTGGTAGGGGGCTGTAGGGATACAGAAAAACAGTCCCCAAGTGCGGGGGATGCCAGAGAGGCAGTGCAGGGGTGCAACTGGCGGGGGAGGGGACCTGAGCCCGAGATTAGAGGGTAGCCGGGTGACCAGTGCAGATTCATTTTCAGCCATGTGTTCAGCAGGGGAGAGAAGGAGAGAAAGCAGAAGCAAAGAGGACGTTTTTGAGGTGCTTCCGGAACCAGAGATGGTCCTCCTCAAGTTTTAGGGAGGCAGGGAGGCAGTTGAAGAGGGAGGCCCCAGCCGAAGAAAGAGATCTACCACCAACTCGTTTCTTGGAGAAGCAATTGACCCTGAGGGAGTTGGAGGCGGATGAACAAAGGGCTCGAGAAGGAAGATATTTAGGAAGGGGGTGTTGAAGGTATTGAGGCCCCAGGCCCCAGAAGGCTGTGTGGAAAATGCAGAGGGTTTTGAACTTAATCCTCGCAGCCACTGGGAGCCAAAGCTGTAGAGACAATAAGCTTCTGGGAGAAGGAGAGGAAAGGAAGAATACCTCTGAGGAAGTGCAGCTGGTAGTGTGATTTTTTAGAGACGTCAGAGATGTGAGGAGAGTGTGGAGTTGAAGATGTCCCAGAGGTTTTTAGCCTCACAAGTGGGAGCAGGAAGAGGGCCAATAGAGGCCGGCCAGAGAGTCATAGTAAAGGAGGGAGCAGGTGTGCCGATGAGGAGAATCTCAGTCTTACTGGCATTAGGGCAGAGATCATTGGCGGCGCACCACTCCTGGATAGCAGACAGACAGTCAGAGATGAGTGAAGAAGAGGTGGCGGAAGGGAGCCTGAAAATTAGTTGAGTGTCATCCGCTTAGCACTGAAGGTTGGGGCAAAGAGCACCAATGTGGTGGGCAAGAAGTGCCAGGTATTGGTTGAACAGCCAGGGAAAGAGGTTAGACCCCCGGGGAACACCACAGGTAGAGATACAGATAGAGGAGAGGAAGGACCCAAGTTGGACCTGGGAGTGTCGATCGGAGAGGAAAGAGGTCAGTCAAGCCAGGGCCTGGTCGGTGATATCCAGGTTATCATGGAGATGGTTGAGCAGGATGGCATGGTTGACTGTGTAAAAGGCAGAAGAGAGATCAAGTAAGATGAGGACATAGGGGGTGTTGGAATCGAGGATTGAGAGCAGGTCTTCACGGATGTTCAGGAGAGCAGTTTCCATGCTTCTGGCAGCTCTGAAGCCATACTGATGGTCATGGAGACAACCAACAGATTCAGTGTGAAGATTAAGCTCGGAGATAGCCAGTTTTTCCAGGGGTTTGCTGAGGAAAGGAGTGATGGAGATTGGGCGATAGTTAGCCAGGCAGGAGGGGTCAGCTGTGGGCTTCGTAAGAAGAGGGTGCAGCGGGGGCGCTGTTGGCAGCAGACGGATGTGGACGTAAAAGCTTGTTACTACGCCAGGGTTGTTTGTATCCTGCAAAATCCTGATGCACAACCCAAAACCCACAATATTCCTCGGGTCGGCTGCAGTGGGAATGCTCCCACAAGGTATCTTCTGAGTTTCGGGCAAAACCGGAGGAGATTTGAACCCCTGCGTGGATTTATGTAGCACAGAGCAGGCCGCAATGGCGGAGGGCTACGGCAGCCGACGGGAAAGGATCTGTCAAACATAGCACCAAGGCACTATGGGTGCTGCAAACTCAACCTCTACGCAGGTGCCGACAAAGACTGTGGGGGAGCCCTGCAATACAAAACCAGACTGATCGCGAATACCCGGACACCCAAGTAGTTTAAGATGACTCAATAGGACCCCCACCACCTCAGCTGGTCACATTGCGAGGGCTGCAAGAAGAGCATACGGACTGGGGCATACCCCGCATCCCTACAGCACAGTGACATGCAACCCAGAGGGACAATAGCCCTGGCACTTTTTCACTGCAAACTGCAGGACCGAAGGTTCCTACAGTCTGGCCGGCACCCCGCTTCACCAGATGCCATCCCAGGGGCCAGGCCAACAGGAAGGGGTGAAAAATTACACGCAGCGTGCGGTACAGAAAGGAACGCTGCAAAATCAAGCAACAGGCACACCGGCCCGACTCACGCACTTGGGGTCGGCGCACTTCTGAACTGTGAGTATTAAGGCTGCATCTATGAGGCGGCAGGAAGGACCCCCTCATGCTCTGGACACTGCGGCAGCACACCAACAACCTCGCCTGTCTGCCCACGTCTGCCACGGACGAGTTGAAACAAACGTGAGTGAGGCAGTTATAAACGAACATACCCCAGGGTCAAAAGAACTTGTACTGCATTCGGGCAGGAACAACAGGAAGACAAACACAACACATGAGGGCGCCACCGATATAGTGCTCCATAGCTGGTGCCCCCAACCCCGTCTGTGCAATGCCAATTGAACGACCGGAGGAGTACGGTAAGACTCGCTAGCTTCAGTTGGAGACGTGCTGATATCAAGTAATGGAACTCCTCCGAGTAACGTCTGCCCGCACTAACTTTTTGGACGGGGCAGCTGGCCTGGGAGGGCACATAGAGAGAGAGAGACACTTGACAAAAGGAGCAATTGGGCACACTGCCCTGGAAGGACTGGTGGGCTGGAGCGGTCTGGTCCATTGAATATAGAAGGTGGCACGAGGACCCGTGAGGTGTAATAGAGCTGGGGGCTTGGGCAGCGGCCCTGACCTAACAACCCCAGGGCGAAGGGCCGCGTGTGACAGCAGGCAGGTGACCAACATCAGGCTTTTGGTCTCACAAAACCCATAATAAGTGCTGCAAGACCACCTTGAGGTACTACGGACATTCCGGGAGGCCTCTCCCCCGGACCTAGGACGATTGGGACCGCCTCTGGTCGGAGAATGATTCAACCCCAACAGGGGGCCCCACTGACAAACATACAAGGGGCCACTTCAGTACCGGCCAGAAGAGGCAGTAGACATAACAGACTAAGTCGTGCCTGCGGGCCTGCCCGCTGGCATGCTTGCATTTTGGCAGCTGCATCATGGGCACATAAGTGGGGGGTCATCGCGGATTTGGCTGTCTCGATCGTCGGGAATATGGGGAAAGACCTCCACTGCAAGGGGAAGGCACAGCATAGGATGGACAGATACACAACTTGCACTCCAGCTAAACTCCCCACAGCAGGCAATGCAGAGCCAGGTGATGGAGCAGGCGCAGGTGGAAGCACCGAACCAATCCTCTCGCTGACCAATGTTATGGCTGCTATCGGGGTTTCCAGGGCATCGGTGGAGACAAAAATTGACGGGTTGGCCTCCAAGGTCTCCTTCCTAAGGCAGGACCTGCGAAACCTGTCATCCAGAGGGGGGAAACCGAACAACGGATATCGGACGGTGAAGGTGCTGTAAAGCGGATGGAGGAATGCCTGGAGGCAATTGCGCAGACTCTCAATACCCTGGAAGCACGTGCAGAAGACAGTATACTTGGTCTTCCGGAGAAGGAAGAGGACCCGTCTATGGAGCTTTTCTTGGAGGGCTGGTTCACTGACCTTATGGCACCAAAGAAGCTGTCAAACTTTTTTTCCAGAGAGCGGGCGCATAGGGTCCCCACTGGTAGACCAGTGCCTGGCACCCCACCACAAACTGTAATCGCCCGACTTTTGAACTATAGAGACCGGGACACCATTCTTCACATGGCCAGAGTGACAGGCCCGATCACGTACAATAGCAATCGCATAGGGTTCTTTCCGGATTACACAAGAGAGGTTCAGAAATCCCACCAATCCTTTGATTCGATAAAGAAGAAACTCTCGTCCTTGGGGATAAAATTACGCTCTATTCTTTCTGGCTACCCTTGAACTCTACCATAACAACAAGGTCCATGTCTTCCAAAACCCGAGCGAGGCATGGGACTGGCTCGAGACACATGTCCTCTCAGACCAGCGCCCAAACAGACACAGAGATCGACTGCCCCAGCGGGAGGGTGACACAGCGATCCTGCCCACATGGAGACCCCACAGCTGCGCAAGGATGACGAACAAGGTGGATCCCTGAAACACATGGATGCTACATGAGGGCTTCCCCCGACTAGGATTGGATCATCAAACTCTTCTGCATCATGCACAGCCCCGACAGGGAGTGAGGTGGCAATGGACTGGCCCCCATGAGTTACCCCGAGCAAGTTTCTACTGGTTTTTTCCAGTTTGGGCGACAAGTACTTCTGGTTGGGGGGAAGTGCAGGGAGGGGGGAGTTACAAGGGTTCCAGGGTTGGGCTCGGGTGGGCAAACACTTAGGAATGCAATACATTGTTTTACTGAATCCAAAGGTTCTGCACCCGACCGACCCCGGTCCCGGGCTGGGGGTAACGCCCGTGCCAGGGGGTTCAAAGTTCCTAGTATTTACAGTTCATGGCACGTGGTCACATGGTAGCAATGTGGAGGAGCGCGAGAAACAAAACCCTTGTCACTGGTGTCCCTTAGGGTCTGGGTCATAGGAAAAGGGCAGGCACACCTCTCTGTATGTCCCTCATATACCTGACTAGACACCATATCTATATAGATGGCTCATGAGGGGCGCATATCAGTAATGGCGTGGAACATCAATGGGCTGGGTTGCCGTATCAAAAGAAAGCTGGTGTTACAGTATCTCAACTGACACTCTCCTGACATAGGGCCTCATTACACGGTAGGCGGTGAGCCATGGCGCTATTAGCGCCATGGCTCATGCCGGTAAAATACCGGCACCGCATTGGTGGAAAGGGGATTTACCGCCCCATTCCAAGGTTGGAGGGGCGGTAAATCCCCCTTCCACTATTGCCCTTCCCCATTCCCATTTCTGCCCCATAGGGCTCTATGGGAATGGGGAAGGCGCTAATTACGGCACCGCAATTTTGCGGTGCCGTAATTAGCTCCGAGGTCCCTTTGCGGGTTGGATTTTAACGCCTGCAAAAAGCAGGCATTAAATCCCCCAACCCGCAAAGGGACCTCGTAGTAAGACGGTAAGGATTTACCGGTACCAGTATTTTACCGGTACCGGTAATTCCTTACCGCCATCCGTGTAATGAGGCCCATAGTCTTCCTTACAGAAACCCACCTGATGGGCACAGAATGCAACCCCTTCAAAATGTCCAACTGCAAACATGCATACCACGCCGGGTTCTCATGAGGGGCAAGGAGGGTAATGGTTCTTTTCCACAAACTCGCGGAAGGTCTCCACCGATCCCCTTGGTAGATTTGTGGTGGTCCTAGGGGATATACTAGAGGAAAGCTGGGCTTTATACCAGTTTATGCCCCTCCCCCACTTACTGCGGACCTCCTAGACAAGCTCCAGATGGCACTGTTATCGGAACTGGTAGACTTGTGGGCAGTGCTTTAAGTGGGCCGGGGCCTGCCGGGGCCGGGCCCCGGCAGTCTCCATAAAGTGGGGCTGAGCCGGGGCCCAGCCGGGGCCCCCCGTCCCACACAACATTGGCTGGATGCATTATCCCGCCGCAGCCGCGACGGGAGATGCGCCAGTCAGTATGTCGGCTAAGCTGACAGAAGTGCCAGCCAGCCACAGCTGGCGGCACTTCTGTCAGTTAGTGTAACTCCCTCTGATGACCCCTCATCAGGGTCATCAGAGGAAGTTACTGTCCCTTTGTTTTCCCTCCCCAGGTCACTGACCCCCGCGGGCTCCGTGATCTAATATGCAGATTAAATCACGGAGCCCGCAGGTTCGCAGAGGGTGAAAGACGCCTCGGGCTCAGTGATCTTAAGCCTGGAAGTGTTTTTGTGCTGGGGAGTGGCATGCGGGTGACACGGATGGATGACAAGTGTGACAAGACAGGCAATACAGAATGACATAACATCACATAAGGATAACAATACTATATTTTGGGGACAGAGGGAACAGGTGAGCGGGGGGCCCTAATCCCAATTAGGGGCCCGCTCGAGGCTGATCCCCGCCGCCATTCATATGAAAGCTTGTGACAATTGTTTGGCCACAGCGTGTGAGCTGTGACATGTTCATAATTGCTTGTCTTTGGAGCAGGTTCATCCTGCTTTCTCTTATCCTTTCCAAGTGAGGTGGGGAGATGTGCGCTTGTGGGCCTTTTACTGATGTCCAACCTGACCAGGTTTAGCACTTGCGCCCTCTCTTGCACACAAGGTGATTTTCGCTGAAGTTATGGCTCTTGATCCCTATTTCTTGATAGAACAAAACCCCGCGTTGTGAAGCCTTTCACTTGATCCTCCGCGGGATGTGTTCTTGGAGCCATTTTGATTTTTTGGTCATGTGTTTTGTACTTTTCCACGGATGGAGGCGTTTTAGCCTCTTGGTCCACTCTTTGGAGATGAATTTGGCACTTTCTCCACACTTGATCCACTTGAGTTTTTGAAGCCCCCACGCTCCGTTTGCGGGCTAGTTCTTTCCTCGGGGGTGGGTTCTAGGAGCCTTACTAGGGTCTTCCCTGCTCCAGATCCACTTGTGCTACGAGACCCCTTCTGCGCATTAGGCTGCTTGTTTTACAGCCGGGGTGGGTTCAAAGAGCCTTACTGGGTTTTTTCCCTGCTCCCAATCCACTTGCATTGTGAGACCCCCTCCGCACTTAGCGCTGCTTGTTTTTACTGCCGGGATGGGTTCAACGAGCCTTACTGGGTTTTTTCCCTGCTCCCGCTCCACTTGCATTGTGAGACCCCTCAGCGCTTAAAGCTGCTTGTTTTTACAGCCGGGGTGGGTTCAAAGAGCCTTACTGGGTTTTTACCCAGCTCCCGATCCACTTGCATTGTGAAACCCCCTCAGCGCTTAAAGCTGCTTGTTTTTTTTTTACCGCCGGGGTGGGTTCAAAGAGCCTTACTAGGTTTTTACCCTGCTCCCGATCCACTTGCCTTGTGAGACCCCCTCAGCGCTTAGCGCTGCTTGTTTTTACAGCAGGGGTGGGTTCAAAGAGCCTTACTGGGTTTTTACCCAGCTCCCGATCCACTTTCATTATGAAACCCCCTCAGCGCTTGAAGCTGCTTGTTTTTACAGCCTGGGTGGGTTCAAAGAGCCTTACTAGGTTTTTACCCTGCTCCTGATCCACTTGCGTTGTGAGACCCCCTCAGCGCTTAAGGCTGCCTGTTTTTACAGCTGGAATGGGTTCAAAAGGAGAGCCTTACTAGAATGTTCCTTGCTCCCGATCCACTTGTGTTGTGAGACCCCTTCAGTGCTTGTGTTGTACTATTTCGCTGCTGGGGTGGGTTCTAAGGGCTTAGCTGGGAACTTCCCCCGCCCACGATCCACTTGCGTACCCCAGTGAGCTTATCTTGCATAAACAAAATTGTGAGGGGGTGGGTTCTGGAGCCTTACTAGGAACTTACCCTGCTCCTGATCCACTTGTGGTGAGACCCCCCTTTCTGCATGCATGGAGGTGGATACTTGAGGCTTACTAGTACATGTTTCTGCTCAAGTTCCTCTCTCCTTTTCACTTTTGTTATACCCCTAGGGCTCCCACCTGTATTGATGTTCTCTGGTGGATTCTGAGCGCCTGGGTCTTCTATAACCGTATTTTCCTGGAATATTAACAAATAGACAAAAAGACCCCCGGTATTTTAAGAAGGCCCTTCTTGGAGTTGAATTTTTATGTTTTATTTTTTGAAGTGACGCGTTTTAGCCTCCCCTAATGCTATGATTGTGTTCCATTTTCTACCTGGCCCTCGCTATAGCTTTTCCTTACGGTTATTTGTAGGGTGGGAGGGATGGTTTTTTAGACCTGCAGCCGTCCGGCTGCTGTTCGTGGCTGACGGGGAGGAAGCATGAGAAGGGCCACCTTGCCCCCGCCAGATAAAGGCAGAATTCGGCCTGGGGGCAAGGCGGCCCCTTCTTTGAACTTCAAAAGGCCCCCGCTCAGCATCCGCAGGATGGGAAGGGGGGCCTTTGAAGTATGGAGGGCAAGGTGACAGGGGGCAGCGACTGCCAGTTGTCACCTGCCCCTCTCACCTCACCCTCCTGTCTTGGAGACGCGCTGTCTGGGTTCCCATTGTAAAGGGACCCAGCAGCCCGACCCCGTCATGTGCATGCTAAGTGGGGCAGCGCCAAAAGGCACTGCCCCACCAGACTTAGCACAAACGCCCCACCTCCCAGCTTACGGCCCCGGGCCTCCCATCCGGGTGGGCCCGGGTGTATAAGCCTGGAAGTGTTTTTGTGCTGGGGAGTGGCATGCGGGTGACACGGATGGATGACAAGTGTGACAAGACAGGCAATACAGAATGACAGTTGCAGGAATGAGGAGACTGACGACCATGATGTGAGGTGGAAAAAACTTTGGCCACAAGCTTTATTTTAGTACCAGCCATGGTGCAAAAGAAAAACCAGCCATAACATCACATAAGGATAACAATACTATATTTTGGGGACAGAGGGAACAGGTGAGCGGGGGGCCCTAATCCCAATTAGGGGCCCGCTCGAGGCTGATCCCCGCCGCCACCCTGAGGGGATGCTGACCGGCGTCTCCCAGGTCCCCCCAAAATAAGAGATTATAAATTAAGTACAGCCTCTGGCTGCCAGGGTCCAGAAAATATTCCTGGTGAAATGTCCATACCTTCAATGGACAGGTGAACCCTGTCATTGCGGAACATGGCCTGGTTGTGTACCGAGATCCCATGTTTAATAAATTTGAGGCCTGATAAAAAGGCAGAAATTGGCCACGGCTTTGTTCAGTTTGCGCTTAGAAATCTCCATGGCTTTGCTGCACTCTGCCTCATGCCACTGTTGGCGAGGGATGATTTCTGACCTCTTCACTTCTGTTCGAAGTCTTAGCATGCGTGCCGGGGATCTGAGGGAGGTGCCGATTTAAGCCAGAAAAACGTCCTGCCCAGCTGAGGCAAGTCATTGCCCCCGAAATGGGTGGATGATGAGGAGATAATCGGGGGGGGGGGGAGGGGAGGAAGATAATATTAAATCAAGTATTTCCTGATGTATCTTTTGTAAGCCCCCGATTCCAACCCCCACTCCCTTTTATGGCTTTCTCTTGCAACCCCCCCATCCAGGCTGAAGTGGCTGCTCCTTTCCTGAAGGAGTGGGATCCAAACTCAGTAGGATTCCATCCTATAGCTATTATAGTCTTCCTGAGGACAGACCTCACCTGGAATCTACTGAGGGCAGACCCAATTTTGTGTGTGAATAATTGCCCCCCCCCCCGGCTGGGGCGCTTGTTCGTGAAGGCCCTGGTGCTGCAGATAGGGCAATATTCTGTTTCCTCAATGCGGTACAGGTTGATGATCCTCCCTTTTCCTAATTGGTCAGTTTTGGGCCTACACAGTTTCACAGCCCTACCTCTGATCCTGTGTTTTTGGAGGCTATCTCGCTGATCCTGAACGCCCCAGAGTAGTTGAGTGTGAAGGCAGCTCTAAATAGTGAGCTCTCGTAGGCATTGTTGCATACTGCAGGGAGGGTGTCTAGCAGAATTTTGTAATTTAGCAAAATTGAGGGGGCGCCTGGTGTCTGTCTTGACCCCTTCCATTTTGGACCAACCGTTGAGAGCATATCTGGTTAGTGCGCCGTGGGTGGGGTCGGGTGCCACCGCTAATTTAGTGTAATATGAAACTGCTGCCAGATGGGAGAGCTGGCTGGCGGGGGTTGCCTTGGATTTGTCCATGGTGGCCCAAACCTCTTCTGGAACTGCTGTCCTCCTGGCTTCTGCCTGTGGGTTTAGTGCCTTGCAAGTGGAGAACTGAAAAACGGGACAGAGCGTCAGCGGCCTTATTATCTTTGCCTGCAATGTGCCGCCCAATTATTACCATGTTATTTTCCAGGGTGACTTTTTGTCATTTCTCTCAACACTTTTAGCACCAGAGGGCAGGAGGCAGCACCCTTGTTTAACATGTGTACAACCGCCATGTTGTCTGACCGTGTGACCAGTTCTGTGCTGGCCAACAAGTCCCCCCTTAAATAGAGTGCCATCCATTATGGGGAATATCTCTAGCAGTGTGATGTTCCTGAACCAGCCCCCCCTCTGCCAGCAGGGAGGCCAGTGCTCAGCGCACCACTTGTTACCAAAACATACCCCAAATCATTTGCTGCCAGCCGCATCTGTGAACAAGGACCTTTTGTCTGCTCCATTCATGGTTTTGCGCCATATCACCTGGCCATTAAAATTGTTAAGAAATGATTCCCATATGGCCATGTCTAGTGTTATTTCTTTGCCCAATCTGATGTGGTGGTGTGGCTTAGTAACCCAACCTCATTTTTAGTTCCACGTTCTTGTTAAAGATCCGGCCTAGGAACATGATTCTGGTAGCAAAATTGAGCTTCCCAGCAAGGGACTATATTTCCCGCAGCGTCGCCTATTACCTGCCTGTCATCAACCTTATTGTCTTTAGAAGGTCCTCTATTTTGTCTATGGGTAGGCAGCATTCCCTCTTGGAAGAGTCAATCTCTATGCCTAAGAATGGCAGGGTGGTGGAGGGTCCTACCGTCTTCTCAGGCGCCAGTGGAACCCCAAATGCCTGCCTGGTTTCACTGAGTAACTTAATGGATGCGCTGCCTATGGGAGACCCTGCTGGGCCAGTGAAGAAGAAATCATCTAGATAGTGTACCGTTCTGGCTCTAGGCGTGGCCTGTTGGAGTACCCTTTGTAGGAAAGAACTGAACTGTTCAAAGTAGGCACATGCGATGGCGCAGCCCATTGGGGTATGGGGGGGGGGCGTTTATCAAAACACAATATGTTGTCAAAAAATGGACACGCGACCACTGGTAGGTGTTCTTGTGCACAGGCGGCAGCCTGAATGCTGACCTAGTGTCGGCTTTCGCCATGAGAGCGTGTCTACCTGACAGTTTTACTAGGTCAACCGCATCCTGCACGCCGCTGTAAGAGACAGTAGCCTCAGTGGCAAGGATGCCAACATTGAAAGAGCTTCCGGGTGAGTGAGATAAATGGTGGATCGTCCTAAACTCCACCTGCTGTTTTTTGGGCACAATGGCCAGGGGGAAGCATAAAAACTCAATGAAAGGAGGGAGTTGGAAGGGACCCTCAATCCTCCCTAGGTTTGGCTCTTTACCACTTTATTCTCTTATTATGTTGGCTGGGGAAGAAGCAGATTTTTGGTTTTGGGTATAGTGGGAGATCCCTGGCCCTTGAATGGGATCTGAAACTCATCTTTGAAGCCCTGACCCGAGAATTATCTAGCTGCAGGGTCAGGCTAGTTCTCTAACATTTTTATTAGTTGGTCAATTTCTGTTGGTGAGGCTCCCATTTTATTACTAGTACATGTTTTACCCTCTGAGACTTTTGGGCTGGGCCTGGAGGGAGAGGCTTTTGTGCAGTTGTTGCTGCTGTGGCCTCCATTGAATGTGCTGCATAGGTGCTTGTATCTGCACTCAGAGCCCTTGTTGCAGGACCCTCTATTGATTGCCAGACTGCCCCTGATTATGCCCTGGTTTTTGCCCCCCTGGGGGCGTTCTTCGAAAGGGAGGTTTGTTTTTGTTAGTATTTATACTGTCCTGTTGAGGCCTGCGCTGGTTATGTTGCCTGTTTCTACCCCTTCTATTATACTGATGCTCATAATCCTTGCTGCTTTGGGCGCTCTTAGCTGAGTTTTCTTTTAGGACATGAAAAAGATACAATTTAGGGTCTTCCTCCTCCCAGCCCAGGTCAGGGAATCTCTGCATCTCCTTCCTAAACTCTCTATCATAGTTCAGCCAAGACTCCCCCCCAAAGGTATTGTGAATCTCCAAAATTCTGTGGTGGTAGGCAATCAGTGCTGTGCCCTCTTCAGGGAATTTTTCTAGAATTATTGTGGAAAGTATTTGGAAAGAGGCCTCCCAGTTCTGAATATTCTTCTCCAGTGTGGGCCTCTTTGCTCTCTCTTTTTCTTCCTCTTTCTTATCCCTTTTTGAAATGCCAAAACCTAATTCTTCATATTCCAATAGGCAGAAAATGTCAATAAATTGCTTTTTCCATATCTTTCTCTTAATTTTCCGCTCAATGTGCCATGCAATGGTCTTCTTTAGGCTTCTATTTACACTTTTGCCGGCAGTGCGCCTCCCATATTTAGTCATATGAGGGGTTGGAGACGGTACATCATGGCTAGGCCCAACCCATGCTTTGAGGTGGCCCTGGTCCTCCTCGCCCCCCGATTCCGACTCTGTGTCTGAGCTGTCACTCTCGCTGCTGGAGCTGCTTGAGTCATCCCTGTGCCTCCTCTTTTTCCCAGCACCCGCACCCTTATGCCATTTTAAAAATTGTTCAAGCATAGGCCCCAAATCATTGCTTTTCACAGTACCTGATTTTGCTTTTCTTTTGGTGCCTGGGTGGGTGTCTGAAGAGGCGGGCATGCTGCGGACGTCAAGGCGCTGCTTCTTCCTAGCTGGCTGCTCCCTTTCTGCCGGCTCCTCCTCGCAGTCGACCTCCTCTTCCAGGGCGTCTGCGTCATCCTCATTGAGACTGGTGGATGCGAGCTCTGCCATTCTTTCCTGCACCACATCCATGCCATGAACGGCTTCCGCTGCTTTGGCCCATTCCAGGAGTAATGTGTCTTTCAGGGATAAGGCGTTGGCCATCTCTTGCCTGTTTGGGTCTCTGCGTGCTGGTTCGTAATGGGTTGTCCTAGTGTTTCCCAACTTGCTGTGTGGGTCAGGGTCCTCTTCCCCCCTTATTGTAGTTCCCAGGCGAGGTAAAATGCTGTGCGTCTGGGAATTCCGGCTGACCTCTGCCCTCTGCGGTGAGAAATTAAAAATTGTTTTGCCCAAATATAATTTCTGTGCCCTCTCTGGGGCTCGAACCAATGTCCTTGTAAGCTTGAGACTGACGCTCCCTTTGCAGTGCTATGGAGACTCTGCTGCGACAGGCCTGCTCACTCCTTGTGTTGTGCTCGAGGACCCGCCTTCTTTGGGCTCTGCTCGCTCCGTGTGCGGCCGGTCACTGCCGTGCAGACCTCCTCGAGCACTTCGGAGCCTGCCTTCTTTGATTCCAGTGTCCTCCCAGAGCCGGAGAGAAATTTAAAAATTGTTTGGCAAAATATAAATTCTAGCGCCCTCTCCGGGGCTTGAACCAATGTCCTTGTACGCCTGAGACTGATGCTCTTCTTGCAGTGCTATGGAGGCTCTGCTGCTGCAGGCCTGCTTACTCCTTGTGTTGTGCTCGAGGACCCGCCTTCTCTGGGCTCTGCGAGCTCCGTGCGCGGACGTTTACCGCCGTGCAGACTTCCTCGAGCACTTCAGCAACCTGCCTTTTTTTTAAGTGTCCTCCCAGAGCCGGAGAGAAATTTAAAACTTGTTTGGCCAAAAAATAATTTCTAGCGCTCTCTCTGGGGATTGAACCGAAGTCCGAGGCTGACTTGGCTGACGCTCTGCCTGCGGTGCTACGGAGGCTCTGCTGCTGGGGCTCTGCTCACTTCTTGTGATGTGCTCGAGCTCCGTCTGTAGCTGCTCACTGCTGTGCCGTCCTCCTCGGGCTCTAGATGTCCGAGATCCGTGAAATGCAAAGGCAAGGCGAACCTGCAGCCGTCCTGCTGCTGTTCGTGGCTGACGGGGAGGAAGCATGAGAAGGGCCACCTTGCCCCCGCCAGATAAAGGCAGAATTCGGCCTGGGGGCAAGGCGGCCCCTTCTTTGAACTTCAAAAGGCCCCCGCTCAGCATCCGCAGGATGGGAAGGGGGGCCTTTGAAGTATGGAGGGCAAGGTGACAGGGGGCAGCGACTGCCAGTTGTCACCTGCCCCTCTCACCTCACCCTCCTGTCTTGGAGACGCGCTGTCTGGGTTCCCATTGTAAAGGGACCCAGCAGCCCGACCCCGTCATGTGCATGCTAAGTGGGGCAGCGCCAAAAGGCACTGCCCCACCAGACTTAGCACAAACGCCCCACCTCCCAGCTTACGGCCCCGGGCCTCCCATCCGGGTGGGCCCGGGTGTAATGTGCTCTGAGCAGATAAATCACAGAGCCCGAGGTGCCTTTCTCCGTCGGCAAAGCTTTATAAAAGATGCCTTGAACTGTGTACGTTTCAAGCCATCTTTTATAAAGGTAGAAATATTTCTATGTTTATAAAAGACGGCTTGAAGCGTGCACAATTCAAGGCATCTTTTATAAAGCTTTGTCGACGGACAAAGCCACCTTGCGGTTTGTTTTGTCCGTCATCAACGCTTTATAAAAGATGCCTTGACTTGTTTACGTGTCAAGCCATCTTTTAGAAACATAGAAACATGTTACAAATATCTATGTTTATAAAAGGTGGCTTGAAAAGTACACAAACCATAGTAAGGTAAGCACACAAGTGTGCATAACTTACTATGGTTTGTGCACTTTTCAAGCCACCTTTTATAAACATAGAAATATGTAACATTGCTATGTTTATAAAATATGGCTTGAAAAGTACACACACCATAGTAGTACGCATACAAACATATAAATGCTCACATACATTTATATATTTGTTTGCGCACCTTACTATGATTTGTGCACTTTTAGGCCACGCCCACAATGAAAGCCACGCCCCCAAACAAGGGCCCCCCCTCAATTTCTTACCCCACTTAAAGCACTGCTTGTGGGCCATGGGGGGAGACTTTAATGAGGTAATGGAGCTTGAGAGGGATCAATCTCACAGTAGCACTAGACACTGGAATACCCCCACAAAACTACACTCCGTTGTAGATGCCGTGGGGATGGTAGACACTTGGAGAGCGCTACATCCCACAGACAAATGTTTCTCCTTCTATTCCGGCACACACAGATCCTTCTTGATGATAGATTATGTCCTAGTCCCCCAAAACATGGCCCATCATCAGCTATCGGCAATGTTCCTATCTAGAGGCATCTCCGACCATTCCCCCCTACAGATAACACTCAAGAGCGCTCAGGGCAGATCAAATCCTGTCTGGCGCTTGAAAGAATACTACCTTGGGCATACCAACATTGCAGACAGGCTCTCACGCAAGCCTGTTGAATACTTTGAATTTAACGAACCCAGGAGATTGACGAGGCAGAAAAGCAGGTGGCCGACAAGGAGGAACAACTCCTGGAATTGGGGACCCAAGCTGCACAAGATGCCCTTCTTACTTCACAAGATATTCTGAGAAACATCACCCTAGACAATGCATGAATGGCTCAATGGTCTACTCGAAGTCAAATATACGAAATGGGAGATAAAGCAGGTAAAACCCTAGCTTGGCTTGAGAGACGCAAACAAAAAAGGGGTGTGTTCGAGCCATTCTTTTGAACTCCGGGGAACTGCTCACGGTGGACCTGGACATAGCGGAGGGTTTCACTGCCTTTTCAAAACAACTCTACTCCCCCCCACCCAGGCTACTGGACATGGGCATCTCATCTTTTCTAGACTCCATCTCACTCCCCCGCCACTCTGACCACCAAGCTGAGAAACTTGAGGCGGTGATCACGGAAGAGGAGGTCCAAACTGCCCAGGGGCAACTCCAAACGGGGAAAACTCTGGGACCCAATGGATTCCCAGTAGAAACCTGGAAACAAATGGGGGGGACTTAACGAGACACTTACATTGCATGTTCCTGCAGTGCAGGACCCTGGGCCGTCTCCCCCTGGATCTCCGGAGGATGAATATAGTGGTGATCCCCAAATCTGGAAAAACCCCAGAATATTGCACCTCCTACAGGCCAATATCTATTATAAATGGTGAGGCTAAAATCCTGGCGTGGATTCTCCCTAACAGGTTACTTGTGATAGACTCCCTAGTCCATCCAGATCAATGCAGATTCATGCCCAATAATCCACTTGCATGAATCTGCGCAGGCTCCTGCTCGCCATTGAGGGTGTTCCCGAGATTTCCAGCCCGCTGGCACTCCTGGCTGTGGACCATGAAAAAGTGTATGATTCGGTGGGATGGGAAGCTCTCTGAGAGATTATGGGACAAATGGGGTTTCGGTATGAGTTCACATCCTGGGTTAAGCTTCTTTACGACTCCCCCGAGGCAGTTGTGAGGGTGAACGGTTTTTCCTCTAGGGTGTTCCCTCTGGAACGCGGAACCAGGCAGGGTTGCCCCTTTTCCCCCCTCCTGTTTCATTTGGCCATCGAGCCACTCGCCATTCGACTTGAACTGACAAGAACTGGACCAGGTTTGTGTGGCCCTGCGGAAGGGATGATAGAGTCTCCCTATATGAGGATGGTCTTCTTATATACCAGGGTAATCCTACGACCTCCTGCCGAGTGGTGTCCCAGATCCTTGCAGAATACCAAACATTCTCTGGTCTCTGGGTGAATATACAGAAAACAATTTACTTCCCACTCAAGGGAGGCAAGTTGGCAATCCCTGAACACTGTCCATATCTTGTGTCAATTATGGGTTTCTTATATTTAGGCATTCGTATTAGTCCAACATTGGATGACTACCTCCAACTCAATTTACCACCGGTGTTAGACAGGTTCACAACAGACGCTTCTCACTGGCAATCCCTACCATTGTCGCTGCTAGGCAAGGCCGCACTGTTCAAAATGATGACCCTTCCATGACTATTGTATGTTCTCCAGAATCCCCCACTCCCCATCCCCACACCACCTTTGTAGCAATAGAGTCATCAGAGAACTGCTATGGGGAGGCAAACAGCCCAGAATTGCTCTTACGACACTACAGCGATCAGTGTTGGAGGGTGGCATTGGACTACCATGTCTCTGCACCTATTATTGGGCTGCGCAATCTGGAGTGGTCTATGAATGGTTACATGGGGACCGGTCGCTCCCTCACATCGGAGCGGAGCTGGGTAGGGTAGATCCTCTCACTCCCCCTCAAATACTGTATGAAACTGATGCCAGATTGACAAGAGTGGCCAAGATGACATGACACATTTGCCGAGTCTGGAATGAGGCCCATCATCACATCGGGTGGAAAGCGAGACCAACATTAGCTCAACCTCTCTGGCATAACAAGAATCTTCCTGAAATCAGTAAAATGGGACACTTCACAAACTGGGGGTGATTAGGCATATCCACACTCGCAGACATAATACATGAAGGGCATCTGGTAGACTTTGAAACCCTTAAGAGAAACCTGGGTTAATACCTATGGACCGCTACAGACATAAGCAACTAACACACGCCATAAAGGCCCAATCCCACTGTCTTAACGACATTCCCAATTGCTCTCCCCTAGAGACTAATATTTTCCCGGCTCGCATCCCAACCAAGGTTACCTCTACACTTTATCAGGTCATTAACTCCTTCGGAACCCGTGAATTACCTGTGCTAAAACTGAAGTGGAAACAAGACCTGGGCCCAATTGAAACCAAAGAATGGGTGGAGACATTAATGATTCCCCACGAGATATGCATTGAAGCCAAACTACGGCTGATTCAACTTAGGATACTACAACAATCATACCACTCTAGGTCCGCCATGGTCCGATGGGGGGGGGGCAGAAGATGGGATGTGCCTCAGGTGTAATAGAGCGGCGGGTACCTTCTTTCACATGGTCTGGGACTGCGACATTCTTTAAGACTTCTGGGTGAAATGTATTGAACGAGTCCCCTGTCCCATGCGACCCTAAATTGATGATACTGGGCATATGGGGGTAAGTGGAATTCACTAAATTGAAAAAGGGTTCCTCGCAGTGGCATTAGGTGCAGTCAAGTGACAGACGGCCACCACTTGGGGATCCGCTACCAAACTCAGCATGGACCGCTGGTCTAATGATGTGGACAGATGTGCCACCCTGGAGAGATGGATCTACCAGGCCAGAGGTAGCCCCATGAAATTTTGGAAGATTTGGGGGAAGTGGGAGGGTTCCGGTTAGCTTCCCTCCTGGACACGGTTGCCAGAGTATCCTGTAATTCTCCTTCATTGACTGTGGACCCCCATTTGTGGACCGCACCTTGGACATGCCAGTACTCCTGCAACTGCTACATACGTACTTCGCGGCCACAGCCGCAGCATACTTTGTTTCTGACCTGCCGATGGTTTTGTTTCTTTTAGATGTAATGTTGTTATGTACTATCATAAACCAATAAACAGAATTAAAAAAATTTTAAAAAGAAGAGGGTGCACAAGGGAGTGCTTCAGGGGGGAAGGGAAGGCTCCTGTGTCGAAGGAGTGAATACAGAAGTCAGTCAGAGCAGGGGCTAAGTTGTCAATGCGGTCCTTGATGGTTTTGGAGGAACAGGGGTGAACCTGTTTTGACAAGACTTTCATAGATCGGACTTGTCTAGAAACCTTGTCTGGGGAGAATGGGGGAAAGAGAAGGACGGCGGAGAGGTGGCCGAAGAGGGGCTAGAGGAACAGCAGGGAGTAGTGAAGGCAGAGGGAGAGGAAGAGAGAGAGAGGACAGGATGTCCTGAGTTTTAGAGATGAAATGAGAAGCCAGGGCCATGCAGAGGGCCTGAGAGGGGACAGGACAGCACATTACCACGTACTTGCATGTTGCGTATACAGGGAAAAAATTGGAAAAGAGGTTAGCTATTTTAGAGCTTTGGAAGGTGTACCAAGATGAAAGGAGTGGATGCTTACTGAGTGTAGGGAGGAAGGTGTTGAGCCTTCTGCTCCCCTTACCTCGTCTGAAGTGAATGGCAAAAGTACAGAAGACATAGGATTGTATCCGTTAAAAGAACTGAAAGGCGGTGACAGGGTATAGTAATCCGATATATAGACTGCCTGCTTATAGCAGTGACGATAGTCCAGAAGAGACCAAAAGAAAGGAGGAGATCTTTAAGGTCATGCAAAACAAAGAGGGGAAAAGTGAGCGATTGAATATAACAACAGAGATAGAATGAGAGATTAAGAGGTGGAAAGGAGAGATGTCATGATGCCTACCCCCGGGGACCCAGACCAAGTCCAGCAACCCCGGAAGCAGGCCTCAAGTTACCCAAGCAAGCCCAACAACCCCCGCTAGGGGCTATTTGGGTGCAGTCCTGGTGCCTATGGCGCCAGGCTTATATGGAGAGTCAGTCCTGGAGCCATAGGTACCAGGTTCATAGATTAAAACTTACCTGATGCAGACCATGCTGCAAACTTACCTGATGCAGACCATGCTGCAAGAGCTCCAAGCCAAACGAGGCTTGGAAGGGACTATTTTACGTAGGGACAATTTTTTTACTCGGGTGGGGCTGGGGAGAATACTTACCTGGGACTACTTTGGAGTCTATTTAAACCACGCCTGAAGAGCAGCACACGCTTCGCGTTATTCTGCATTCAGCAGCGTAACGCTCACCGTGCCTGCAAGTCTGCATCCAGTCTTCTGTCACGCCCGCCTCGAGTTTGGAGCTCCTACAAAAAGGGAGAAAGAAGGAGAAAAGGTTAGAACAAGAGCAATACCTTTGATCCTTACCTGAATTCCTGATCCATCGCGCCTTCGAGCTGGAAGAAAGAAGCTATTTTATGCGTGTCGCCTTGCCTGCTGCAGCGCCGCGCTGAACTCACCGGCCTTCGCAGCATCTTCACATTTCACCGCATCCTCCTGCATGTTCCCGCCGCACTCCGGCACCTAAGGAGAAGACAAGAACAGCAAGATGAGGCAAGGGAATACACAGAGGAATACCCCCTATAGACTTACCTGATTTTACCACCGGGGGTACTATTCTTCTTCACGGGTCAGCGCAGCTTCCACTGCATCCTAACCGAACCCCGGCCCCTAAGGGGAAACAAAAGGACAGCAAGATGAAACAAGGGACTAACAAGGGGAACCCTCCTCACCACAAAAGACTTACCTGATTTTACCACCGGAGGCATTATTCCCCGAGACTTCATACTTTCTCTCAGCGCCTGAATAAGGGAGAAAGCAACTGGTTACATATGGACATTATTTTATCGAACTGTGTTGGATAATACAAATCCTTACCAGAACATTACCGGTTGCCACAAATAACTCTTCAGTAGGGTCAAGCTGCAACCTGCAAGGAATTGGACAAGAGTGAAAGTCAGGCATTTGAACTCTTACGAACTACATACTTACGGCGTCTTTCCGGGAATAACGGAGTCAATATTGTCCTGGAACTCACCAATTCATTCGAGCCAGTGAAGCAACTAGTTATCAAAGCGCCCCTGCGCTCAATGAAGGATGGAGAGCTCATCTTTTCAAATCATCAGGTGAGACTATAAGAGGGGACATCCAGGGTGATCAGTGGGGAGAACAGCGGGGTGGGGGGATTAACGCTCAACTCCACGGGTGGTTAATTCCCTTTCTCCATTTGCAGAAGAACATTCCTACGGGCCAAGCAAACGAAGCTAGGTGGGCCAGTCCAGTCCGTCATCTCGGCACTACGCGTCACATTGGTGGAGACCGCAGCAGTCCAGTCCAGATCGACACCTCTGTGGGAGCCAGGTGAGCGTAACAAGAGAAGGATGAAGCTGAAGAGGTAACACTCGTACAGAACAAATCGATGGGAGGACAGATACTGCTGAAGCTTGGTGGGAAAAGTATTGAGAAAGTCAGGTAAAGGGAAGATCAAGACGAATAGGACAGGAAAGACAGGGAACGAGAAAAGAGGTTGAGAGAGGATGAACACAAGAGATAGAGTAGGTGGAGGCAAGAACAGACGTATCAGGAAGAGCAGCAAAAGAAGGAAGAAAGGGCAGAGGAGCAAAGAAAATATGACAACCGGCAGAGAGCAATCGAAGAATGAAATAAGCAAGAAAGGAAAAGAGAAGTGGAGGAAGCGCAGAAATTAAGGGATAAAAGGATACAGAGCTGAAGGTAAGAGGAAGAGCGTAGAGCAAACGAAAGAAGAGAGGAGAAAAGATAAGAAGAGGAAAGTGTTAGATGGGAAGCGAGAAAGCTTAGAGAATTAGATGAAGAATTGGAACGAAAGAGGAGAGAGCAGGAGCGCAATATTGATCACATTCAGATGTAGTTAATGTAACCGAGTCCAGTAATACCATGGGGCAATATAGAGGAGTTTCTTCTGTCAAAGGAGGCAATGCCAGGTCCATCTAGGGTAGGCAGCCTCTGACATAGGGAGCATCAGAGATAGGATCGATAAGGCCTATAAAGACTTGAGAGAAGGTAGTAAATCAGGAAGCCAAGGGAAGGGAGATTGATCCCTGGTCTTCCAATCACAAAGCAAAGAAAGAGACCCATTCAGTCTCAAGCATAGTACTTTGTCCTTGGACAGGATGACTTTAGATAAGGGTGAAGGGGATGAGAGCCATACTAGCTGGGAACTAGATATATCAGATGAAGAGAGAGAACCATTCTGTGGGAAGGAGGGAGGAAGCGCATGTGGCCCAGAGTGATGACGGCAGACAGACTAGGAAGTAAGATGATCTGATTTAGAGCAACCTAAGGATTGGACGCCAGATCCTGTAGCACATTCAGAGAGTCCTAGAGGATGATTGTATAGCCGAAAAGAGCAAGTCTCCGCCATATGTGAGCAGGCCGAGGTCATTGCCAGGTAGAAGGTGATCAGGAACCATTGTTGCTGCTATGGATAAGCAGGCGATGGGAGCTGATCGTGGATTAGGATTCACACAATTACCCTTATTCGAGAAAGGGGGGCCAGACCGCAGTATATTCTGGTGCCACAAATTGAAGAGGATAATTTAAGATGCAAACTTCCTAGTTTAACGGCGGGTGCGGGAAAATGGATTTATGAATTAGAGAAAATGACAGGGGGAAATACTCTGGCAATAGGGGACATTAAGGGTCACCTAATAGCAATTCTTGGGGAAAGAGTTGATGACATTTGAACGAGAGAAGGCTACTCAAGTGTTACAGCACAGAACACAGCACATGATGGAGCGCCATTTAATAATTGTAGAGCATATGTCTGGAAAGCGCTCAGGGTGCAGTATCCTGACACGTAAGATGAAAGAAGAAGAGGATCTGCTTGCTTAC
Organism: Ambystoma mexicanum; assembly: GCF_040938575.1. Classification (NCBI taxonomy): domain Eukaryota; kingdom Metazoa; phylum Chordata; class Amphibia; order Caudata; family Ambystomatidae; genus Ambystoma; species Ambystoma mexicanum. Next base: position 640,685,978 of record NC_090935.1, read on the forward strand.
ATTCAGGACATTGAGGAACGCTGGACTCATGAAACTCAAGAGTCGTGGGGAAAAACAGTGGCAGTAGTTTACCACATTTTATGTCAGGGGTTGCCCGATCAGGTACAGAGGCAACTCAAGAAACTAGTGGGAATGGAAGCAAAGCCATGGGCAGAGATACGGTTGACTATAGTGCATCACTGTCGGCTGTTACAGGAGAAAAATAGGAAGAAGGAAGATGCTAGAAAACTTGAGGAAGCCAAGTTAGTTCTGAAGCAATTTTCAAAATATGCCATAGAAGGGGCAGTATTGACACGTGTAGAAGGATTGGGAATACAGCAAACAGTGGGCACATCACAGGCGAATAATCAGCGCCAGATGGGCCAAGGAGGGAATGGATTTGTGCCGCGAGGCAGAGGAATGGGCTACATTGCAAGGAGCATTTGACCAAGAGGGACTAGTCAGAAGGGCTCCTCCTGTATGTTGGACATGTGGGATGACAGGCCACATTGCTCGTGTATGTGGTAGCCAAAGGTATGTACAGAAGATGCAATTCTCAAGGGGGTGTCACTGTGGTGGGAGGAAGTCCTTTCACAGGTACAGGGGTATGCATGTATCCACAATAGGATGGCTCACAGGGCAACTTGATGTGTTCAGTACTATCAGTGACCCCAGACCCCCAAAAGGAACCAAGGGTTGATGTGACAATAGGAGGCAAATCTTTTTCCTTTCTAGTAGACAATGGGGCTACTTGTTCATGTATACGAGAGCGAAAATACCCAATGTCGGGAATTGCCATGAATGCTCAGGGATTCTCTGGAGCTGCGAGTCGAGTTCCTTTTACTGACGAATTACCAGTCTCCATAGGAGAGTGTGACATGTCTGTTCCATTATTGTCTTAAAGGCAGACACCAGTCAACAATCTAGGACGAGATTTAATGACGAAGCTTAACATGACAATTTCTTTCACTGATGAAGGCATATTGTGCTCTACTCCAGGGATACATTATACGAACATGGGCAAGTTTATATTGGCATTTACAGGGCAATTGGCTCTGCAAGGAATGCCACTAGAGCCAAAAGTTTTTCTTTATGGGGTACGCATTCTGTTGACATGGCTACCCGGCTTAGTGGGAAAGATTATGAGAATACCTGATGAATTCTTGTTCAGGCTTCATATACCTATGGATGAAGAGCAGGGACAGGCTATTCCCCTAGATATAAATGCAGCCATAGTATGAGGGGAAATGGCAATGCTCGAAGGAACAGATGATGAGGACAGGGCATGGAGAACAGTAATTGCCATTGGGGAAAGGTGTAGACTGACTGATGTTACTAACATGATATGTTTAGAGATGATCCAAGAGATGATGACGTAATAATTGAGATGAGAATTACATATTGGATTAGAATAGAGAAAAGATAGATCCCACAGCGAATGACTATAGTGCGGCAGCGCACAGCATTTTTTTATGAAGACTTGGAAAAGGTGGCAAGCGCTTTATGAACTACAGGCCCCTATGATGTAGGCCTATTGAAATGGATAGGGGAGGTTAAGATAAAGTTGAAGACAGGAGCAATTTTTCCTCGAGCGAGACAGCACCCCATGTCTCGAGAGGAGGATGAAGGGATTTTTAATACTTTTTCAGCAATAATGGAACACGTTATTCTGGTACTGTCAGAATCATCGTAATACCGCAGTGTACCCTATTGAGAAATCAAAGGGGGGGTTGTGGAGATTCATACAAGACATGAGGCTGATTAACCAGATTGTGGAGCCAGAGTTTCCTTTAGTTCCTAATCCAGCAACAATACTTTGCAGTATCCCAGTAGAAGAGCGATATTTCACGGTTATTGGCTTGAAAAATGTGTTTTCTTGATCCTGCTGCACAAGAACTCACCTCATGTCCTTTTTGTTCCCCCAGACTCTTCTGAAACATACTTGGTTGCCTCAAGGGTACTGTGAGTCCATGTCTATCTTTAATAGGGTCCTCCAGATGGACCTACGCAATATTGATTTGAAGAGAATTGTGATATAGTACGTAGATTACATTCTGATTTGTAGCACTACAGAATATGAGTGCAGGCAAGACTCGATCCAGTTAATGACTATCCTAGCAGACAAGGGATACAAGGTAGAAAAAAGAAAAGTTACAGTATTGTCAAGAGGAGGTGTTTTACATAGGCCAGTTGATCTCACAGGGTCACACCTAAGGGAGCTGAGGTTATCATGAAAACAGCAAAACCACACACGGTAAAGCAAAGGCAGTAGTTTTTGGGGCTATGCAATTATGTTAGAGCATGTTTCATTATAGTTCATACACAAGACCTCTTTTATAAGCTCTAAAGGAAGCACAGGTAAACAATGGGAAAATAGAATGGTCTGAGGAAATGGGAGGGTTTGAAGAATTGAAGAAAGCAATTTGTACAGCTCACGTTTTAGGAATTCCCAATTATGCTGAGTTTTTTTATTTTCACACATGGCTGGGACAGTTATGATAGCAGTAATTACACAGAGGACTACACTAGGTTATAAACCTTTGGAATATTACAGTGGGATTCTGGATCCAGCTATGAAGGGGCACTTTCATTGCGAAAAGTCGCTGGCAGCAGCCGCGTTCGCAATTGAGAAATCTACCATTAATGTGATGGGGTGTCCTATGATGCCCTTTGTGGAGCATGCTTTGTTTGCCAATTTGGAGAAACCTAAGGGTAAATTAACATCTCAGAGAACTTCTGCATATGAGGTGATCATATTGAATCCAGAGATTAAAATAGTCAGATTTAAAATAGTGAACCCTGCCACGTTTGTAGCTGAGCCTGTGGCAGAGGGCGAGCATGTGAATGATTGCACGAACTACGAGGAGTTCTACGACGAAATCCCACGCGTAAAGGAAAATGCGCTAGCACGGGGGAGATTCTCTTTATTGACGGTTCTGCAAACATTGATCAAACTAGTGGCAAATGGCATTCTGGTGCAGGTGTGGTGAGACGTAAAGCAAACGGCGAATTTGAGGTTGTAGCAAGTGCAAGACTACCGTCTCACCTTTCAGCGCAAGCAGCAGAAATGGTGGCGCTTATTGTCGAGCTTGAAAATCATGCAGGGCAGGGAGTGATGGTGTACAGTGACTCTGCCTATGTGACGTCAACTGTGCATGCAGGATTAGCAAGTTGGAAAAGGAGGGGCTACCTCTGAGCGGATGGCACTCCAGAGCCGCACGCAGCGTTATTGGACAGGCTTATTAAGGTACTACAGCTCCCAGTGGCCATAGCGATAGTTAAATGCGCAGCACATACAAAGCAAACTGACTTTATTTCTCGTGGGAACAAAGCCACGGATGTAGAGGCCAAAAGCGTTGCTTATTCGCCAGATATTTCAAGTTTTGACACTCCAGATGTAAAGGAGAAAATAGTCACAATTATGGTAGTAAATGGAGGGTTTAATCATTTGCCAAGAGCACCTTTTCTGTTTAAACTTTTCTTTATTGGCATGAGGTAAGAACAGGCAAACAAAACAGTGCACATAGCAAATAATGTTACATATAACTGAGTGACATTGCATACAGGGGTGAACAGAAAAGGACAGACAGATTGTCGCGCAATTCCGACAGGGGAGAGGAGAGTAGTTCAATATCATCTTTACTGTTCATATAGCTGCAAAAGTCAGCCCATATATTTTTTGGGCAGGAGGTCATGGGGAGAGTGTTGATATAGTCCTCTTCACACATTTGGGTCCAGGTAAGGGCCTTCAGCCACATTTCGAAAGAGGGAGGGGAGGGGAGTGGTGCTTCCTGCACTGTAGTATGCATTTTTTGGCGACCATAGTCCCAATATTCAGGAACCTGGACGCCTTATTCAACTCATGCCTGTCCCATAACCCAAACAGAGCAGCCAGTGGGTCAGGTGCAATGTGGATCCCAGTTATTTCAGCGAGGGCCTCCGTGATGGCCCTCCAATATGGGCCCAGCGCATCACAGACCAAAACATGTGAATGTGGTCTGCTTCCATGGATTTACATCTCGGGCAAGTATGGGCCTGGCTATGTGCAAATCTCCCCACCCTATGCAGAGTGTAGTATAGGCGATTCAGGAGCTTGTATTGTATGCACTGAAATCTGGCATTTAGGGAGACTTTACGTGTGTGCATGCACATCCTACCCCGCATGGCATCAGTGATAGTCAGGCTCAGTTCGTTATTCCATGCATCCCGCATTGGCGGAGAAGTGTCACCCAACTTTTCAAGTAGCATCTTGTATAGGGAGGATGTTACATCTTTAACCCCGGCTGAGTTGGTTATAAAGTGAATTTCAGTCTGGGGGTTCATTGGGGAAGGAGGGCCACATGGCGCGAATCGCCGCCCTCAATCTGAAATAGTGTAATAGTTCCAGTGCGAAGCCAGAGTGACCAGGACGCCATGTCTGCGGGGTGATAAATTTCCCTTCGGGAAAGAGGTCAGACAGCGCACGATAGCCGAGGCCATGTCAATTTCGCATAAGGAGTTTGCCGTGAGTGGGACTGAGACCCGGGAATTGCCATATGGGCAGCCACTTGTAGTACAGGTGGGAATCAAAGTGGGATTGTAATAATCATCTCCACGCCATGATCGTGGCAGCCACCGGGTCAGCAGGAGCGTCAGCGCAGCATGCATGGTGAAGGATAAGGGACAGAGTGTTGACCTCTTCGCTTGCTAGTTTCTCAAGTTTCACATGTGGGGAGGATCTGAGAAAACATACCAGTGTGTAGCATGTTGTGCTTGTGCAGCTATCCAGTATCGAGTGAGGTCAGGGGCCGTGAATCCCCCTTTCTCATATGGGAGGGCCATGTGCTACCACTTTTTACCAACGGGTTCGTGTATAGTAGTTTGATGTATGAAATCATGCAGGGACCACTACCCATTTTATGTAGCATCGCCCACATGTATTGCCAAGACACCATGTCGTATGCCTTCTGGGCATCGAGGGTGACCGCTACTGCCTTGACATCAGGATGAATTCTGGACATGACATTAAACAGCCGGCGAATGTTGAGGGACGTCGACCGGCCAGCGACGAAGCCACTCTGGTCACGGTGTACCAGGTGAGTCATTATGGGAAGGAATCTATTTGCAATGAATTTGGCGAAGATTTTTGTGTGCGTGTTAATTAGAGATAGGGGTCTATAGGACCCATATTCGTCCAGTGGTTAACCCGGCTTGGGAAGGACGGTTATGAGGGCTTTGCGCATGGACTGGGGCAAAATGGCCAGCCTGAGGGACTCATTCCAGACTTCGAGGAGCCTGGGTGCTAGGTTAGCTACTTGTTCCAGATAAAACTCTGAGGTAAGCCCATCTGGGCAGGGGGCTTTACCCCTCGGGAGGCCCGAGATGGCAGCTGTGATTTCATCAAGGGTGATCAGGGTGTTAAGCTTATCCCTGGTGGCAGGGGAGAGGAGGGTCATGGGGATTTGATCCAAGAGGAGGTCCGTATCCTGTGTGCTGTGCTCCTGCTGGGGGGCGTACAGGGTTGTGTAAAATTCAGTGAATATCTCGAGGATGCGTTGGTCAGACCAGTGCTGGGTGCCCCCAGCGTCCCTGATTCAGTCTATGCGGGTTCTTCCCCCTTCTGCGTGGACCAATCTGGACAGGGTTCTCCCCGGTCTCTCACCCTCACCGTATTTTCACGCCACCAAGGGGCGGGCATAGTATTGTACCTCCCTATGGGCGTGGGCCTCGAAGGCCACCAGTTCCGACCTTATCTGTGCTAATATGGACGGGGAGGGGGAATTGATGTAGTCCCTCTCAAGTTCTTTAAGCTTTATCTCAGAACGCTGCAGTCTTTATTTAATGTCTTTGAGGAACCCGGCCTCCCTGGAGATACACATCCCTCTAATGAAGACCTTGAACGCCTCCCACCGAACCCCATCAGATGTATCATGTTTTATATTGCATTCAAAGAAGGTGTTAATGTCGGCCAGAATATCAGTTTTGAAAACAATATCCCTCAGAGCCTCAGACTTGAAGCGCCAGGCGGAGCGGGGAGGCCAGCCGTGTCCCAACCGGATCCGCAGCGTTACCGGGGAATGATCCGAAAGCGTGCGTGGTAGTAGCTGTGTGTCTATTGTCCTCCCCACCATCTCGCTCGATATGAGAAAGAGGTCTATTCTCAATTGGCTATCGTGCAGCGATGAATAGAAGGAATACTCTCTGAGGAGAGGATGAAGGGCCCTCCACACATCAGTGAGGCCCAGTGTGGCAGCGTGTGCAGGGAGACAGTTGGTCGCGCATGAAGTGGCTCTGCGAGAAGTGCCGGATCTGTCCAGCTCGTTGTTCAGAATTAGGTTCATGTCACCCCCATAGGATTGGGACTCCAATGTATCTCAGGAGTATGGTGATGACATCATTGAAGAAACCTGGGGAATCGAAGTTTGGGGCATATGTGTTCACGAGGAGGCATTCCATATTTTCAAGAAAGCAGTGAAGAATCACATATCTACCCTCTGGGTCTAAATGACTGATGCGCAATGAGAATTGGACTGATTTATGGACCAAGGTGAGCACACCCCTAGACTGGGTTGAATATTTTGTGTAATACTTATTCGGGCCCCAGGCCGGAGCTAGACATGCTGCTAGGCGCCCTATGTTGTGTGTTTCTTGAAGGAGGAGTATTTTGATTCTGTGCTGCTGGGCATATGCAGTAATCCTGCGGGTTTTAGTATACTTGCTCAGCCCACGGACGTTCCATGTCATGAGACTAAGGGACATAGTGCTGTATCAAGGAACATCCCAGCAGCCATTTTTATTGCCGTTCAGTACCCTGCACACAGCCTCAGTGAAACCACACCATCTTGCCACCATTGCACCCACTCTCATGCCATTTTCAATTAAACAACCCCCAACTTTACCACCCCCCTCCCTCACTGTCCACTCCTTATCAGCAGTGTAGTATACCCTACCCAAAACAGAGGTACCAGAGTGCCATGTCCAACCTGGCAGCGCCAGCCCATTTGCCCAACAGGGGCGAAACTGAGACCAAACCACAAATACTGGTATTGCAATTGCAGCGGGGGTCGCCACTGCCGTGTACCCAATTTAGCAAGTAGTGCGGCGCGAGAAGTGCCTCTTGGGCGGCGACAGCATTACAATGCGCTCTTTTCCACTGAAAGCATAATGGCGGATGGTGGCATATATAAATATAGTTGACATTAGCATGTTGGAAGTGTAGGACAGCTCAGTCATTGTCCATCAGGTCATCCACAGGTGCTCTCAGTGGGATTTGTGATTCAATGAATTTCACTGCTTCGTCCGGAACCATGAAAAAGTATAACTTATTATGGTAGGTGAATTTCAGGCACGCCGGAAATAACATTGCATATTCGATTTTCCTTTCCCGAAGCATTTTATTCACCCCATTGAACTGTCTGCGCTCTGCCTGGACCCCCACGGAAAAGTCTGGGAAATTTCAAATAATTTACGAGTCCATCCTCAATTCGCCCTTCACACGTGCAAGGCGCAGAATATGGTCTCTGTCTCTATAGCTAAGGACTTTCGCTATTATTGGCCTGGGGAAGTCACCCGGCTTGGGGCGGGGGGCCCGTGAGCGATGTGCCTGCTCAATTGTGAAGAATGGTGAAAGCGGAGACTCACCGAGGAGATCTTTGAGGCTCGTCTCCACCGCCAGTTCCATACGACCTTTGAGTGCAGACTCAGGAACCCCCACAATGCGGATGTTATTTCTGCGCAATCTCGACTCTAGATCGTCACACTTGGGTTTGACACTCTTCATGCCACGCACCAGCTCTGTCACAGTGTTTTGGAGGGTGAGTACACTATCCTCGTTTGCCCCGATTCTGGTTTCAGCCTCAGTAATCCTGGCACCATGTTGATCTAACTTCGACCTAAGTGAGGCCACGTTCGTGCTTATATCATCTAGCTTCTCATGGAAGGAGGCAAAATTCTTTGCCATGGACTCCATCATTGCCACCAGGTCGGGCTGGGGGGGTCCAATGGCGTTTCCATGTCGACCTTGTTCAAGGAGGTGGCACCCTGCTCCTCCATGGGTGCCGGTTTGGTAAATGTGTCTATGGCCCCAGCCTTGGCCACCCTGCAAGATCTATTGGACATCCCGAGGGTAGGTGATATTGCTTGCAGATGTAGGCAGGCGCTGCCTGCGCAGTCCAGGGAGCTGGTCTGGTGGGCCCCTAAGGCAGTAGTGTGAGGTGGAGTGAGAAGCGGGCACAGCCTAGGCGACCGAGAACGCCGGCGCACTCTTTGGTGAAACTTGTCTTAGAGTGGCCCAGCAGGGGCCCAGTCGGGAAGCCACAAGGTTGGGGGCAGGACTCCGCACCCAGCACCCTGGTTCAGCAGGAGACCACAGGGGCCCCCCCGACTCCAAGGGCAGCAGAAGGAGGGCCCAAGAGCAGGGAGAGCCAAGAGGAGGATAGAGTGGGCCTCAGGCACCAGGTTCGAGCAGACAGAGGCAAGCGGGGCGAGGCGCCAGAGGACCGCCCAATCAGCCGCGCAGAGCAAGTGCAATACTTTTCTGTGGCCAGGGGCCAGGGTGTGAGGTCTGGGACGGAGCCCCCCTCAGGCTGGTGATGAGACAGTATGAGTGATGGTAAGTGTGCACCCACTGCTCGGAGCAGCGCCGGGGAGGGAAACCCCCTCCTTAGGATTTGGCTGTTGCCTGCCTGGATATCTTCAAAATGTGAGCCGCAGTGTATAATAGATGGCGCACCGGAGGGCGCAGGCCGCGCTATATGGTAGGTTGGAGCAAGGGGCCCTGACAATGGGACCCGCAGTGCACGCCTGAGGTGTAGGGCCCCTGATGCGGCGCCGGCAGCCAGGCGCAGGAGCCGGGGGCCGCGTGTACAACTAACAGGGGGCTTGCAGCTGATGATCTGGCGGCCCCCCAGCTCCTTGTCTGCAATCCCAAGCAGTCCAGATGGCATGCAGGAAGGGCCCCACTGCAGAACGCAGGCACCCACCCAGGAAGACCGGCTCCGGCACCCCTGGCAGCTCAAGGCCCCACCGTGGCCACGGCCACCCACCGCCGGCCGCCTACGATGACAGGCCGAGGCCAAGCAGGGGGCGCAGGGAGCCGGCGCCAAGCGGGGGATCTCCCGCGACAATCAGCGTCTGGCGGAGCACGAGTCCAGCCCTCTGCCCCAGAGGGGATGCAGCCCGGCAGCCCGCAGTGGCCCCGAGGGCAAAGGAAGAAGGGGAGGGTCCGCCGCAGGGACTGCAGCAGGGCCCGGCGTGGGGGGGCAGAGGACAACACTCCCAGGCAGCTGCTCAGCAGGCGTCAGGAGCCCGGATGAAGCTCAGTCCAGGGCGGGCCCCACGCAGGCCACGCGGCCCAGAGGTCAGGGCACCACAACACGGCCCCAGTTGTCCGATTTCTGCCGAGATTGGATGGGTATGTAGTTTAAGAGCAACGCTACCCTTAGCATGTATTTTTGCTGCAGTATTTTATATTTCGCCGCCGATGCAATCCGATGAGAGTTGGCACAGAGCTCCACGGCTAGGCAGCCATTTTATAGGCTGCACAACAGCGCCCCCACCAAGAACACAGTTGATGGAAATTCAGGGCAGTACACCACAGGAAGAGCAAGCATTAGGGAAATGAAGGGGGTTTTCTTTATCCCCCTCGGAAGCATTATGGCAACAAACCAGCACTGGAAAGCCGGTGATGCCAGTAGCATTGTTAAAGGTAGCGCTTGACCAGCTGCACCACCCTGCGCATGTAACTAGGGAAAGCCTTGCAGCAACTATTGCAGAGGACTGGTTTATACTGAACCTGTTAGAACACATTGCATTTTATGTAGTAAATTGCATCGTATATCAAATGTTTACCGCTGGGCATACACCAGGAATGATTAGAGGAGTGATTCCTCAACCGAATGGTCCTTTTCAACATTTACATATTGACTATGTTGATATGCTGCAAGTATGTAGTGGGTACAGGTATATGAAAGTGGTGGTGTGTCCCTTCTGCAGGTGGATTGAAGCAGGTCCTTGTACACACCCTGGTGCCACTTGCGTAGCAAGGTTTTTAGTACGAGAGGTCTTTCCAAGATGAGGAGTGTGTGAGGTGCTGAGATCCGATAATGAGCCCCATTTTGTTAATGAGTTTTTGAACAGATAAGTCTATTATTGAATATAAAGCACAGGTTTTCTTCTGCTTATCACCCGCTAGCGAACAGAATATGTGAGGGACCCAACTGTCTCCTTAAGGAGAGGATCGCAAAGCTTAAATTGACACTGAAGAAGGGATGGCTATATTGCCTACCCCTAGCCTTATATGCATTAAGAATCGGCTTGGGTCAGACCACCACCTCACACCCCATGAGTTAGTGACAGAGATGCGAATGAGGAAGCCTTTATCTCCTCCATCGAGGAGCAGAGTTGATGCCCATAAGACTGCCGAAATGTTAGGAAATTAGTTATGTACGTATTTGACATGTATGACCGCTAGTATCCCTGTCATCTCAGATCAAATCAAGCACCAGGGGGGCCCGTCTCAGAACACAGATGAAGACCATTCAGCAACTAGAATTTCTGAACTATTATCTGCACCTAGACTTTTTGTTGGCCAGCAATATTAATTTGGAACTTTACCAGAAAGTGGCACGAACCGCGATTTAGTGGACCTTACATAGTTGAGTACGTTACTGCCTCAGCAGTGAAAGTCCAAGGAAGCCATGCTTGGATCCATTTGAATGACGTGAAGCTATACAATGGTGAGACAGTTGCACCCCTAACGATCAATTCAGTAACAAGACAATGAGAAGAAGTTCAGCGCGTGCAGACCCGGTGAAGGACGAGGAAGAAGGATGCTAAGGTTGCTGATTAAATAAATGCAAGTGTGCATTTGCACTGTGGCTAGCCCTAGACACTCTTTATAGATATTATAGCAGGAGTGCAAACTCAGTTCTTGAGCTCAGAAATCTTTGAGAAATGAACTTTAGAAAATTGTTGACATGTGGATATGTTTGAGCAACAACATCTGATAAGAGATTGGAAGTGTGAACAATACGTTGATTCTTGTCAAACAACACAATTGCTTGGTTGAATCTATGGTTTTGAAAAACGACGATGCCCATAGGATCCTTCTTGCTGTTTTCATATTTATTCTTAGATCTTATACTGATATGATATGATATGATATGATATGGTATTTGTAACGCGCCTATACACAAGTGTTTGGTAGGCGTAGTGTCAACATGCCTACTTTCTGCATGATCCTAAAAATGACCCTGCGATAAGGAGGCTACTTGTGCCGATAGTTGAACAGATCCTTCAGTTACCTGATTTACCACAATTGCCTGATTAGAAAGGTTTTATCCTTCCTTAAAGCACAACAAAGTCACAGTGAGGAATTTTGAAAATGGTACAGTTTTGGAAAGTAAGCAACCCCAACAAAGTTCAAAATGGCATAAATGGCTGGGATTAACATGTTGGTTTGTGATATATGTATGTGCCACCATACTTTATGTCTTTCTGTTTCTCCTGTTTAGCCTTCTTTATTATCTTGATGCTCCTGGTGAGATAGAGACTACTATGATTCTTCCCACTCCAGTGACTCACTTAGAATTTACTGTTGCTGAACGGCCAATACCTTTTGTGATTTTCCCTACTCCAGGAGCTCGTGTAGAGTTGCCTATTGCTAAGGAAGTTTATCATATGTTTCCCCCTGTAGGGAGGACCATTTGTGATATGTTTGTTGAGTAATATGCAAGAACTGACTTTGCAAAGGGGAGACACAAGAGAAGCACAAGGGAAGATGATAATGAATTGAATAATTATCTAGACATTGCAGCACACTTGGGTAATAACATGTGGTATCAACACATGAAAAAGATAGGAGAGAGAACGTCCAAAGAGAGTTTCATTGTTTCTGCTCTCATACCTTATGCTATGGGGACTTCCAAGATATTCATAGATATAGAAGTAGCAGTCCAGGAAGCTCATTGCCTGACGCACCTTGCACTCTGCCAGACGAGAGGTCAGTTCCAGGGTCGAACAGCATGCTTGGTATGGGTGACTGAGAAGATGTCTCCAAGAGAAGATGACTATGGGCAAAATTTAAAGACCCAAGAGAAATCAGAGACAAGGAATCAAGTTATAAGCTATGAACAGCCTGGAATAAACAAAGCTGGAATCAGAAGAGAAGAAAACAAAATGCTTAATTGTCAAGGAAACAACCACAAAGAAATACAAAGATGCAAGGGAGAGGTCAGCTGGAAATTAAGGGAACAGTGCTGACTCCAGAAGGATGGGTGGAAGGCCTAATTGTGTGCAAGGCGCCAGAACTAGCAGGATATTATGAGCCAGTCATAGATACTGCAGAGAATGAATGCAAGCATCATTGGCCGAAAATTGTGAAATTGCTGACGTAGGTCGATGAGAAAGGTGGACCGTTGCAGATGGTACCTCTAGCTAGTGCATCCCTGTGTTTCAGAAACAATGGCACGAGAAAGGTTGGAATGAATCAGCAGTGTGGCCGAATTTTCGATGTACCAGGCATGAAGGATAGAACAGTAGTGTTAATGGACCACTACTGGGCCTGTGGATCCAGAGTTTATATGAAGTTGCCCAAATATTGGGGAGGGCTGTGTTCCATAGTACTTATTCAGGTTCCACCATCAGAAATTCCAAAGAGTGCCCTGAACATTGGAGAGTTTCCAAAGCAGATGCTCATATGAGGAAGAGGAGATCATTTGGATTTCTCAATCGGACAAAAAGGGAGGATTACTTTTCAGCTAAATTGATAGAAGCCTTCGATTCTATTCCATATGAACACAGGTTGTTCAGTCAGACTGCTGCAGTATTCACAACTATCTTTATGCCAGGGCTCCAGAGGAGGGCCATTGCAAAATGATTGCAAATCACTCACTGGGAGCTCCTGCAGATGATCAACACTACCATAAAGGGATTCAATGTGATCAGGGAAGAATTGATAGCCATAAGACTGATGACTCTCCAGAATAGGTGTGTCCTGGTCACGATTATAGCAATGGATGGAGGTGTTTGTGCCAAAATTGAGGAATCATGTTGCACATTCATGCCTTCTCATGATGACGAGAATGGGGCCTTGACAGAGGCCATAACGTGGCTAACGAACTTGCACATTAAGATGGAAGATAAGACAAAAGAAATTTCAGATGACAGCTGGTTTGCATCAATCTTCTCATGGGTTCCACTATGGATGGCCAATATTTTCAAGTTTCTTGGAGCACTGTTGGTGATGATCATGTTTGGATTCTGTGTGATCAGGATAATAATCACACAGTGTAAGAAGCCAGCAAAGAAAGCAGTAAGAATGAAGGTCATGATCAATGTTGAGTCTGGGTTTCGGACCCAGGGAGCTGACAGATGAAGAAATCAGAAAATATATAGAAGCAAACATACTAGCCTCTGAAGGAACGAAGTTCCTGTATCCGAGAAAACACAAGAAGTATGTGGGACGATGGATTTACTGCAGCCCGATTGGACAATGTATTTACATGACCTGGAGTGTTGATGACCATGTAAAATCAGCAGGATCTCTGAAAGGAGTAATGAAGATATGGGGTCTCATCATGAGAGTCGCGCTAAAAACGCAGTCATTACCTGCATGGTGGTATTAGCCATCCTGGAACCCTTGACGCCGCTAACAGCGGCTGATTACAAGTGCGTCAGCACGCGCAAACCCCCATGCCAGTAATGGCTGCCCCGCCATGCCGCAAATGGCCCTCCAACCCACGATAATGGCATCACGGAACCCGCTGATACTGTCTCTGCCCAGGACCAACCCCTTAACAACGGACCCCTAAATACCATCATGCAAATAACGGGTTCGTAATACCGTCATTGCGCCGGAACCGGAAATGCTCCGGCGTCCATCTTGAAAATCACAATCCATTGCAATCCCATGGCTACAGGCACTGAAATCCAAAACCGAGATCCCAGCCTACCAGAAAATAACACAGTCTACCCTCAAAGGCACACCTCGTCTGCGCAAACAACGTTTATCCAACGAGGAGCTAAACATGCTGGATGACATCCTGGCCCAGCATGCAGATGTGTTGTTCTGCACAGACCTGCGCCTGTGCGACACAAATCAAGAAGAAACAGATCTGGGAGGAGGTGGCCCAGAAGGTGTCCGCAGTGGGGACAGCCAAACTCAATACAAAGGAATGCCAGAATAGCTGGGACGACCTGCGGTTGTGTGTCCGCAACATACTGACTACCAACTGTCAGAAGGCCCAGGCAACAGGAAGCAAACCATCCTCGCCCATCAATCTAGCACAGTGGGAGGAAACGTGCTGCTCCCTGATACACATGGAGCCCATTGAAGGGGTCAGGCGTGCTGAGACAGCAGTAACATCATCGGCTGACGAAGGTGAGTGGGCGTTGGCACTACACAAATGTGAACACATGCAACCAACCCCACTGACACAAACCACCAGAGTCCCCAATTCCAAACCCAAATACCTTCAGCATGCAGACACACACATGCAGCACTGCAGAGAAGCAGGCCCCACCATTGTCACATCCCACTGCATGGTGCAGACATCTCCGCCACCAAGTGTACACCAGAGCCCTACAGACACCTCACATGGCACGCAGATCCTGAGGCATGTACACCGATTCAATCCACGACACACCCGTAATCCACCAAGCAAACTGCATGCAGAACATGGATGCGCTAGAAGGACGCACAGACACTGCACCACACACCCAACACCTGTAAGCACCATGTCTGCCTCTCCAACATGCAGACAGCAATGTAGAGGACCCAAAATGTACCTACCTAAATATATGTTGGATGTCCCTACACCCATGACTCATGCCCTGCCTCTCCATCCCACACAGGCACAGTATGTGACAGTGATGACAGGCCCACCGCAGATACAAAGCCAACAGCACCACGCAGAAGCTAGGGGAAGATGATGCCACCAGGGCGTCCACGTCAAGGGCCAGGGGGATGAAAACCAGCACCCCATGCCACAGCGGTCCGGTAAACAGGGGCCACAGGCCGTAGGACCTGAGGAGCATCCACCCCCGAAACATGGGACTGTGCACCGGCCTGGGAAATTGGGTGCCATCACTGCACACCTGCCACAAGGCACACCAGCCCCCAACACCACAGACAAAAGGACCCCTCCCCCACTGCAACCTGCTCACGTGGACGAGGAGGGTACACCAAAGGCCAGCAATGGTGAGGCTCCTCAGTCACCGGCCACTATTGACCCAGGGGAGGTGGTCCAATCCGCAAGAAATAGTGCAGAGGATGATGTCCAACAGGACAAGGCTGACATGGCAGGGCAATGCATGTCGGAGGACACTGAGGAAACACCATCCATGGGGCACACACCATAGCACTCCCTGGGACATGGGTCTTGTGATGGTAGCTCCGGGGAGGAGACGGCTGGACCCGTATTCACCACTCAAAGCAGTCCAACTACAGCTCACATGCAACCACCAGCAGTCAATGACATACGTGACCTAGAGGCCTGCATCACCCGCATGGAGGAGCGCCAGCAGTCCATGGACGGGATGTTGAGACAATTCATCACAGTAGGGGAAGCCACACAGCAGGCCCACCATGAGAGCACACAGGCACTCATCCGTGCTGTGAACCGCTTTGCCAGGCGGGTGCGCCAGGGCAAGGAATCAGTGATCCAGGCACTCACACATGTGGCTGCCACCATGGCACAATGTCCTGCAGCAACCACCGCCATCCACGAGCAGTATCCCTGTAAACTCAACTCAGACAAGCCCAGTCCGTAGGTCGCTACGAACTATGCGCCGTCCAGGTGAGCCACAGCCTCCATGCAAAAGGAGCCGACTGTAGCCGGACAGACATGCGGGATGGAGGCTGTTAGAACTCATATTGTGTGCCGGGGCGTGGGTGTGTGGGGGAGTTGAGGGATGGGGGTGTTTGGACGGCGTGTGTGGGGGGTAGAGGGATGAGTGGTGGAGGGTGGTTGGAAGGGATGGGGGTGGGTGGCTAGACTCAGTTGCATCGTGAGTGGGCTGTTCATCTATGTAAATAGTTTAATTGATAATTACATCTCATTTGGAAACAAATATCATGACCCGACATAGCTTATTGAGTGTGTCACAATTTAATGCCAAACAGTGTTGACTGCCCAGAGTCCCCCGATCCCAGTGCACAGCGAGTGGGAATTGATGCACCCTCTTCATCACAGTGCATCAAAAGAAAATGTCCATCACTGATTGGTGCACAGCACGTCCGTCATGTGCATTGGCACATGGCTGATGTACTACTCTTATCCTTCATCATCCCCATCTTCACCCGGTGGTTGCTGGTCAATGTTACGTGGCAGGGGTTAGTTCCACCAGATGCACATGTTGTGCAGTATGACACAGACCATGGTGATCTTATCCACCTTCTCAGGCCCGTAAAGGAGTGCTCCACCAGACCTGCTGAGGCAGTGGAAACGTGCCTTCAACAGGCCAAAGGTCTGCTTGATCACAACATGGGTACGGGTATGAACCCAATTGTACTGCTCTTCGTGTCTGGTCTGCGGGATCCGAACAGGAGTGAGGAGCCACGGCTTCAAGGGATAGCCACCATCACCTGAATGGGAGCACAATGTGTGACTCAATTTCTGGCATTACACCTGTAGTAATCACTGTCATGGCTGCAGCTATTTGGTGTGCACATGCACATGTCCTTGGATGTATGCACACAGGTACATTTGTCGCAATGTGTGCTGGACAATGGTCTGCAGGTGTGGATTGCGTTGTCCAGATGATGCAGGGTTTTCACTTACATGCTCTTGCAGATGTCCTGTGTTGTGCTTTGCTGCATTCATTTGTGTTAGGCATACTCACTGCATGTTGCTGGATTGTGTTGCTTAGGCTATACTGAGTTGATATGCAGTGAACGCGTTGAGGGATGTGGCCTGCTTGTACATCCGGGGTATTGTCATTGGTGTGCAGCATTGGTCTTATGTAAGGCATTGCTGGGTCTCGTTCAGGTCGGAAAGTGTAGGGCCACAGTGTTATGCTGTATGTGCTGTCTCCACTCACCCCCCAATCCCACGCAGGTGGAGTATTCATCCCCCCAATCCCACCCAGGAGGAGTATTCATCGCCCCCAATCCCACCCAGGTGGAGTATTCATCCCCCCCAATCCCACGCAGGTGGAGTATTCACCCCCCCAATCCCACCCAGGTGGAGTATTCATCCCCCCCAACTGCACTGCCATGCGCCTTTCAGGCGACTTACCGAGCAGTCGGGCACGTCGTCCAGCATGTCGCTCCATGTAGCGGGGTAGCGAGGAATTCCACAGCACCATGGCATCCTGTGTGGATCCGGGATACTGGCACAACAATGTGTGATGATCTTGCTGGAGTCACATACCATCTGCACATTGATGGAGTGGTATTGCTTACAATTGCGGTACACAACCTCGATGGCATGTGGGACCACCAATTCAACATGGGTGCAGTAGAGGGCACCAATGCAATTGGGCATGCCTGCCACTGCATGTAAGCCAACTTTAGTGTCAGCGAGCTCCTGGCCAGTCCATGGTAGGGATATGTGGTTGTGTGCGTGCTTCAGGAGGGCATCCAGCACTTGGGTCATCATGCGTGGATGGAGAGGTTGTGATATGCCATGCAGCTGGCCCACTGTGTGCTGGTAGGTACCTGTGGCCAGGAAGTGGTGCACAGACACTACCTTCAGTAGAGGGGGGGTGGCAGTGCAGATTTCAATCAGGCTGACGATGTCGACGTGTATCATGTCAACTATGGTGCTGATGGTGTCCCAGTCCAGCTGGTACAGGGTGTGGATCTACTCAGGGGTTAGGTTGAATGGACTAGCTCTGATGCGAGGGATTGGTGGCTGCCTACGTGGTACCTCTGCCTGCACTGGTGGGACTTGCTGTGCCTGTCTCACCCTCCTTCTCCTCCTGCGTCTCCTCTGTGCTGCCTGTTGTTGTTGTTGCAAGTGTAGCAGTACAGACATGTCCTCCAGCCCCAGGATTGCAACATCAGTTGGGATCATTTTGGTGTAGGAAGGGGTGTGGTGTGTGGGTGTACTCCTTTTGTGCTGGGACAGGCTCCATTGCCTCCACCTGTGGTGATTGTGTTCACCTGTGGTAGTTGGCTACACTGCAGGTTGCTATTTATGGGTGGTCTGAGATGCCTGTAATACCGCCATCATGCAGGCCCTATTTACCACCTTCTGGATGCAGGTAAGTGCATGCCCGCGTGACTTGTGATGTCCTCCTGTTAGCGGCATCCCCGTATTTGCGCCACGAAGGTGGCACGTGTACACGCGCATGCCGGTAAGAAGGGGCGTGACGGTATTACTGGGTTGTCAGCTCGTAATGGCCCAGACCTTTAATCGATGCCAGTAATACCATTCCGCCTTCCTTTTTACATTACCTCCATGCTCATAATGAGGCCCATGGACTCCAAAGAAGCACTTTTTCAAAAGAGGACTTCTGGATGTGAAGACTGATTGGAGAGTGGTCAATGAATCAACCAGAGGGGGAAGTGTAGAGGAGAAGCCAAATGCCTCTACCAGAGGTCCTGCCCCTATTCTGCCTATATGTTGGAAGCCAGAAATTGTGACATGCACAACATGCACAACACCAATAATGATACCTATACCGCGAAAGATCTTCGAAACAAGGTATCCATTGAGAAAGCCCTATAAGATGTACCTGCAGAGAGATGACTGTCTCTTAGGGGAGATCCCTGAAGAAGTGTGAAGCAGTTGTAGAGGAGACCCCAGACGTGAGGATGGTTACGGCCATCGATTATTGATAATCGATTAATATAGTTATAAGACACCTTTAAACCGACGGCACAAAGTAACTCTGGGCCTTCGGTTACATCACGAGTCCTTTCGCCATTCCGGCTGAGTAGGATGAGAAGCTCCCCGTGGACAATGATAGTGTAATCATTCCCAAAAAATCTGCAGTGGGTCTGAAGGAACCCGCCTTTCCAAGCATAACCCTTCTCATTCCCACGGGCAGCGGATCGGACGAAAAACCTTAAAAGCAGGAAAAGGAAGGGGCGGTGATCCTGAAGTTCCAGAGAGGAAAAGAGTCGACTGGTGAGTGAAACAACGAAACTCATTATCCTGGCAAAGGTCTTATAGGCCTTAGAGTAAGAAGGGAAAGGTAACGGTGGGTGGCGGAGAAAAATAATACAGCTAGAAGCAGAAAAGACTGTGTATATAGGGGGTAAAAGACTTGGTCACCTGAAGGAACTGGGGTAAGGAATACTGGGGGGGCACCTGAGATTAAAAACTGTAAGGAATACCGGGGGGGCACACAAGATTAAAAACTGTAAGGAATACCGGGGGGGCACCCGAGAGAAAACTGTAAATTCGCCTTGTTCCTGCGCTTTAAGGAGTGGTCAGAAGGGACCCAGAGCCCACAGAGGGGGACTTTAGGCTACGATGACGTTTAAAGACATCATAAAGGGGTTAGTTCAAATCCCATGACGGGGTGATAATTAGAAGGCAGGTATACGTTGACCAGCTGGTGTCTGTCTAGTCTGTCAAGCGTCTGTCCTACATGTTCTGTGTATGCTGAATGTGGAATTATTGTGATATTAAATGATGGCAATGCATTTTGGTTTTCGCAATTCTGTAAATGAGAGGGAATCGCCACTGAATTGATGTGTTTCAAGCAAAACTGTTGGTGTAAAAAGTTTGCGCAAAAGTTGGATTGGAGCTTGCGTATGTGGTGCTCACTCATAATAGTGTAAAGTTGAAACACTGTGGGCCTCATTACGACCCAGGCGGATTTCGCGGTGCTAAATGCACCGCGAAGCATGGCGGAAAGCCGCCGATAGCGCCATGGGGGTTGGCGGATTTACCGCCCCATTCCGACCTCGGCGGAGCGGTAAATCCCCAATCCCCATTCTGCCCTTCCCCATTCCCATTTTTGCCCCATAGGGTATAATGGGAGTGGGGAAGGAGTTAATTACGCCACCGTAAAATACGGTGGCGTAATTAACAACGAGGTCCCGTAGCGCCATGGTTTTCTCCGGCTGGTAAAACCAGGCGGAGAAAACCTCCATGGCGCTACGGGAACTCGTAGTATGGCGGAGAGGTACGCCATGCACTACGCTGGCGTAATACCCTCTCCGCCAGGGTCCTAATGAGGCCCTGTGTGATCATTGTTGGTGACAAAATTAAGAATGGAAGAAGTTACCCCACTTGCACACTTGTGCAAGCATTTTGCCAAAACATGCAGCAAAGCTAAATAAATACAGCCGGGAGTGGGTTAAGGGCACCGCAAATAAAATGTTTATACCATGGCCCCAGAATGGGTCATTGTCTAAGGCTGTCTTACAGCACATGACCACATTCCTACATGCCACATATAGCGGGAAGAAAATCGAGAAACGCCTTGCCGTTCTCGAGCTTTGGAAAATGTTTGAACAAGTAAAGGAAGAAGAACCTCCCGCAGACTGGATATTAAATGTATGTACGCAGGGGGGTGAGACGCTTACCGCGCCCCCTGCCCCGCCGGAACCAGTTGTTGAGGGAAGTAAGTCGGACAGCCTTTACCCACTACGAGAACTTAAGGCAGCCACAGGTTATAGCAACCCTGCATATGAGTCACCTGCGTGTAGCAGTGACGAGACAAAAGAGAAGGAACAGGAAATTGACTCGGCCTCCACAATCCCGTGGGACAAAGAGAGGTGAGATGAAGAAAGAAAAGGCCAGGCACAAACGAGTGCACCTCTCGATAGAGAGAGAGAGGGAAAGAAGCAGAAAGGAACCGATGAGGTAACAATTGCAAAGGACGAATGGATGTGAGGGCAGATACTATTGAAAGTAGATGGAAAAGGAAGTGATGACACAAGGCCGAGTGAATGGTCTGTTGAGACGCAAAGTAAGGAAAAGAAGAAAGAAATGGCTATGAGAGACGAGAGGGCAAGAAAAAGGATAGGTTGAGGCGAGACCAACTATATCGCGAAGAGCAGGGTATACCGCTCAGTCGCATGCAATATGCAGCCTATGAAAGGTGCAGACAGAACATGCTAAAGTTGGAGCAAGAAAGGAGGGTGCACGAAAGGAAAGTGAAGAAGAGAAAAGATGAGGATAGTAGAAGGGCAAAAGAACGTAGAAACAAATGGATGAGGGAAGTAGATAAGGGTAGAGAGGCGGCGAAGAAGCAAAGAGAAATGAATGAGAAAGCAGAGCGTAAGCACAGGCAAAGGGCGCAAGATTTAGAATATTTGCAGCAGGAAGTGAAAAAACCCAATCCTGTTGTAGACTGGGCAGACATAGAAGAGTTCTTTCAAGCAAATGATGCAGTACCAGGCACAAGCGGGACAATTATTGATGATGACTTCGACACCAAAAGCATTGGGGAAGCGATTGATAAAATATATGATGAGATGGGACTGGAACGAAACTCCCAAGAAGGAAGAGAAAATGAGCGCTTAGAGAGCACTCAGTTATATGATACAGAGGATGTCACCCGAAGTAGTGAGAGTAGGGGATGTTCCCTAGATAGACTAGAAGTTGGGCAGAACGAAGATGATGCGAGAAGCTGTGCGAACTGGGAGTATTCAGAGTCTGACTCAGATGGGGAAGCGGAGGAAGTTATGTAGGACGAAGGGAGACGATGCGAAAAGCTGCTCCCAGGGAACCGAGAGGTACAATGGTTAGACGCGAGCAGGTCCACAAATAGGACACCGAAGTCTGCTGGACAGTCCAGCCAACATGAAGAAACACCCCACAGTCAGAGGGGGGTGTCGGCACCTGCCTATACAGATAGGTTAAGGGCACTGCCAGGTAGAAAGCAAGGTGGGAACGCCACCCCAGCAGGAGACAGAGGAGGTAAAGAAAAGAAAAAGGAGGATTGCGCATTCCAATTCCCACTGCTAGGAAAAGGGGGAGCAAGACCGCAATATATTGCATGGCCACACATGGACTGAGAGAATCTCAAAAATAAGCTTCCAATGTTGACATCGGGAGCCGTGAAGTGGATTCATGAGCTAGAAAAAATGACAGGGGGAGTCACTCTAGCCATAGGGGACTTCAAGGGTCTCCTAATTGCTATACTCGGAGAAAGAGCAGACGATGTGTGGAAAAGAGCAGGCTACCCTAGGGTAACCATAACTAAAACCTCTCATGATGGAGCACCGTTTAATAACTGTAGAGCAGCAGTATGGAAAGCGCTATGTACGCTATATCCAGACACATCTGATATGGGAGCTATAATGACTCTAAAAATGAAGAGTCGGAGGATACGTTGACTTGTATCCAGAATTTTCAAGACGCGTGGGTGCTTGAAACGCATGAGTCTTGGACGAAATCTATCCCTGTATTCTATCATATACTGTGCCAAGAGTTACCAGAACGGTGCAAAAACAACTAAAAAAATTGGTAGGCATAGAAGCTAAACCGTGGGCCGAAATCCAGTTGACAATTGCCCATTATTGTAGGCTGTTGCAAGAAAAGAATCAAAAGAAAGAGTAACGCAGGATATTATCAGAGAGGAAGGGGATTTGGAGGAAGAGGATGGCAGGGTAATCTGGGAGGATTTAGAGGTAACCAAGGAGGTTTTCAAAATGTTCAAGGTGGTGTCCAGAGTGCACCAATAGGCAGTCCAGATATGCCAGATGGACAGATGGCCCGACCACCGCCAGTGTGTTAGCTGTGTGGAGTGACAGGACATGTGGCACGCATGTGCAGAAGCCAAGGCATGTGGCAGAACAATCAAGGGATGGGGGCAGGCACGGTGAATCAACCTGCTACCCTACAACAGGGCAATGCCCAAAACTGTACCGTGCAGCAGCCGGCAGCTGGCTTGCAGCAAGGTGCACAGCAAGTGGTCCAACCACTGAACATGGGGAATGTACCACAGGGACAACCCCAGCAGACACTGTCGCAAGTGGCTCAGAGCACTAACACAGGTGGGGGAAACCCACAGGTATACAGTGGACCGAACCTATACATGAAATAGGACGGCTCACAGGGATCTCTGATGTGTTCTATCCTATGAGTGACACCAGACCCTAACAGGGAACCTAGGGTAAATGTCACCATAGGGGGGAAAGAATATTCCTTCTTAATTGACACTGGTGCAACGCGCTCGTGCATACGAGAAGGCAAGTTCTCCTTGTCCGGCGAGGCAATAGACACCCAGAGTTTTACTGGAGCTCATAGCAGAGTTCCCTTCACTCCCAGTCTCAGTGGCAGAGTGCGACATGAATGTACCTTTATTGTATTCGCGTCAGTCCCTGGTGAATATCATGGGTCGGGATTTGATGACGAAGTTGAATATGACCATCTCGTTCACTGAGGATGGCATAGTGTGTTCCACCCCAGGAATGCATTATTCAAACGTATGCAAAATGATCAGAGCATACTCTGGACATGCAGTCATGAGAGCTGTACCATTGGAACCAGAAGTTTTTGCATATGGAGTACGAGTGCTCATGGCAGGATTGCCAGGCCTCGCAGACAAGACTATGAGAACCCCTGATGAGTTTCTATTCAGGCCAAGAATACCAATGCACGAAGAGGAGGGACAGGTGTTTCCCTTAATGATACAATCCGCCGCGGTGCGAGGAAAGGTGGTATTGGTTGAAGGATGTGACAACGAGGGTAGACCTTGGTGTGCGATTGTTGCCATCGAAGAAGGGTATCGAGTGACTGACGTCACCGATGACGATCTGTTCGAAGGACACCCTGACCTAGAAGAGACACGGGTGCAACTGAGTCTCATATTTTGGGTCAAAATGATCAGGTGAGAGGTACCACAGAGGATGATGTTAGCGTTAGTACGCCCAGAGTACTTTGATAACAGCATGGCCCTAGTGCCGGCCAAAGTATGGACTACAGGGCCCTATGACGTAGGTCTCCTGAAGGGAGCCTGCGAAGTAAAAATTAAATTGAAACCAGGAGAAATTCTGCCATGGGCACGACAATATCCCATGTCCAGAGAAGCTGATGAAGGGATTGCAAAGACGATCTCCAACATGATGGAGCAGGGCATTCTAGTGACATCGGAATCACTCTGCAACGTAGTGATTTAACCTGTCAAGAAATCAAAGGGAGGGTCCTGGCATTTAACCCAGGATTTATGAGCCCTAAACGACATAGTCGAAGCCGAGTTCCCTTTGGTCCCGAATCCATCCACAATTTTGTGCAACATACCCACTGAGGCAAAATGCTTCACTGTGATCGATTTGAAAAATGCATTCTTCTCGATTCCATTGCACCGTGACTCACAAGACATGACGTCATTTACTTTCAGACAAATGCGCCTGAAATGTACCAGGCTGCCACAGGGGTATTGCGAGTCTCCATCTCCATAAGCATTAGCAATATTGCGGTGGACAGTGTTGTTTTGCAGTATGTAGATGACACTCTAATCTGCAGCATCACTGAAGAGCAATGCCGACATGACTCTGTCCAGCTATTAACTATACTGGCTGAGAAGGGATACAAAGTGGATAAGGACGCTGTCATGATGCCTACTCCCGGAGAACCAGTCCAGGACCAGCGTCCCCGGAAGCAGACATCATGTTCCCGGGGAAAAGGCCAGCAACCCCTAGTAGGGGCCCTTTGGACACTGTCCTGGCGCCTTTGGCGCCAGGCTCATTTTGGACCTCAGTCCTGGCGCCATAGGCGCCAGGCTCATAAAGGGAGTGTTTATGTGAACTTACCTGATGCAGACCGTGCTGCCAGATCCAGACCTCTTTGAGGCCTGAAAGGGACTATTTTACCTGTGGGACTATCTTGCCACTCGGGCGTGGCCGGGGAAGAATACGTACCTGGAACTACTTTGGGGGCTATTTAAGCCACGCCCAGACAGCAGCTCACGCTTTGCTTTGTTCTGCACCTAGCAGCTGGACGCTCACCGTGTCTGCTCCTGCATCCTGACTCCAGTCACGCCCGCCTCCATCCTGGAACACCTGAAAGGAAAGAAGAGAAAGGAAAAGGTGAACAGAGAAACATTACCTGCTTCTACCCGGAGCCCGGAGTCATCACGCCGGCGATCCTAAGGGAAGACATTTATTTTAAAGACGCATCGCGTTGCTCGCTGCAGTGCCGCGTTCCACTCACCTGTTCACGAGGCATATCCGTGCTCCTTAGCGACCATCTGCATGATCCGCCGCATACCTGCGCCTAAGGGGGAAGAGAAGAACAAAAGGTGAGCAAAAGGAACATATTGAGGAAAGCCAGATTTTCGCCATAAGACTTACCTGATTATTGTTGGGAGAATCTTTCCTCATCTCGGGTCGGCGCCGCTTCTTCGGCAGTACCGTACCCCGGCCCCTATGGGGAAAAAAGACACACGCATTAGTGGGTGAATATAAGGACATTAAAGGAACCACCCATCATAAACTGACCTGAGTTTACCTTCGGCGAATTGTTTCCTCTACGCGAAATCTTCACTCAGCACCTGTGATAAAAGGGATAAGAGATGGACTACTGAATATAAAGGCAAATAGAAAAGGAGGCCAACTCTTGAACTTTTACAACAGTATACTTACGGCACCTTGCCAGGAAAGTCAAGTAAGCTTGGATCCTCACCAATCTGAACACCAGTGAAGTAACAGGATATAATCGCACCCCTGCACCAGAAGCAGGATGGAGAGCTCGTCGTTTCAAACCTTAAGGTGAGAGTTAACGGGGAATTTCGGAGGTGGTCTGAGGAGAGTGAAAGAGGGAAGTGGGAGGCCGACGCGCTACTCCGCAGGTAGTTAATCCCCTTTCTCCATCTGCAGAAGGATTCTCCTGCGAGTCAGACAAGCGAGATTTGGGGGTCCTGTCCAGTCGGTCTTCCGAGTTCTGCGAATCACCTTAGAAGAGGCCGCAGCAGTCCAGACCTGGTCAGCGTCTCCGTGGGAGTCAGGTGAGCATTACAGACAAGTTGCAGTACTGCCAACGGGAGGTGTTGTACATAGGACAACTGATCTCACATGAGGGGAAAAGGGTAACCCCAGAAAGGGCCGAGGCTATCATGAACACAGTCAAGCCACGCACAATAAAACAAATGCAAAGCTTCTTAGGCCTGTGCAACTATGTCAGAGCATGGGTCCTCGACTACAGCACATATACCAAGCCCTTGTTGCAGGCCCTTAAAAAGGCCCAGGCGACGAGGGAAGAAATTGAATGGAATGAAGATATGGAAAAGGGGTTTACCGAACTCAAGGGGGCAGTTTGTAAGGCCCCAGTTCTTGGGATTCCTAATTATGTTGAGGAATTCTATTTGTTTTCTCATACTGATGGCAACTTTATGATGGCTGTGCTCGCGCAGCGAACCTCATTGGGATATAAACCCCTACCGTATTACAGTGGGAGGTTGGACCCAGTAATGAATGGCCATTTCCCATGCAAACAAAACCTAGCTGCTGCCGCGTTCGCCCTTGAGAAGGCGTCATCCATCGTGATGGGGTGCTCCATGACATTATATGTTGAGACCTCGCTATTTGCCATACTGGAAAAGCCAAAGGGCACGCTGACGCATCAAAGAGCATCAGCCTACGAGGTGATTATCTCTAATCCATCGATCAAAATAGTGCGATGCAAAACTGTGAACCCTGCCATGTTTATAGCTGAGCCAGTCACAGAGGGAGAACCTGTGCATGACTGTGCGAACTATGAGGAATTTTATGATGAAATCCCCAGGGTAAAGGAAAATGCCCTGGCAGGTAGGGAGATCATCTTTATTGACGGGTCTTCTAGAATCGACCAAGAAGATGGACAAAGAAATACAGGCGTGGCCGTGATCAAACACATAGCGAGTGGAGAGTTCCGAGTACTTGTCAGTGCACGAATACCATCTCACTATTCGGCACAGGCTGCAGAGCTAGTGGCGCTGATACTCACCATTGAGAATCATGCAGACCAGGAAGTAACAGTATACATTGACTCCGCCTATGTGACATCAACAGTGCACGCAGGATTAGCGCGCTGGAAAAGGAGGGGCTACCTCCGAGCAGACGGCATGCCAGTGCAACACACAGCCTTATTGGACAGGCTGATAAAAGTACTACAGCTCCCAGTGGGTATAGCGGTTGTGAAATGCGCCGCTCATACTAAAGGGACAGATTTCGTGTCACGTGGAAATCATGAAGCGGACACGGAAGCCAAGCGCATGGCATCCAAAACTGAAACAATCATGGACGTGGATGTGGCACGTACCCATGAGCGCATGATGGTAGCGCGAGCCACACCAGAAGCCTACAGCAATATGGGGCAGTCTCAATTAATGGAGCTCCAGGGGGAGGCACCTCAGGAGGAGAAAAATCTATGGAAGCATCGAGGGTGTTCCTTAAATCCCTCAGACGGAGTGTGGGGGCAAGACAGCACTGGTAAACCAGTAATGCCTGTCGCCCTCCTAAAAATAGCTCTAGAACAGCTCCATTACCCAGTGCATATGACTAAGGAAAATCTTGCTGCAACACTTGCCGAAGACTGGTTTACACAGAATTTAGCAGAGCATGTTGATTCTTTATGGTAAACTGTATTATCTGCCAGTAATTCACTTCTGGGCACACATTGAAAGTAGTGAGAGGAGTCATCCCCAGACCAAATGGACCTTTCCAGCACCTACATATTGAATATGTCAATATGATCCAGGTGTGTAATGGGTACAGGTATTTACTTGTGGTGGTGTGTCCCTTCTCCAGGTGGATAGAAGCAGGTCCCTGTACACACCCCGATGCCGCCTGTGCTGCCGAATTCTGGGTGAGGGAGGTGTTCCCTAGATGGGGTGTGTGTGAGGTTATGAGATCAGACAATGAGCTTCATTTTGTGAACGCAGTGTTCGAACAGATTAGCTTGTTGCTGGGTATAAAGCATACGTTTTCGTTGGCGTATCACCCAGAGGGAAATGGGATATGTGAACGAATCAACGGCTTGCTTAAGGAAAGGATAGCTTTCCTTAAGCAAGCCGTTGAAAATCACATTAAGAAAGGGATGGATGCATTGCCTACCACTGGCATTGTATGTGCTTCGGAACCAACCAGGCTCCGACCATCATCTTACACCGCACGAAATAGTCACTGGGAGAAGGATGAGGACCCCTCTTACCCCCCGAGACAGAGCTAGATGTGATGCCCAGTCAACTAGGGAGGTCCTAGGAGATGAGATGAAAGCGTACCTAGACTGTCTCATAGCTAGCACCTCTATCATTTCAGGCCAGCTGCAGCGACGGCGGAAAGGGGACAGCACAGCACAAACCACAACAGACAATGTTGATGCAGGCGCAGCTCTCAGCCTTCGCGCACCCCTTGTCTTCCCTGGAGACAGAGTTCTTGTGAAGAACTTCACAAGAAAGAAATGGGACGAACTGAGGTTTAACGGCCCCTTCATCGTAGAGGACTGCACCCCGTCCGCTGTCAAGCTCGTGGGCCAAAGAGCCTGGATTTTCATGAACGACATCAAGCTATTCATAGGAGAGGGCACTCCTGCTGCACCCAGCGACGAATAACCTACAGACAAGTAGGAAGAACCTCAGCACGTGCAGACAAGATCTATGGCGAGGAAGAAGGATGCATGAGCAGACAAGTAACGAGAATGTTAGGAAAGTGAGACTCGTAAAACAAGACATTTCCTCGAGCCAAGTGAAACGTGTCAAAAGAAAAATTACACGAACAAGTCAGTATAGCCAATAAAAGAACTATTGTGAAAATTGTGCCTGCGACTGAACTTTGTCGTATACACTAAAAGAGACAATAGTAAGCAACCAAACACTTAGAGGAAGAAAATCACGTACTCATATCAGCAAAAGCATTAATCTCATGAACATTGAAAGCCACACAAAGCATTTCAAACTTAAGACTCTGATAAGAAGTAAAATTAAGATCAAGACTTTGTTCATGGACATATGGTTCATCCCAGCAGAAGCCTCACGTGGGATGTGCTAACCTACTTCCAACTGGTGGCACTGTCCTACCCTTCACTTATAGGCAGAGAAGCCAGCGTTACTGAATTCATTCAAGACCCTGCAAACAAGAAGGTAATCTGGCAGCTATTGACTGTCATCGCAGAGGTCTTCGCCGAGTTGTCCGAGCACAGTGACTCAAAGACCAATGCTCCCGCCTCAAGTAATCATTGACGAGCTCACATATACTTTGTTCTTCCGCATCATCGAAGAATGTCCAGGACTTATCGGGAGAACTACAGATACATTGACATTCATTAGAGATCCAAAAAACAATTACTTCCTCAACCAAGTGTGGTACAAGCTGAACCACGTGGTTGCAACTCATGCAGCAGGAAAGTGCAAAACTTGTTTGCATCAAAAGAAGGGACTGTGATTAGGACCCAGCAAACAAGGCAAATGTCCCTATCACCTGAGGATACATGGCTGGCACACAATGTTTTATTTCGATTAGTCACAAACTATCCGGAAATGGTGGGGAGACCTGCAGATGTTGACGTCATCACCTTTCTTAGGAATCCGGCCAACGCCCCACACATGGGCGCACTCCTCCAAGGCATCATGCTCCAGGTGGAGCTGTCCAATTTCCGGCGAGAATTCCTGACGAGATTTCAGTGAGACTAGCCGACGAGGGACAGATCGAAGAAAAAAAAAAAAACAACTGAAAGCACACTGCGAGAGAGGGCCTGTGACTTTAGAGCCAAAAAAACAGACAAATGTCATTAACACCGGAAGACAGTCGGTATGCATTTCGTGTTTTCTTTCATCTTATTGAAAACTTTCTAGAACTAGTGGGCAGACCTCGCAACATTGATGTGCCCACTTTTCTTAATGATCCAGCAAAGAATGCCCAACTGAACAGGCTCCTAAGAGCTATTGCATCACAATTAAGAAGCAATTATGGACACCCGCTGCTGAGACGAGCCTTAGAAAGGAGAGCTCCAAGATAAAACCCTTTAGAATCCCCAGCCGGGGGCAGAGCAAGGAAACAAAGACACAGTTCTTCATGCTTCCATCGTAGAACGAATCAAAAGGGGATAACTACATCTTGATCTTCTTTTCCTATTTTTCTTATTTTTACCTATTTTGTGCATTATCATTCCGCAGTGGAGTCAATGGGGAAGAGAGAGAGACTGTTTCTCAACTCGACCTCGAACGACCAAGTGGAAGGAACAGCGACATGAACTTCACTGCCGTGTTTACCTTTTTCAACCTTTTTCTTATTTTTTCCTACCTCCTCATATGTTCACTTTTATTTTTATTTTTGTTTTTATTTTTTCAATGGTTTATCTATGCATGATGTGTAGCGAAACCATCATTTCATGGTGTCACTACGAACAGATTCCTGCCCTGGGATTATGTTTAACATAGAAATGCAAAATGAATTGTGATGTGTTGGAAACAATAGTCTAACATTTTTCCATAGTCTAGTAAAGGAACTGTACTCCATTCTCAGAGACTATCATCATCACCCCTCGTAAGAGGGGGGGCGTTGAACTGCACCTGTCACCTTAGTGTCTGTTGAACTTTTAAGTAACGAAATCAAGACAAGAAAAGAAATAAACTATTGTCTATGGACTTGATCGAGATGGGGGCCCAAAACAGTAATTTAGTTGTGCCACCGGTGGAAGGGCGCCCCCGCTTTCCTGGAAGGAGGTGCTGTAAACTGTCCTTCAAGGCAATCATATGTATATGTATAGTGATTATTGTAGTAAAACGAAAAGATACCTGTGAAACAAACAGCTCCAGAGAACAGAGAACCAAGCGAGCGACAAGACAAAGGTGGCATAACAAAATCCCCCAAGAGAACAGAGGATGCCACAAAAGAACTCATGGGGAAAACACATGCGGTAGTTGAGTATGTGTTTCCGCTCATACTAAGAGCAAAGAAACTACAGGAGGAGTTGAGCAAGAAAACCGCAGCAGCTGTGGTAACGAGCATGTCTGCTCCAACACCAGAAATAACGACCGAGTTTACGACACCGCCACATGTTGGAAGGATGATGAGCCACATGTGGAAGGAGGTCTACGAAGGAATGTATGAGGGAAGAAGAAGAAACAAAAGACCTCCCCATAGTACTGTAGGGCAGGAAATGAAACCGGCCCCTTCAAGGATAATACCCGAGAGCCTGCCTGAACGGAAGAGCAGTACAGATGCATTCAGAGACATAGGGATGGCTAACTACAGAAGAACGCTAAGAATCAAGAGAAGTCCATATGAAACCGATAACGAACTAAATGATCACTTGGACAGCACTGCGCATCTTGGAAACAACATATGGTACCAGCACATGAAGGAAGGAGGATGTAGGCAGTCAGAAGGAGAATGCTTCGTCTGTGCGTTACTGCCATACAGCATGGGAAAATCCAAGATCTTCGTGGCTGTAGAGATCGATGTCCCCACAGCCCACTGCATGTCACACGTGGCAATGTGCAACACCAGAGGACAATTTATGGGAAGAGACGCCTCGTTGATATGGGCCAACGAAAAGGCTACCCTGATGAAGACGGGTTTGTCCAGGACATCAAAACAAGAAACAGGGCGCACACCAAGAATCATGTTATTAGATATGAAAACCCTGACATCAAAGGATCAGGAATAAGGTGGGAAATAAACTCAAGACTGAAGAAGCTCAAATATGGAAGAACCGAGGACAAATGCAGATCTGGGGATCAGTAGTTTCGCCTAACGGGTGGGAGGAAGGAGTCGTAATCTGCCGAGCTTGGATGGTCCTTGGAGCCTGCAAAGAAGCAATAGAAAACTCAGAGAGGTTATGTAAACCTCTATGGCCGAAGTTAGTGAAGCTGTTAACATGGGTCGAAGATGCACTAATTAGCTCATGATATTTATTCAAATGATCCTTGATACTTTGGTCAACATTATAAGAATCCCTCCTACAGAGTTTTCATGAAAAGTAAATGCACATGTGATGTCATCAGTGATGTCATCAATGACATTTGTGATGTCATCTTTGATGTCCTGGGTGTTAGTGTTAGCAGTGTACGGTGGCGCGAGTTATAGTTGCTTATTTTACCATAACTGCCGAATTTCAGGGGTTTTTCGGTTTTACTTTGAACCATAACGTCCCTTTAACAAAGTTTTTTCACTGAATTTCATAGGTTTTTAGTAGCGCAACTTAACCATAATGTCCCTTTAACAAAGTTTTTTTACTGAATTTCATAGGTTTTTAGTAGCACAACTTAACCATAACGTCCCTTTAACAAAGTTTTTTTACTGAATTTCATAGTTTTTTAGTAGCGCAACTTAACAATAATAACTTTGACTTTATGTACATGTAATATGGAACATACTGAACCCTTTCTACTGAATTTGACTGTCCGCGGACATGTTCGGACAACAGTACCAGCACCTAAAAACTCTGGGGGGGTATGTGTAATTGTTATATCATAACATAGGAACATTTAACAAATTCACAAAGCAGCACACATACAAAGTATATGTAGTAATACTTAAGAAATGTAACCCATATATGTAACACACTAACCATTCATTTAAATACAATTTGTTCTAAAATGGAATATACCAAAAGAAGGTAAAGTGGCTTCCAACATAATTACCTCACAGACCCTCCACAACTAACAGCAAGACCAGACTTATAGACTACTGATTACATATTTTACCAGAAATAGTAAGTGCACTTCATTTTACTCATATATTTATAAACTTTCTATATTAGAAAAAAAAACATATTACTTTTTTGTTTTCTCACAGAAATGTGTAGTACTCTGGACTGGCTAGAGGAGCATTTCCCACGAGACGAAATGTTAGAAGATAGTCCACCTAATGGTACACACTTTACTATATAAACCAATTAATAAATATTATTTTCTATACATTCAACATATACATTTTTTTTTTACAGACCCTACAAAAATTGCAACTTCCAAAGAAAAAGAAGCGGTGGATAACACTCTTGAACACATTACCCACAAAATGGACCAACCTATGGCAAATTTTTACAGATTTAAAGAACTTTGTGGAAGATCACCTAAAACCACCAACAACATACCATTGTCCCACCTGTACTTGCCCCCCCTCACCATATCCCATTCATTTAACCGCAAACTCTCTCCATGGACCACAACGTTTTGATGAGATTTCCATCCCTTCTTCACCTGATCCCACTTATATGGAAAACCCTAATTCTCCTGTTTTTGTTTCTGTTTCTGCCCCACCTTCTCAGTCATAAATTGTTTATATATGTTAAATAAAGTTACTTTTTTATATTGTGTTGTAATTACTTTCAGTTCTTTGTGGTAAAACCAATTTAGGTGTCCATGGACAGCGCGGTTGTTCGGAAATGTTCATAAATAAACGAAAATGTAAGTGTCCCGAGGATACTATATCTGTCCGTAATGTTCTCATGCAAGTTGAAAATGTTCTAAGAACACTCGTAGTGTCCTGAAATGTTCGTAAATAAACGAAAATGGAGGTGTCCTTAAGAACACTATGCCTGTTCGTAGTGTTCGCTAGCAAGTTGAAACTGTTCTAAAAACACTCGTGGTGTCCTGAATTGTTCGTAAATAAACGAAAATGGAGGTGTGCTTGAGACGCTATGTCTGTCCATATTGTGCACAAGTAAATTAAACTGTGCTAAGAACAAACGGCTGTCCGTAACTGTTCATTTTACGTGTGACGCACTTTTAATTAGTTCAGGACCCGAACACTGTCCGTAGAACATCAACACGCATGCGCAAAACAATGTCTGTACATTGGGTGTCCTGCGGACGGCTGCTACATTAGCGAACATGCTCATGAAACAATCATGTGGCCACGCCCACGCTGATCGCGTGTTCTGAATGTGGACACTGTTCGTGTCGCCAAACACTTTAAAAGTACATTTCCAAGTAATCCACAATATTTCCCATTAAAAACTAAACATACCACAAATCCCACATACTAATCCTAAGTTTCCACAAAGTTTTTGTGACTTTTTGAACCTTTTTTGGTGTTCGATCTGTCTTGCGGATGGCGCGCATGTCCGCGAATCGCGCATAAGCACCCCTATAAAAGACCACGCCCTAGAGCTCATTCTCATTGTGTTTCTGGCTATTCTACAGAGCACAGATATTTTTGCTGCAACCTGCAGATTTCCATCTTAAACCTGATGGCTTCTGTGGCTCCACTGCTGCCACCTGGTGCTGTATCTGCCTCAGCACCACCCCCACCCCCTCCACCACCCCCACTTCCCAAGGGCCTGAAGAGGGGAACAGGAGTGAGGATACAGAGGTGGAAGAGGTTGACGAGAATGAGGTAGAGGAAAACCCTACTACCCGCCCTCGGCGTGATTCTTGGGTGTGGCGGTTGTTTACCATTCATGGGAATGGTCCTAAGGCTCGTGCGAACCGTGTCACCTGCAAGGAGTGCAAAATGGTACTCAGTCGCGGGAGGCATGGTTTGTATAGCTTTGGGACTATGACCATGAAGCCACACCTGAACTCATTCCACACTGGGGCCATTCGCAAGGTTGTACCTTGCGAAGAGCGTAGTAGATTGATTGCCTCTACTTCATCCTCCGTTTCTGATCCTGTCACCACAAGGAACACCACTCTGGGACAGCGTCTTCCACAAGCTGCCTCACAGGCCATACAGAATTCTGATGACCCTTACCTTTCGAGCGTCACAGTTGTATGTATGTACTGTGACACAGTACTCTGCAGGGGGGAGCAACTTCGCAGTGCTTTTGAGACTATCGTCTCAGAGCACGAGAAGACCTGCTCACTACCCAAATAAAACCCACTCTACATCTTCCTCTCTCAGCTCGCTCTTTCTTATCTCTGTGGTTGGTGTCCCCCCTTTACCTTCCTTTCCCCTCCTCTCCTAGTGTGTCGTGTGTAAAAAACCAAAAAAAATACAAAATAACAAAAATCAACAAAAAAAATAAGGCTCTTTTCAGAGCCGCCTTTCACACTTAAAAATCAGAAGTAAAGATAAATAACGCAAGGCCCTTTCTATTTCTTGAAAGTCCACGGACAGTTCGCGAACATAAAAAAAATTGGGATGCTACCCTATTGTAACCATTGCATTTTTCTCTGGGAGGAAGTGGTGGCTCTGAAAAGAGCCTTTGGGAGGTGTTTGTGTGTCAAAAATTATAAATACTTAACACTTACTTCGAAATGCATGCTGCATTTCTAAAAAAGGTCACAATGCATTTTGTACATTTCTCAGAAAAATCTGCTTGCCAGCATAGGTAAGATGGACACCATCTCTGCGAAAAATGTATGTACTACGAAACATAATATTTTCATTGTGAAAAGAGGACATACCAAAATCTTTTAGGAAGGCACAAACAGCCTTATTGACATTACGCCTTGCTTTCTCCATTTGTGGACCACATGAGAAAGAACAAAGCCACATTTGTCTCTGCGTAATCCGTGAAAAAATTACTTTGGAGTTTGGAAACATGTCCATGATCTTGTGAAGTCCTTCTTTCATTGCAAATTGCAAAGAAATTCCAGACACATGTCCTAAACTGTTCCCTCCACAATGTTTTACAATTATGTCTGGATGTTCCTCTATCTTCAAAGTTGCATAGAGAGGTAGCAAGTCCAGCCACTTCATTCCACGGACACCATGCCAGTGCACTACCACATGTGGGAATCCAAGATCTATAGATACTCCACGGCTTTCTGCATGCACCTTCAACCAATGTATCCACGAGTCTCCCAAAATCCACACAATCTGTTTTTTAAAACACTCAGCCATAGCTATCTGTTCTTCTCTCAGCAAAAAGAATATCTGAGAAAACCTCTCCTAGCACAACACACTCACTAAACTTTACTGACCAATCCCTTGCTACATTCAATCTCATTTGCATGCCTCCCCACCCCAAATTCCCTGGATGTAATACGCAGTGTCCTAGAACTACCGCCATGTCCGCGAACATATCGTAACATGAACAGCCCTTCTACCATTTCCACTTCATTCTCCGCGCCATTCCCTCATTGGATGTAGCTAAGAAATCACATGACCATCCACCAATCAAATCCAAGACCTCTACATGTAACTGCATCATCATAGATCAGCACTGCAAATGTACAGTGAATCTCTCGGACTACAAGTCTCATACCATTGGCAAGCACGATCTACGAGAAATACTAGACAAGTCTCCAAGATTTCTACTTGCAGCTTCGTCCATATCCATATGCATGAACACAAACTACAGGTATGCATATTTTCTATACAGTACATGAACACATTTTCTAACCGACTTTTACCTTGTATAATCTGTGAAATGAATCTACGATCATTTTTTCATTCTCCTAAAATGAACTGTGAGTTACAAACCTTTATACCGTTTAATTTCTTCGTACACACACACACGCAAATAATGTTAAACTAACATTTTTGAAATAAAATATATAGACTACATATGATCAAACAAAATTACATGCACACTCTATCATCAAATCTCAAAGAATAATATTTGTACAAACACATACTTGGTTTTAATTTTTTTAGTTTATATAATTACTTACATTTATATAGGACAAGCAGGCTATGACATTGACTCCCCCTTATGTGGAAAAGCAGGCTATCACATGGACTCACTATTACGTGGAAAAGCTTAGTTACAGGAATAGTGGTATACAGTGGTACATTATGATTTTGACAAGCCATATTAAAGATATTTTCTTTCCTACAGTTAGTCATAAGATAGTTTTAATGGTTTTGAGGAAGGCGCTGAGCATTTCAATTTACAAAATCTATGTCTAAATTAAAAACAGTGCTATATACAAACCGAATTACTAATTTCTTTCTTTTACAATTGCAGTGAAGACCATTCTCCTGAAAATAAGCAGCCGAATTTGAATTACAAAGAACAACTAAGAAGCAAACTGCTCATTTTAGAAAAAAAGTAAGTAGATTGTTACCATAATATTTGAATTATTACTCAAACACACTCTAATGTTAATTCATGCTACTTCTGTGCCTAAAAATAGAGATTCTGCACCATTCTGACCAAAAATCCTCCCATCTTAAACAGTGACTTACTGGCAGAATGGCCCACAAATTCCTATTTTTGGCCACACAAATTACCGAACTCAGCCACTAGAATTTAGATGTTGTAGAAGAAACAACTGTTTTAATTGTATAGCCTTAGATATACTATTTATACTTTTCCACACCACTGGCTTACTTTTTTCTGTCATCTGA
The DNA here is from genome assembly GCF_040938575.1 of Ambystoma mexicanum. Classification (NCBI taxonomy): domain Eukaryota; kingdom Metazoa; phylum Chordata; class Amphibia; order Caudata; family Ambystomatidae; genus Ambystoma; species Ambystoma mexicanum. Next base: position 640,723,005 of record NC_090935.1, read on the forward strand.
ACCCCAGTTTATTAACACATTAATTCAAGAATACCCATCCCTAGTAGTTGTACTTCCCAATGCACAATCACACACCATTACATACATCTTTATCATCTCACTCAAACACTCATGCACACAACACACATGCATTGCAGAACACCTCGACACATACCTTCTGTATTTTTTTCAACAGACCCTAAAGCATGCCTACCAAAAGCAACTCCGTAGAAAGGAACGCAGAAGTAGAGCAAATGAAAAGAAAAGTCTCCAACATAAACATCCATCTACAGCAGAATTTGTAAAAAAAAAGGTGAAACACAACAGCTAATACAGTCATGTAGTGAAACAGAAGAAATTTCTAGTACAAAAACTTTGCCTCCTCTATCAAAACATAAAACAACCCAAAAAACAATTAACAGAAAATCAACTATCACTACAAATAAAACTTCTATAAATCTTGATATAGTACAAAGTAAGCATACCAAGAAAAGTATTTTAGCCAAAATATTCTGTCACAAAGTCCTTCAAAATCTTATAAAAACAGGAGAGAAACCAGGTTCAACACTTCAAACCTATCGTAGGAAATGTAATGATTCAACACTAACCTGACTCGTACAGCAATCAACGAGGCAAATGGAGAGTCCCCTGAGGCCCCTAACACCTCCCTCCTCCCTGAAAGGGAAACGAAGGATTGTGCGAGGGATCCCAGGGAAACCCTCCTGGGGGAAAAAACCCTGCTGGAACAGATGTGGAGGTGAATCGGTTGCTTTATCCGCTGGCAGTTTACTGGATTCACTGGATCTGGTCACAGAATCTTGGCGAAGTCCGGATTCTAGATAAGTAAACAAGAGATGAGTGAAAGAACTAGTACGAGAGGAATCAATGTAATGGTTGGTGATGTACCTAACGTTTCTGGAAGGGGAGGCTACCGGAGTTTCCTGTAGACTCGTGAGCAGCGGAACGGGAAGGCTGGGCAGAAAGGCAATGCTGTAGGAAAGAGCAGGAAGGAAAGATAAGCATAGGAATAAGGTATAGAATAATAAATTCCCTAGATGCGAACTCATGTAGCGTCTGTAGAGAGTAGCGACGCACTGAGCTTCGGCCCTGCTGGGCCATATCCGGGATCCAGGAGAGAACGAGATGACGTCAGAGAACGTCTGCCATGCGAACGTGGGAACACTGCACCGTAACCCAAAGGATGAGGAGCCATCTTGGAAGAGGGGGAAATGGAGAGTGCTCGCAATCTCCAGCGTTGCCACAGGGAACGCCGGTGCCAGTAAGTCGTGACAGGAAAGTAATCTTAGAAGCGGTGATAGACAGTGCACTTCTTCTCAAAAGAAAGTTATTTCTTTTAGTGTTAAACAGAATGAAATCACTAACAAAACTAATAACTAAATTACAGAAAGGACTTCTCAATAAACGAAATGTCAACAGAAATAACTTCTTAAATATCTGTGGAGGTGAATGGAGTCACACTACAAGCACAGAACCATACTTTAACGAAGAAGCCTACAAACAAAAGCAAACAAATACAATTGCCATACATAGCAGTGGTCGAGGTTATGAAAAAGTTAATAATACCATAATGGAACACAAAGTACTCCTTACTAAAATATGCCCATAAAACATAGATTTACCCCTCCATTCAACTGAATCAGAACATCTAGTGTACAAATGGCCATGCACGACAATGTGTAAAATTCCCAAAAAAATGTACAAGTCTTTACGCCAATTCCTCAATCAATATGTGAAAAGCAAAGACAAAATCAAAATTAAACTACTGCAAAATATGGATGCTTGTCCAGTACACAGGACTACAAGGACATTCATTGGCCTGCATTACAGGACCTACTTGCAAAACACCCTTCCATGATATCAAAAGGATATCAACACATCATGCAAGTATAAGAAATCTAGTTTATAAACTGTACTATGCTAAAAGTCCTGCTTTAGCACTAGCCAATTTAAATAACATTCTTCTACATGGTACAGCAAAAGACCTACTAGAAGAAATCGACTATATCCAGACAAAATATTTTGGAAGTGAAACCCACTTACAAGATGAATTAGGTGTAAACCAACTTCGAAACAAATCTGCCCATGGCAACCTTTCACTACACACATACAAAAAAGAAATACTAAAAAATCTTTAGCTGAAGTACCAAAACACGTGTGTGTATGTTGCCGCAGAACTTTTTATAAAAGTAACACAAAAACGGTAGACCTATCATACAAAATAGAAGACAATGAAGATTCTAAATGGTTTGAATTCTCTCTCTACCTTATAGCAGAAAACAAATACGAAATAACTGACCCCATAATACTTTGCAGTTACTGCACTACAAAACTTGACAACAACCAAACTCCTTCACGTGCTATCACAAATAACTTGGAATTATATCCACTACCAAAACCCCTTCAACAACTTAATTTATATGAGAGCATCATAATTCAAACAGTGCACCTATTTCAAGCAATAATACGCCTTCAACCAAAAACTGCAAAATTACCTCCCTCTGAATTAGTAAAAGGTATTCGTGGAAAAGTAGTGTATTTACCATTAGATCTAAAAGAAAATGTGCACACTCTAGGAGTGCAACGTCCAATGCAGCAATCTTTAATCATCTTGGTAAATGGAGTACCTACAAAAGACAAAAAAAAAATGGCAACAACTGGTAGATTTACATAAAGTTAGAGAAGCCTTGCAATATCTTAAAGAGAATAATGAATATTACAAAGAAATTAATATTGAAGAAAACTTGAAAGATACAACTGAAATAATTCAAGAAACACAAGAAGCTGGTCAATTTGAGCTCCTAGATCCTGCAACAATATCAAACACTTTAGACAATTATACAATTTATCCATTGCACTCTAATGACACCATAGAAGATGCACTGGAAAAGTACCAAATGCGTCAAACAAAAGGATCACCAATCAGCATATGGGAAAAAAGTATAGAAGCACGTGCTTTTCCTCTACTCTTTCCTACTGGCAAAGGAGGAAGATACGATGATAGACCTATTCAAATATCAGCATCAGAATATCGCTCATTACGAATGTATTCTGAAGATTCCAGATTTCGACAAAATGTGGAATACATATTCCACCTACTCTTTGAAAGTGAACTAGCAACTTTATGTTACGGAGTTGCACACATATTAAAATCAGGATCACACTTTCAAAATATGACAGCTACACAATTATTACAAAAAGTTCAACAAAAAGATGAGGTTTTACAAGCAAATCTTACAAATCTATTAGCAAATATGCGTGGTACTAAAGAGTACTGGTTTCGACGTCATGGAGATGTACGTTGTATGATCAGAAACCTTGGCCCACCCACTTGGTTTGTTACATTAAGTTGTGCAGAATATGCATGCGAAGATTTACATGTTTTCCTACGCATATCAAACGAAAAGAAAACAAACATAGATATACTAACACCTGGAGAACTTTGTTCACAGGATCCTGTTAATGTTTCAAGATATTTTCACAATCGCTTTATTGCTATGCTACATTTTATTTGTAACAAAACTGTTCCTCCCCTAGGAGAAGTGCAACACTTCTTTTGGAGAAAAGAATACCAAGCCAGAGGAGCACCACATTTCCACATGCTTTTATGGATTAAAGATGCTCCTAAATTTGGTCAAGACAGTGATGCCACTGTTTTACAGTTTATTGAAAAATATGTCACTTGTGAAATTCCATCAGAATCCGCAAATAGTGATCTTCATGCAAAAATTTTACAATTCCAAAGACACAAATGTGGCAAATATTGTCGTCGCAAATACAAAAACAAAGGGAAATACTACACCAAATGCCGATTTGGTTTCCCTAGACCAGTTAAAAATACAGGTCAAGTGAACAACCTCATGTCTTCAGTTAGACATAGTGTTAAAGGTAAGTCACCTAAAAATACATATTGCATAAAAAGAAAAGAAGAAGAAAAATATATCAGTGATTACAATGCAATCATTGCCCACTTATGGAATGCAAACATAGACGTGCAGTACATTGCAGACAATTCTACTGCAGTTGCACGATATGTCACAGCATACTTAACCAAATCAGAAAAGACAGAGCTCCAAGACCTCTGGAATGGCCTGTCATCAGATAAAACAGTGTCTCAGAAATTATACAGCTTGGGCATAAAAATGCTGTCCCATAGAGAATGTGGATTCTATGAAGCAGCTGATCGATTAACTGGTACTGCATTGTATGGTAAATCTGCAAATATAGTATGGCTAAGTCTTGGTCCAGCTAAATCTAGAAAAACAGTTCTAAAATCATACAAAGATATAGAAGCAATAGCCAAACAAGATCCCAACAGCCAAGACATTTTAAAAAACAATTTATTGGACACATACTACCCAAACAGGAATACCACTTTGGAAACCATGAGCCTATACCACATAGCCCAAAACTACACATACAAAACTAATATAAAACCTGATGAACAAAACCGTAAATACAAAGTGACAAACTGTGAAGGCAGCTTAGTAAAACTCACCAAACCAAATTTAATTAATCCTATCAAATTGTCATTAAAGACTCCTCAACATAAAGAAGTATATTACATATGCCTGCTACAACTCTTTAAACCATGGAGAAAAGAAGAAGAAATACTAGATAACTATGACTCATATGAAGACGCTTTCAAAGCAAATGAAAGCAGTATAACTGATGTAAACTTTGCACAGTACAAAACAATGTTGCACAATGAACAGCAACACAAAGAAGAACTCCAGGCCCAACTAGATAAGGACACTCCTGACAGTAGTCAACCTTCTATCACAGGAAGCCAAGAACCACTGGGAGACCCACTAATAACAAATGAGGCAGAAATAGCTATGATAGAAGTAGAAAACACCATGTGTCAGTATGAAGAAAAAGAAAAAGCTACAATCAAAGCTAAACAATGAGCAACGTAGCATTTTTCAAGAAGTAACAAAAGAAATTGCACATGGTGTACAACATGACAACAAAGAATGCACCTGTCAAAATTACAAACCTATACTATTGTATGTCTGTGGTGAAGCTGGTTCTGGCAAAACATTCCTAATCAAAATCATCAGTAAGTTCCTTCAACAATTGACAAACAACAAACTGTCAGCTGTTGTCACTGCCCCCACAGGTTTAGCTGCCTACAACATAGGTGGTGTCACTTTACTTCGATTACTACTCCTGCAGTAGAACACCAAAACAAATTAGATTATTACAAACTTTCTGCAGAAGCTGCAATGGAACTACGCAGAGTATTGAAACAAATGAAAATGCTACTAATAGATGAAGTGAGCATGGTGTCCAACCTAATGTTGGCTTTGATTCACCTCAGATTGCAAGAAGTACTCAAAACAAACTATGAAGAGCTCTTTGCAGGAAAACACATTATTGTTTTCGGAGATCTTCTTCAATTGACACCAGTAAAAGGTGAGCCTATTTTTAAAACATTAGGACACAAACTCTGCCGTAAAACTGTTGGCAGCATTGGAAATGTCAACCTTTGGCAACAGTTCCAATACAGAGAATTAACAGAAAACATGCGCCAATCTGCAGATCTCACTTATGCCAACATCTTAAAAAGTATCAGAGTTGGTATACTTTCTAAAGAAGCAGAAGCAATATTGAAAACCCGGCACATTCATGCACTTTATGGTGATAATGCATGTGCTACAGATGTTATGGAACAATTAGCCCACAAAAATGTCAATTGTATGGCCTTAATGCCAACTCTTGCATGCTGTTTCAAATTCAATCAAATAATGTTAAGTAAAGAAATGCAACCAATAATGGAAATTAGCGCCACAGACAAACTAGATGTACATGGAATGACACTACCCATGTGTGACCAAGCCACAAGACTAAATAGTTTAGAAAAATCAATCTCAAACACAGCAGGCTTGGAAAAGATATTAAAATTATCCTTAAATTGCAGAGTAATGCTGAAACGTAACATTGAAGTGGACCAAGGACTAGTTAATGGAGCACCGAGTACAGTTGTTGGCTTTCAAACATATCCACGTGACAACAAAATTCAGTTTGTCAATATTCTCTTTGACAAACTATCAGAAGTAAAAAGAATAGGACGCTCAACAGCTCGATTCCTTCTCTTCAAAGACATGTATGTATGCAGATAACAATTTTCTCTAACTCTTGCATACGCAGTCACCATTCATAAATCACAAGGTCTTACCCTAGACAAAGCAATTATAGACATTGGTAACACAGTCTTTAAAGAAGGCATGAGCTACGTAGCACTATCACGCTTACGTACACTTGAGGGTCTATTGCTAATCAACTTTGTTGCAAGTAAAATAAACGCTGATATTCCTTGCATTTTAGAATACAATAGACTTCGTTCACTATACACTCCCCATCTAAACACATATTCTGTTCCACAAAAAGTAAAACATTATAAAAGAGAAATAAATCAAACAGAAAAGCAACAGGATGTCACTGCAAATCCTCCAAAGAGAGCAAAAGAAAGTAATACTTCATCAAGTGCCACAAGCAAAAAAGAATCAATTAGGGAAAGTAAACCAGGTACTTCTTCAAAGAAGGAAGACACACTCCAAAAAAATCAGTCAGATACAGAACTACCTGGTCCATTTAAACTCTCAAATATAGTTGGTGTAAATTGCTACGCAAATGTAGCAGTGAATATTCTATTTCAATTACCACCAATTGTTGAGAACATTTACTTACACAGTACAGACCCATTGTGTTTGCAAATGTTAGTACTTCACAGAAATGCAGCAAACAATCCTGACAACACGTATAGTGTTTATGGAATAAGACAACAATTGGACTACTGTGCTGGAATGGTGAAATTCACTATAAACTCACAGGAAGATCCACAAGAATTTCTAATGTACTTACTATTAGTACTGTAAAACAAAAACATACCTATAAATGAAATCTTCCAGATTTCATACATGTGGAAACATGCATGCACTCTCTGCAACAATGTGACACAAGAACAAATCCCCAATGAGCGCTTTGTGTATATATCAATACCTAATTGTGAATCCGTTCCATTTCAGCAACTTGCACAAAATGCAAACCACGGTAGATTATGTTCGACCTGCAATTCAGATAATCGCTCCACGTTAGTAATACAAACACATAGTAAATACGTAATACTAATGCTTCTACGTTACGATGCAGATGGTACCAAAAAGAACTGCAAGCTGACTGGATTCACACATGGTCAAATATCACTTGGTAGGAAAACCTTCACAACAATAGGTATAATCTACCACGCAGGAGCCACAACCAACTCAGGGCACTACACTGCATGTATAAAAAAGAAATGTGGATGGTTTGAATGTAATGATAGTACCGTTATTCTAAAGCAGATATTACCAGCAAATCTTACAACTGCTTATTTAATGTTCTTAAAACCAAAATGTGATAACTAAACTGTACTTAAACCTTAAGTACACTTGTAGTAAAAAAATATAAACTGTCACAATATTCCAAAAGCTATCTAACTGCCCAAAGATGCTACAACAACTAATCAGATAAATGAATACCACTCAAATAGAGCAAAAAATATACAGTTAGAATACGCCAATTGGTATCTAACTGTCTCAAACTTTAGAAATATCCAAATAAGAGCAAAAAATAGACAGTTAGAATACGCCAATTGGTATCTAACTGTCCCAAAATGTAGAAATATCCAAATAGATAAAGCAATACCACGAAATTATATAAAAAAATAAACAGTTAGAATACGCCTACTGGTATCTAACTGCTCCAAAATTTTACAATATCCAAACAAATACCTAATATCTTAATGCTCCCAAAAACTGGAACAATCCAATGTATAAAGCATTAGCCAGAAACAACAAGTAAACACTGAAAACAAACAAATAAAATGTAGCATAACAGAAAAAGGTTTTTTTTTAATCCTACATGGATTTCTTTTCTCCCACAGACCCAATCATTTTAGCAACAAACACAGAAACTGAGCAAATTGCACAGTACTCTGGTTTGTCATCTACTAAATATGAGGGTCAAAAAAAAAGAAAAAATTGTGATTGTACAATGTAATAAGTCTTTATAAAATACTAATACTAACATGCTATTTTCTTTTATCACAGAAATAAACAAGAAAAACATGGACTCCCGTTACTAAACCAAATAGTAAGTATAACATGATAAATACAACCATCGCAGCATATCACACCCATACTGGCTTATAACATTGTTCCTTATAAATTTGTTTTTGACCCAAAGTTATAAGCCACTATGAGTGTGATATGCTGTGGTGCTTGTGGCCAGGGCATAAACTCTTGGGTGCATGGCATATGAGTGTGATATGCTGCGGTGGTTGTGGCCAGGGCATAGAGTCTTGGGTGCATGGCCAAATGGCCATGCACCCAACATTCTATACCCTGGCCACAACCACTGCAGCATATCACACCCATAGATTCAAGCATTTCAACCATTTTAATGTCCGCGGACACAAGGAAGTTCCTAGAACACATTCAACTTGCCAGAGGACGATACGGACAGCGTCATCAGGACACCCCCATTTTCTTTATGTATGAACATTTCAGGACACTGCGAGTGTTCTTAGAACACTTTCAGCTTGACAACGAACAATACAGACAACGTCTTCAGGACACCCCCTGCGAACATTCCAGGACCCCACGCGTCTTCTTAGAACACTTTCAACTTGACACTGAATCCATTCTGTTTATTTACGAACATTTCAGAACAGCCGTGTTGTCCGCAGACAAATCGAACACAACAAAAGCGTCTAGCACATAAATAAAATACAACATTGCACCTATCTCATACTCCCCCACCCTCCCCAAACACTCTTACACACCAACACACTCCACTAAATACAATTTTTAAACCAAGTTTCACCTCGCTGTCCGCGGTCGTCCGCAAATGCAAGATGGCGGGCGCCACCAAAAATCTGACGCACTCCACGCCCCACGCCATCCAATCAGCGAACACGTTGGATGTCCACGGACATCACGCAAGCCGCTCGGCCAATCAGGGCACTGTCCGCGGAGCGAACAGGGAAGTCCGTCCGCGAAGCGAATGGAGATATCACTAATTTTTTTGCCTTACATTTTGGTCATTTTAAAAAAAACTACTGGACGGATTTACACCAAATTTGCAAAAGCACGCTTTCGGGACCAAGCCCCCGCTCCTGCCACAAATTTGGTGTAAATCCGTCCATTGGTTTGGGCTGTAGGTGTGTGCAAAGTTTTCTCCCATTATGTCTATGGGAAAAAACAAAAGTTTTGGGACCCCCCTATAACTTTGCCCCCCCTGGACCAAACCTCTCCAAACTTTGCACAAAAAAAAAATCTGAGTGGGCCATATACTTTTTTTGCAAAGTTTGGTGCGGATTCGTCCAGAGGGAGCGAAGTTATAAGCCACCCAAAAAATGCTCTTTCTATGGAAACACCAACCTAACCATAACTACATGGACGCTACCGCGTCCATGAATTATATATATATATATATATATATATATATATATATATATATATATATATATATATATCAGAGCCTGTAGTCTGGATATTCTGGATATTCAATGTCGCAACTTTAGGAAGCCAGGACCCATGAAAGAGAAGGGCTGAAAGTGTGGCGCAGTAGAGAAAAACTACAGAGAATCAAGGAAGGATCGAGAAGGGTATCTGTCCCACTGTCAAGGGTTAGGGCAGCCAAGAACTGGTTATCTATTCAAGGAGATACAAAGAATGTGAGAAGCGAGGTGAGATCCTGTTAAGGTGTGATGAAAACACTACAAGTTTTGTTAATTTAATATCATCAAATATAAAGAAGGAGCTCAAACACGGTCTCCTGTCACATGGGATGAATGGAAATAGAAAATGGGCAAGCTGCATCGAGACTTGAAGGTAAGAACCTACTCGCACTCCCTTCTATTCTCAGGAGCAGTGATACTCTGCAAGGCCAAGTTCAAAGACAATTCAAATGACAGACGGCATGAGTGATGATGGGCTAGTTGGGTGTGGAGGCATGGTCAAGTCCACCCACAAGTACCTGGGGTACCAGCTTGCCTGCTGCTAGCGAATCAAATATTCCAGAAGGGTACAAGCATGCCAACCAATTATAGAGAGCCATGTATTGAAGAGCCCTATAGTTTGAGAGCCAATGGTGTGTCGTGTATCTAACAAATATTGAGGATGACTTGCACAAGGAGTGGGCATGAGTTGTCTACCTGACTATAGAGTCCAATCACAATCCAGTCCCCTACAGAAAGTATACCTAGATGTTCCCCGTAGACCTATCACAATCCCAAGTAGGTTTTCTTAGTTTGCCACGTAGTATGACATCATGAATGACGTGCTTTCGCTATAAAAGTACTGGTTTTTATGAAACGTGTTGCGATTATGCTGTGAGACGTCCGTTGATGTCCGTTGTAGACAACTGATAATAAAACAGATCTAGTTTGCCAACTTCCTGAGTAGGTCTTGTTATTAGTGTAAGAGTTAATCTGCACCCCCATACATGTAATGACGTGCGTCCTCATTTAAAAGGACCTCACGGTTCAATGCTGGTGGGAGAGAGTACCAGAAATCCAAATGCATTAAAAAATGCATTTGCCACACCTACAAACCCCTTTATCAGCAGATTTATCTAGCCATAACAAACCCAAGTAGAAGTGAGTGTCAGCTGAGTAAAGCGAGCCCTCAGTGCCGGTGAACGTGGCCATTATCTCTTCAAAGAAATCAAATAATCCTGTGTCCCTGAATGTTGCCTACTCCAGCTGGTGGTTTTCATAGCACCCCACTCTCTCAGAGACAGGGCTCTCTAGCTAAAAAAAAACACTGTTGTTTTTGTCATTTTTCTTATACAGGGATAGAGCTTCTTTGTTCAAATGAATTGGCCACACACAATAACGTCAGGTTTGTTTTAGGCACGTAAACCCAGTAAAACTGCACGAACCTTCTTGTGAAATAAGCTCTCCAATGATTGTGATAGAAAAGCACCCTAATTCCGCAATGTTGAAAGCTATCATCTCACTGAAGATGCGGTTTCAAGATATCTATGGTGAACAGTAAGCCCAGTTCTTGACAATCAGAGATAGACTGCCATAGATTTTAAATCAGCTGAGAACCGAGAAATTGAATATCTCTTATTTTCTCAACCACCTGCGATGGGTCAATTTTAGTGCACAACTCAGATCCATAACGTGCCACAGAAGCACAGTTTCCTTCACAGGTTTTTATCGAGCAGCCAATAGCATAATACTTTGGAAATTGACAAATACACGTAAATCTAACACAAAAATAACCTAAACATTATCCTTGTTCAGTTTCTGGGGGTTACTGCATTAAAACAAAAAAGCTATGTCTGGAAATCAGTTTCTGGGGGTTCAACAATAATACTTATCATTGGTTTCCATAACACACTGATCGCCATTAGTTTGGATTTGCTAGAATTAACCACAAGTCTGCTTTCTGTCATGTACTTCTTGTAGGCCTCAAACTGAGATTGCCACGCAATTGATGTTTGAGGCTTCAAACCTGCATTCATCTGGCTATGAAAGTAGCCATATTTATTTATTTTATTTATTTATTACATTTATATAGCGCCCAAACCCAGAGGTATCACAGTGCTTGAACAAAAGCAGTGGTAGAAAGACAGCATCAAAGTGGAAGTTCACAAAGTTTTGTCGAAGAGCCAGTCTCCATATCTTTTGTCCTTTGAACATTGGAATCTCGTGAGTGGCCCTCAACAATGAGGAGACTTTATATGAATATTAAAAGGAAGAGGGGCATCACACATCTCCGTTTCACCAATTTATTCAACCAGTTTCCCTCTAGCACCAAGACGACCGGCTACAAGGGCTCCTTTGTGTAATTACCAGGGGCACCAATCAATGGGACACCCAGCCGCATAGTATCCAGCGTATGCCTTAATTATTCTTGATGTATGCATTCAAGAGTACCTTTAGGCCCAAGGAAACCAAACATATTGGCCCTTTAGCTCACTAAACATATTTAACAATTGGGAGGAATAAATTGGAGCATATTGTATATGTAATGGTAATGTGCTTTGCTACCCATCCAAATCACCACCGCAGTAGTGCCACACCACTTAGGCTGGTCCATGAAGTGGTGTACTGTGCCCCGATCAGGGGTATCCAGACCTTTTTGTGCCTGAAAAAAGAAAAGGAAGGTATGGCAAGATTAAAGGATAAGAAAGTAGGAAACAGACGTTGCAAAAAACATTAAGGAAGGGAAGCAGCGTGTGATAAATATTTTGCGTTAGCATGCATCGATGCCATTCCTCTAAAGCGGACTATAGTCCTGCAAAAGGAAGAAGACAGATATGTCTTAAAGTGCTGTGGGGATTGGGTTGTATTTGGAAGGCATATTTGGAGAGTGATAGGTTAGTATGCAATGTAATGTTGGAGGCATGAGGGCCTCAAAATTTAGCTGAGACAACTCTGAAAGTGTGTCGGCTTATTTGCCTGGGCCTCTCTATGCATCGGGTACCCCAGGTGAAACTCCAGAATGTTAATTCTGTGCCTGCCATGCCTCAGCAAGAGTGGTGTACTCAAGAATAGACTGTGTTTAAAGGTGAATGTCGTTGATAACGAAAGGTAAGGGGAAAAAGTTGTCAAAGTAGCATTGTGAAATTTAAAAATAAATGCCACATTGATGTCAAAAGGAATAGTACAAAAATGTCGACCTGGGAACTGCGACGGCAGAAAATGCCAACTTTCTTTTTCCTTTTTAACCCCTCCCTTACACCATATATATATATATATATATATATATATATATATATATATATATATATATATATATATATATATATATATGTGAGGGGGTTAAGTGTATAATATTAATATCGGGGGTCTCGGGGGTCTCTCCCGCATATATATGTGGTGTAAAGGGTTAAAATAAATAAAGTCGGCATTTTCGGCCGTTGCAGTATTACATAGATCCATGTCAAAAAGGTTATTAGGAGTTTGTTCCATGCCATGTTGGACTTTATTTTATTTCATGGTGAGACACCATGGTGATTTACTTGGGAGTCAGCTCTCAGAATGTTGTTATACATAGCCATCCTTCAGTATGCAGTGACAATCTGACCCCCTTCTTTTATGTTTTGTTACTATGCTTTCACGGTTACTTACGGCTAGGGGATGCTTCATTGCTTACATAGCCCTGTATGCCATAGCAAGGTAACCTCACAGGACTGGGAGGTCAGGGGGGATCTTTCAGGCTGTGAATCAACAGCATGATCACCATGATGTTCACAGATCAGCCATGATGGCCCCTCTACCAACCAGCCGAATTGGAGAGAATCGGCACAAAACAGGAGGGAATGCGTTCCAAAATGGACTTGCAGGCAAGCGAAATAGTGATCTTTGTGACTTGTTCACTTGGAAACCCTTTGAATAACAACATTGGGCAGCGTTTGTTTTTTAGAAATGTAAATTTGCCCTGTTTTCAACCCCCCTGAAATATTAGCAGAATTTCTAATGTTGTTTGTTCCCCCTTTATGTTATGCTACAATGTTCGTACACTACACCGAATCACTGCCACAATAGCTTCAGAGCGCCTAGGCTTGTCCTTTTGTGTAACGTGTTTCAGAACACTGAGCATTGTGTTTGGCTCAGCAAGGGGGGGGCTTTTAAGCCTTCCACAGTGCTAGGGTGTCAATGAGAGCCGTTGCATTATTTATTTGTTTATTTAATTGTTTTTTTATAACAAGCTTAATACCATACCTGAGTACGGTTTCTAAGCGTGGATCCAAGATTCTGACCTCTATTGCTCTGTGTGCTTCCAAGACCAATGTGTTGCCCCTGTGCTATCCTCCGTTCACATGTTGAAACCATGCCTAAGACAAATAGGATGGCAAAGTCCTTCTTCTAATTCCCTAGGCCCCAAACGTCCCAGAATGCCAGGTTCCATGAAAGGAAGGCTGGAGGGATCTATGGGAACTTTTAAATGAAGGTGAGTTTGGAACAATGCCTCCTCTGGGAGTAAAGCCCTGGACTAGGCTTCCTGCAATGTTAGCAACTTTAAGGAATGGTTATAGTGGTGTTTGAGCTGGGGCTACTTTTACGCAGATGTTGGGATATTCTGGGATTTAATCAGCGTAATCCAGCCTTGTATTTTCTTCTCGACCTGGGCTACGGTTAACTTGTCCTGTTGATGGCAGTCTGTGAATCCAAGGTTAAAACAGGAATAGAAAGTCTGCTCATCATATTACATTTGCAGTTCTTCTTAGGGTATTACCCTTTTCATAAACTGAGAGCCACTCCTGTGTTTTATGCCTTTATCTTGGTGTTTTGGGCACTGCTACCTGTCCCCTTGTTTGGTGGCTTCAAAGTGCTTGAACATCAGACAATGTAAAACAAAATAATGCAACATCTCATATAAACACCTGGGAAGTGAGCTCATGGCTTACAGTCCCCCATTTTTCTTCTGCACTTATCAGATATACCCTATCTGATAAACCTCACACTTGCCACTGCGTGTATTTATTTTATTTATTGCACTTATTAGTTATTCTGTTCTCTCCTTTGGGCTGCACTTTCCACTCCTCCCCCATCCTTGCACTTTCCCCCTTTTCCATGCACTTGCACGTTCTTAATGTCACTGGGCCTAGTAAGATCGTTGTTTTTATTCTCCACTGTTCCCCTCCTTATGCTTGGTCACGCTCTGAAACACCTGTGTATGAGTGCGATATAAATAAAATATCATATCATATCATATCATATCATATCAAGCAAAGCAAAACTTTTTCCCAAGACAGAAAGGAAAATGAAAGAGCAAATGCGAGTTTCGTTTCACTTTATTCAGAGGTCGAAGTGAGTGGGAACGGTCAGGAGTGGTGTTCCACTACGTTTATTTTTCACTGATAACAGCTCCACTACTTTTTGCAACCCTTTTCACCATTCCGGAACTATTCATTGTGAAGTTAAAGCACACTTCTCCACTTTTCCACGGAATATCAGTGCAGCTAAACTGATATCTGTTTCAACTCAGTTGGCTGTCGACCAGCATGACTGTAACCCTTGCAAAATGTGTTGCACGTTGCTCCTTTCCTTCCTACTCTGTCCCCCGCCGGAGTCACAGTTCCACTACTTCTATCACCGACTTTACTCTATGCTTCTCCTCTCTGCTTTGCAGGATCTAACATTGGATGCAGGGGAGCCCATAGCACATACGTGGCATTCATGTGAGCCATCCATCTTGAGTGCATTCTCAAGCTGAATGGCTCAAAAATAGAAGGCCCTGTACTCTGTCTGTTGCTCACCCCTGACCACCTCAATGGACTTACCCACCAGGGAGAAAAGTCCGAAATCTGAGCATCCAATAGGACGCTGCCCTCAGCCTGATCTCAGAACGGAGCAGTGGGCAAATTCACATCATTCCAAAGGAGACTCATAAAAATCCTCCCGTTCATTCTGAGCAAATGCCCACCCTGGTGGTGGGCAGACACATTGGTCAACTTCCTCTTGAATATGGCAATGTCTTGTACAGAGGCCTTCCAATCTATCAAATCAAGAGACCCCAATGTATCCAAAATGCTGGAGGAGAACTCCTTTTACGGCCACAAAAAATGCTAATTGATGGGAGAGTACCTTAAAAGCATCACTGGCTACCAACAAAAGAGGGAAACAAATCCTGGGAAACAAATCCTGTGCCTCACTTATGTAGGCCTTGAGTGCTCGGCGCCCGACTGACTACCTGCAGGACAAATACGTCGTAATCATCCCATTCGCATTCTCAGATCCCACCAAGGCCAGGGCTCAAGTCGGGGGTACACACGAGCGAGTGAACGGAGTCCACCCACTTTTTTCACACGGTGGACTCAGTACCCCCAGCTAAAATGAGAAACATTGAATTATCTCTTTGAATTTATGAATTAAAGCTGATCTCGGTCGTCGGGTTTGCAGGCTGGACACTTCACCACTGCACTATAGAACCTGATTTAAAATGACAAACAACTAAAGGTGAAATGTTCCTTTTCGGGACTGCATGTTCCAGGGAAACCTTTGGATTGGTTCTTGGAGTTTAAAACATGCACACCTTTTAACGTTTTCAAAAGCACTATTTAAAGAAAATAAACTCTCTTGGTTTTGTGTGTATTATGAAAGGCAAATGCCATTCGTCTTGAGCAATTTGGGTGGTTATGCAAAGCCAATTTAATGAAATGTGCATGTTTCACCTTGATATGCTAATTTCTGGCACCATCACACCCCATTGCGTTTTTTGATGAGTCCCCCTACCTGCCTGCACTTATGCCTGCACTTACCTTGCACTTGCCACTAGCTGACCGTTTATTTATTCTTATCCTTCTAAACCCTTGTACTGCACATCCCCTCTCCCAGCACCCTCGCACTTTTCCCTTTTCCCTTTCCCATGCACTTGCGCCATCTGAATGACACCTGGCCTAGTAGGATCGTTAACTGTCTTCCCCTGTTCCCCCTCCCTTGCCTTGTCGCGCCTTGAAACACTTGTGTATAGGCGCGTTATAAATGCCATATCATATCATATCCCCCGCTTTCATGTTTAGGACTTCACCCCTGACCAAGGGCACCTCCGATGAAACCCAAGATCCTGCTACAATCTCTGGGGCAAGGGACGATTTCCAGCACAGCACCACAGTGTTGGACCTGTCTCCACCCAGTCCTCCAGTAAGCAGATTCGCTAAGGCCATTCAGAACCAATGCCACACACCAGCTCTATGGCACTGCTCACTCACTAGCTCTGTTCACCATGTGAGGGCCCATTTTGTTTTGGCGTTTCTTCTCGCATCGTTGCAACGCTGATGCATATACTAACTTGCCCACCACGTAACTAACCCCTCCACACATAACTGCAACCCAAATATGCCTACTATTTGCGTTAAGCACTATACAAAACAATAATCGTAACCCCTAGTCCTTCACTGGAAAAGGCAGCTTTCAAGTTTGAAACTTCTTCCAGTTTCTCTAATTTTCCTCTCTTGTTTCACAAGGACCTTGAAGAATTGGAATTCATGGATAGGTGTCCTGCTATATATCGTGGGGTGGATAACTCACGATTTAAGTGCTCACCTACCAGTTGGGTCCAGCATGCACTTGGCAATGCCACCACTGCACTTCTTGCTTCCGTGGCAGATACATTGAATACCATTAAGTTGGGGAATATTATCAGGTATTAGGAATCCAGCATGGTGCGCAGCGTGAAAAAACATTTCATTCAAATCCAATTTTCCCCCTTTTTTCACTGTTCACACCTAAAGGGCAACACTGAATTCAGATGTTATACCGTGAAATGGCGGCAATGGGGCTAACACAGGTACATTTCAGTATGACAGTTAAACAACTTCATGATCGGTTCTCTCTCAGGTTCTCCCTTGACCTTGATTTACTGCAGCCCACTAGAAG
Source organism: Ambystoma mexicanum (assembly GCF_040938575.1). Lineage (NCBI taxonomy): Eukaryota > Metazoa > Chordata > Amphibia > Caudata > Ambystomatidae > Ambystoma > Ambystoma mexicanum. The sequence continues at coordinate 640,740,385 of NC_090935.1, forward strand.
CAAAGTCTGTCTCCTCAGCGGGCGCAAAGGAGCCCCAGGATGTTTCCTAAGTTGTTTCAGTTGTCAGGGTGATGTTATCTCATTAGTGAAGAACATGCTGGCCACCGATCTCCCGCGAGACAGACCGTGCAATGTAGTCAAACATTTACCCGAATGAAGATTCAAGTACCGCCCTTGTATCAACAAACACCTGCTGTCTCGGATGTGGCCTGGCGATAGAAGTAAGCAGCCAGGCGCCATTGGCGCCATTTGGTGTGTCTGACTTGTATTGTGCGCGACGCAAACAAATGTTATATTTACTAAGTACGTAATCTCTTCTAGGGCCTTTGCCAAAGAGCCTAAATAGCGAAAGAATTTTGGAAGTAAAAACCGCAAGCCATTGGGATTGTTATGAGCAATCACTGGCTACCTCAGATTCAAATTCTGACACACGTGTTTTATATCATTGTGTGGGCCTGTGGGCGCTTTTTCAGTTAGAATCCCCTTGATTGCGTAGTTGAATGAATAGTACCGCGCTTATGTGTAACTTTTGTAGGTGGGGGCATGGCCTGCATTTCAGGTCAGGAATGGAGTAGCCATGACTGAAAGGTCAATGGGCCTCATTACAAGTACTCCGGTCCGGAATTAACACTGCCGGTAAAACCATACCGGCACCGTTTCCATGTCCGCGCAATCATGACCCGCGGCCCCGGTAATAGCACCACCCTAAACCGCCACCGCGGAAATAGGGTTCCCGTTAAGTCTGTCTGCACGGAAACCCCTCCGTTACCGTCAACACGAAACACCGTGAGCATCACAACTAGCGCGGACACGGAAATACCGGCAAAAAAATGGCGGAAATACCGTGATCACGGTGGCGGAACCGCCGCCAGCGCGAACATGGCGTTATACACTGCCTGCTGAACTGAATCAGGGCACAGGTGCACCAAATCAGCCCAGCTGGACCTAGCAGGCCACTGGGAGCCTACAAAAGGGCCACACCCAGCCCAACACAACACAGAACCATGCAGGCAGCAGGTCTAGTAGCACTGGGACTGGGCCTACTCAACCAACAGGCAGCACTGCACATGGTGGCAGTAATGGCGCAGAGGAGAAGGCGTAGGCGGAGGAGGCGCAGGCGGCAACCAGCCAACCCTGCAGCTATGGCAAACCCCATTGCCCAGCCAGCCCGACCCCGCCGCCAGCCACCAATACCACGCATCAGGGCCTCACCCTGGAACCTCACCCCAGGACAGATCCACACCCTATACCGGCTGGACCGTGCAACAATCCTGCACATGACCGCCATGATTGAGGACAACATCAGCAGCCTAATTGACACCCCCACCGCCATCCCCCCCCTCTTGAAGGTTGTCTCAGTACTGCATTTCCTTGGCACTGGCACCTATCAACACACGGTTGGTGAGCTGCACGGCATATCACAACCGTGTTTCTCAAAAATCCTGGTACAGGTACTGGATGCCCTGTTGCGCCATGTGTCGGAACACATAGCCCTACCCCGCACCCTCCCCGAGGTCATTGCCACCAAGTTGGCCTTCCATGCCATAGCAGGCATGCCAAATTGCATAGGCACAGTTGACTGCACCCACGTCGAGCTGACAGTACCACATGCAATTGAGGCGGTGTTCCGCAATAGGAAACAGTATCACTCTTTGAATGTCCAGATGGTTTGTGATGCCATGCAACTGATTACACACTGCTGCGCACGTTTCCCAGGCTCATCACATGACTCAATGGTACTGCGGAATTCCACGTTGTCACGGTACATGGAACGCTATGCCGGACAAAGCACATGGCTATTGGGTGAGTACAGCTGACGATGCTACAAACCTGTCGGAGTGGTGTGTGTGTGTCCAGGCCAATGAGCATTGTGAGTGTGCCGCTGTGACCGCACATGCATCACCCCCCTTCCATCTACCAAATACACAGCGGATGCCAAACATCATGAAGGAAGACATGACAGGGCACCACAATGTGCCCGTGCACACGCTGCCACAGCCAATCCCGTCACTGTCCCATGAACCCTGTGCCACTGCAGACACCCACCCTCAATTGAAACACTGCCCCAAAAAGCATGAGAGGCGTGTAAATGAGACGACGTGTATTTACTACTTCCGTACAGTGGAGTCACTCTGCCATGTGTGGACAGCACTGCACCATGACATGCACACAATCAAATGTCACCCGCAGGGCACAGTAAACATGCAAGTTAATGTGTAGGCCCATATGCAGTCAGCGACATACCTCGTGATGCCCAAGACATACCTCCATACACTGCATGGTACATATGAATGAATGAATGAATGATGATACACGAATGCACAGCAGCAGATGAGGACATGATGCCACAAACACTGACATGTTCCCCCATCTACATCCGATGTAGGTGATGCGGGATATGCACTCACGCCATGGATGATGACACCTGTACGGAGACCAAGGAACAGGCATGAAGAGGCATTCAATAGGGCACATATCCGCACACGTGGAATGATTGAGAGGACATTTGGACTGCTGAAGGCCCGTTTCCGCTGTCTGAGCAGATCTGGCGGATCACTGCTGTACAGCCCAGTGAAGACGGGCAAAATCACGCTCGTATGTGCCATGCTGCACAATATATGCCTGCGCAGGAACATCCCAATGCCACCAGACGCAGATGAGGAAGATGGGGATGGGGATGGAGATGGGGATGGGGATGGGGATGGGGATGGAGATGGGGATGGGGATGGAGATGGGGATGGGATGGCACCGCCTCCCCCTGGGGGTCCACATGATGGCCAGAGAGCACGGGATGCCCTGATTCGCATTTACTTTTGAGTCACAGCACATTCACAGTAATGCACAAACATGGTGACGACAATGAATTAATAGTTGCACTGCAAAATAAATGATCAATGTCCACACATGTATGTCTTGATTTGAAATGGTGATGTATTGATGTAATAACAACAGGGAAGAAGGTGCATTGGTTAGGGAAGCTGTACACCCGGGGCCACCCACCACCCAAACGTGCCCACCCGCACCCAGAGCCCATTGTCCAAACCCCCAAAACTACCTACCCCACCACCCAAACGTGCCCACCCCTCTCACACCCTTGTAGTCCACATGTGTCCTGCACTGCCCCACACACATGCCATCACTTCCGTGTGCGCTTCTGTGCCTGTGCAACCTTGCCCGAGGGACCCGTTAGCCTACTCGAGGACCTCCTTGGACTGGCAGTAGTGGAGCTGGATGGGGTGGTAGTGTTTGATGGGCCAGAATCTGGGATTGAGGGCATCCGTGCCAGATTTGCCTGTTGGCCAACCAACATGGCCTCTACAAGCCTGGAGGTGTGGTCGTTGCCCTCCCGCACATGGCGTGCAAGGGTCACTATGGTGCTCGCAAAGCGTCCAATGGACCTCGACAGGCGACACACTGAGGCGCTGTAGCTCTCCCTCTGCAGCCTGGATTCCTCTAGCTGCCTCTCCACCAGCTGGGTGAGGGTAGCCTGCTGGTCCTCCATCCGCTGCATGCGGGCATTCAGTTCGGCCATGGATGGGGTGGGCGACCTCATGGGACTCCCCAGTGAAGTGGGGCTGAACCCCAGCTCATGGAAGGAGCCCAGGTCTTCCAATGTGGGCATCTCCCCCTGTGGCCCCGTTTCCGAGTGCTCTTGCGGGGCACTGTTATCACTGCAGGCCGCCCCCTCTGCAGTGCTGCTGCCTTCGGTGTTGTGTTGGGTGGCCATGATAGGTTCCCGTGGCACCTGTCTAGACTCAGCCAGTGTGGAGACGGTGGGGATGTCGGTGGTGGTGGTGTGCCGCACATCTGTAGTGGCTGGTAATGTGGCCAGAGGTGCAGAACTGCCGGCAGCATCCTCCTGTGTGGTGGCGGTGGCTAGTGTACTTGCCGATGCAGATTGGCTGGCCTGTTGTGCAGTATCACTGTCACTTGAAACGGCTGTGGGGACACAAAGGGCATGCAATTAGTTGTGGTGGCAGATGGGTGCATCACATGCGTCATTAAGATTGTACATTGAATAGTGTTAGTCACATGCATCTGATTGCTGGTGTCTGCATTCAGTGATATTGGTTGCCATACGGATCATGATGGGTCCTTTGGCCCACACATGCACTGCCTGGGGGGGGGGTTGTTAATGGGTCCTTTGGCCCACACATGCACTGCCTGGGGGGGGGGTTGTTAATGGGTCCTTTGGCCCACACATGCACTGCCTGGGGGGGGTTGTTAATGGGTCCTTTGGCCCACACATGCACTGCCTGGGGGGGGGTTGTTAATGGGTCCTTTGGCCCAGTACTCACAACTGCATATTTACATGTGGCATTCATGTTTGGGCACTTACCGGCATCTGCAGGTGGGCTCACTCCTGCCTCAGCCTGCCCGATCCCATGGATTCCCTCTAGGTGGAGGACGCTGCTGCAACGCTCCTCCCATGCTTGCAGCCTCAGTGGGGAAGGGGGTCTTCCGCCTGTCCCACTGCTGCGTTGGCGGTGCGTGGAAATGAGGTTGCGTACCCTCAGCCTCAGGTCGTCCCAACGCTTGTGGCAGTCCTTCACGCTCCTCACTGCCACGCCCACAGCGGTGCACTTGCGTGCAGCTTCGGCCCACACCTCCTTCCTCCTCTGCTGTGTGGCACGCCGTTGGTCGGCGCTGAACAGCATCTCAGCATTGTCCACAATGTGCTCCACCAAGACGGTTAGCTCCGCCTCGCTGAAGCGCTGTTTGCGCTGCCTCTGAGCAGGAATCCTGGCAGACATGCTGGTGGTCCCTTTTGGCTTCTCAGAGTTAGGATTGTGCTTGTGCTGGCTCTGGATGGCAATGGATTGTGCTTTTATATGGTGGCCGCCTCTCTGTTTCCTGTTTTGGCGATCATGGTATTTCCGGTTCCGTGTCCGTGGTGGCGGAGGCGGAAACGGGTTTTGCGCCACTTGTGGCTTCGTTATTTCCATTTCCGTGGGGTTTTCCGTGATGGCGGTAACAACGTTTCCGAGTCCGTGTGGTGCGCGCGACCGACAGCGTGTAATCGGACGGTTTTTCCGCAACCTTGCGGACACGGAAACGTTTTTACCGCCGTCACGGATTTTGCACGGTCCCGGACTGGCAGGTTGTAATGAGGCCCAATATATCTTATTTTTTCTATAACACCTGAGTAGAGTGGTTTTGATTTACAACAAACTGAGGCGTAGAATGCAAGTGTTTCTTTGTCATCCCCCTCTCTGTGGTAGCAGTTTGCACTTCACAATTTCCTGATTCAAAGCATGCCTTGCATCATTTAAGAGGGGCTAGCTGCAGGTGCAAGGTATCTGAAGACATCTTTTCAATAAATACCTAAGTATGAGACTTGTTCACGATTCTTACGTATGCATTGAATCACTTCCGCTAAGTAAGTGTGGGCTGAGGTCATTGTGACAGTTTGCCATCTGCGAGGGTTTGAAAGGCCTGGCTTTTTTATTTTTATGGTGATAAAATGATGCAGGTAATTCTGTTACTGAAAGAGTTTTATGCTAATCAGACCCCCGCTCCAAATTGCTCCACGCCAAAGTATGTCTAACCAGCTTTCAGACATCATTGCTAGCTCTGCAGTGGTAGAGAGCAGGTTCAATTGTCACCGGTGCATCCCTGACAGCTGCTGGGACACAAACACCACACAGGCAGGAACCTCTGATCTAAATTCAAATGATTGTGAAATCTAGACAGGCTAGTGGGATGCTAATATTTAAATATGTCATGCCTGCTTGTGGCATGGTGACTGCTAAGGACACAGCATTATACAGCCACAGCAATTTGATATCACACCAATGTCAGCTCTGTGACCAGGGCCTAACTATGACAGAAGTGATGTTTATAGGCGTCTAGGGTGAATGTTTTCACAGCTGCCACATGGAACATTGCCCAGGAGGCTGTCCTTTGATTCTCCAACAGGAAGGGTAACACCTACACCCAGGGCATGCAAACCTTCTCGAGGAAGGTAGCACTGACATAACAAAGCCCGCCTCACACTATGGTGCTGATTACTAGAGTACTTTTGAGGCCTGTAGCCTCTAGGCATGGGAAGGAGGAGGGGTAGTGTAGGCAGAGAGGTAATGTAGGCCTGGGGAAGGGTCCCACCATTTTGACTCTGTTAGGGTTCTCTTCATGTTCCTGTTTCCTGCAAAAAAGGTATTCTGGGTGTGACGTCAAAATCGAAATGTCACTTGTTCCGACAACAGGCATTGAACCCTTTACAGTACGCTTTCTTTGGACCAATCACTTGTGGCATTTTGCCTATTTAAAGAGAGGGGCACCTCCTCATTCATTGGTCCATCAAGAGAAGAATACACCTTTGGACTTCTGTTCGGCGTGCAGTTCATTCCAAATTCGTCTGCCATAGAGGTAAGGACAGAAGGCATCTAAGGGAGAGGGGAGGTCTGTCCCATAGCCATCCCACGGAACAGTGAAGGTCACTGCTGTTGTACTGGCACAGACTGAAAGGTATAATTCCTTCGCTGTACTGGATGGTGGCCATTGTGGTTTTTCTTTACTTTAGTACAAACATGCATTGTGCACATGCTGCAGCGCCTGTTTTTTTCTAATAAATGTCCCTTAACATCTCAGATGTTATTCTAGAGTGCTAATATTGCCAATGGCCACTGCAGGGGATTGGCCCACCAGTGATAGCCCTGCATTTTCTGCACAGTCAATCGCTTGATTCAAGCCTATCACTGGGGGCCAAGTCAGCCTTCCCCAGTGGGCGGCATTAATACTTAGGAATCCGAATGTGCATGGTGTGGGTGCAGATCCTCTTTTGTGAATCATCACACCTGCAGACTGCATGAGTTTTCTTCACATGCATAATATGTTCTGTAAGCACACAAATCAAGAAAAGAGTTTGAACCACAAAATGTATACGCTGAATGTAGCGAGGGTATCGTGCCACACAGCTTATTGGGAGACAGGTGTAGGCAGGCACACAATATGCATATATACCACTGAACCTATCTTCTAACCCTCTTCTACTTGTCTCCAAACCCTGAATACCTGGGTTCAAGATCACCTTGGTGAACCTTGATATGGCGTTGGGAAGGGACAGAAAGGCAAAGGTTAGTTTAGGATGGATGTTCAAAAAATCCTTAGGGAGAAAGACAATAGCTTAGAATAACTGGTACACAAAAGGAAATGTGAATATAGGAATGGTGGTGTACAGTTCTTTAGTTGTTATTTGGTTATCTATACTTTTCTCTTCCAGTACACTAGCAAGGTTTTTATAAATATTTGTATAAAAAGGGAAACACAAGACACTATACACAACTAATACAAAACCTAAGCAGCCACTTAGCTAATATCAAAACATATAAAAAGAGTTTTTAAATCATAAACAGTTCATAAGAAATATAAGAAATTCTTATAAATATTTATCAAGTCCCTATACATGGACTATACAAACTATATATAGGTGCCATACTTTGGAGACATCCTAGTGAGGGTTGTCTCAAGATACTTTCTGCACTTTGACTGGGCTGCTATTGCCAGCAACATGGGTAGTCCCTTGGAGGATGTTGGCCAGGCTGCATATGTCAGAAGTTGCCTGGTGTTGACTGAGGCAATGGGGTGGTACCATTGCTCAACCCATGCTACATCTGCCAGCTGTGATCCGAGGAGTCCTATCGGGCAGCCTGGAAGTGGTGGCCCCTATAAGCAATTACGCAGCCAGGGAGGGTGGAAACGCTGGACGCTCCCTGCTGCGGGGAGCACCGGTAGATTAAGTGCCTGGGGCCAGCGGTGATGCAAGGGACACTGGTGAGCATCTCTGCATGCCAGGACAGCAGCGATGAAACAGGGCCAAATGGAGTGCCTGTCAACCCTCCTTCATGAGGGTTGAGAACTGTTATCCCAACGGTGCTCCGCTTGCGCGACAATAGTTTTTTTCTTCCCTAGCGTAAAGGATCCCTTGGGCTGTCACACACAAGCGTCCTTTTCTCTATTTTTTTCTTTTTGGGACCTCGCATGGCTTCTCATGCCAGGGATCTGTTTTCATTCATTTATTTTTAATCCTCTGCCTGGGCTTACATTAATTGATATCAAACACACAAGAGCGATAACAAATAGTGATGCAGCCTATCCACTAGCTAAACACTTTAAAAAAAATCAAGATTAAGATATGTCGTCGTTTAGATATTTTGTAACTGACGCCATAACCCCTCATGTGAGAGGGGGAGAAACAATTGAGACAAACTGAGGCGGATTATAGCACACAAGCCCCAAATGGTCATAATAAGAACAAAGAATTACATGTCTTTATTTGTGAATGAATCAGTAAAGGGAATTCTGTAGCTGGACACCATGTTTCCTCTGGATGTTTGTAAAGTCAGATGTTATTATGAAGAGTGTAATTTTATGTTTGTTTGTGTTTACACTATAGAAATGGTTGCACTTTTTATGCTATCATTATTGGCGCTAACAGGGCAGTCCTTGCCCGGCAACCCCACAGCTAAGGGCCCCTAAGGCAAAGGGCGGCCCCCTCTTCGGCGGCTCCTCCTGTTGTGTCTGCAGGTGTCCGCAGGGGACGTCAGTCGCCAGTCAGCCTTCTGTTCAGTCCCACTGAGCTTTCCTGCCGTCTTCACACCTTCTCGGTTGTGTTGTTTTCCCCTTGTTAATACCAGGCTTTCTCCCCTTTTAGGATTCTCAAACTTAGGTGTTGTTATAATATGCACTGTATCAGTATTTAAAAATTGCATTGTGAAATACCAGGCCTTTCTCCCCTTTTAGGATTTTCAAATTTAGCAGAGACCTACTACCTGTCTCAAACAGGCGGTTTTTGAAAAACTCCTCTCTTGATTGTTGTCACCTCTCCTATTGCGCAACCTGCCTGCCTCCCCCTGTCCGGTCGGCCTACTCCACTGACCTTCGCTAGTGTCTTCCCTTCCACCCTACCCCTCTCACACTTACTCTATGGTGCTCTCTGTCCCTCCCATCTTTTCTAACTTCTCTATTGACTATCTTGCTCTCCTTACTAAATCTGGTAAGAAAAAGTTTAAAAAGGACATCCTGGTCTCCAACCCAGGCATTCCTATCTCCGACACCTACACCAGTGCCTCCTCCAAGGAAACTCTCACCGACATCCTCTTTGTCGTGCCTTTGCCAGACATATGGACCCTTCATATGGTCTCTGTGCTCTCCCCTTTCTCCTCTTCTCCCATTAATGGTGGCACCTGCTGGGACGCCCTCCTGGCATCCTTCCTTTCCTCTAAAGTCATCACCGTCCTAGTCCAAGGCCTTCAGGCCAACCTTCACCTCTTTGATAGACGCTTCCTGTGCCTCATCAACTTCCTTTCTTCTCCTGCTGTACCCTCTCTCCTTTCCTTGACTACCTTGTCTCCCCCTTCTGCCTGCCCCCTGGCTACCTTGCCGTCCACTTCCCTCTCTGCCCCCTCGCGGGCTTCTCCTACACCTCTGCAGGGCTTACCTCTGATGTGTACCCCTCCCCGGAAGTCCTTCAAGCATAGCACCCTTCTCCATCTTGCCACTCTAAACTCTCGCTCTGCTGTCAAACACTCCTCTGATATCTGCCGCCTTCTGGAAGAACTAGACCTTGAAGTCCTCGGTCTCAACGAGACATGGTTCACGGTCAGCTCTGTCACAAGCTTTGATTCGCTCTTGCCTGACGGCTACAAGATCCTCTCTACACCAAGGGCCAACTGCTCAGGTGGGGTGTAGCCCTGATCTTCCCCGAGTGGATTCCTGCCCCTGTCACTCCTATGCAGGCCTACTCCTCTTTTGAATGCCTCATCTGCAGGCTCTCTCTCTCCCCTAGCTACTCACTTACTGTAGCTACTATCACTCCTGGCCTCAACTACTGAACTCCTCCTTCTTGGAGACTTCAACATCCACCTAGATGCCCCCTCTCCTCCTTCTGAACTCTTTCACGACCTCTGCGACTCTCTCTCACTCATTATTCTCCCCTCTGGCCCAACTCATTCTGCAGGGCACACTCTTGATGCTCTGATCTCCTCGGACCTTCCCCTCTCTGTCCCTCTCACCACTCCTCTCTCCTGGAGTGATCACTTTCTCCTCTCCTCCCACCTCACCCTCTCTACCCCCGAGGCCAACCCACTTCCTTCACTGCCACCCACCTTCTCGGTCATCCGACCCATGAAGCGCGTGTCAGCTGAGGCCTTTGCTGCCACCTTCTCACCCTCCCTCCCCCCTTGGCTGATTCTCATCCTGACACAGCCCTCTACACTCTCCACTCTGCTATCTATGATACTCTTGATATCCTTGGCCCCGTCATGAGAATCCGCCTGAAGCCCAAAGCCAAGTGCAACTCCTGGTATGAAACAGACCTCGTCACTCTAAAACGCAAGTGTAGGGTGGCCGAGAGGAAATGGCGTGCTTCATGTACATCCTCTGACAAACTGGCCTGCCGCCTGCATCAAAGGCAATATCGGCTCTCTGTCTTAACTAAGAAGAGAGCGCATATCTAAGCCCGCATCTCTGCAGCATCTAACAACTCGGCTGAACTCTGCAAGGAACGGGCCAATCCTGCCACAGTTTCTACCTCTCCTGTCCCCTCCCAGGCCCTCTGTACGGTGCTGGCGTCTCACTTCATCTCTAAAACTCAGGACATCCTGTCCTCTCTCTCCTCCTGTCCCCTCACTCCTCCACTCCCTGCTCTTCCTCTGGCCATTCTGCAGTCACCTCTCCTCCCTCCTTTTCTGCCTTTTCCCTGTTCTCTGCAGACAAGGTTTCTAGACAAGTACGATCTATGAAAGTCTCATCGAAACAGGTTCACCCCTGTTCCTCTAAAACTATCAAGGACCACATTGACTCCCTGGCTCCTGCCCTGGCTGATTTCTGTAATCACTCCTTCACCACTGGAGTCTTCCCATCCCCCCTGAAGCACTCCCTTGTGCACCCTCTTCTTAAGAAACCCACTGCCGACCCCACTTGCCCCACCAACTATTGCCCAATCTCCATCACTCCCTTCCTGGGCAAGCTCCTGGAGAAACCAGCCATCTCCCAGCTTAATCTCCACACTGAATCTGTTGGTTGTCTTCCTGACCATCAGTCTGGCTTCAGAGCAGCCAGAAGCACGGAAACTGCTCTCCCGAACATCCGTGAAGACCTGCTCTCCAATCTTGATTCTAACACCCCTTGTGTCCTCATCCTGCTTGATCTCTCTTCTGTCTTTGACACTGTCAACCATGCCATCCTGCTCAACCGTCTCCGTGATAACCTGGGTATCACCGGGCAGGCTCTGCCGTGGCCTACTTCTTTCCTCTGCGACCGACCCTCTCAGGTCCAACTTGGGTCCTTCCTCTCTGCTATCTTCTTCTCTACTTGTGGTGTCCCCCAGGGGTCTAACCTCTCTCCCTGGCTGTTCAACCAATACCTGGCACTCCTGGCCCACTGCATCGCCGCTCTCTGCCCCAACTTTCAGTGTTATACAGATGGGACACAGCTAATTTTCAGGCTACCCTCGGCCTCCTCCTCTACTTCCCTCATGTCTGACTGTCTGTCTACTATCCAGGAGTGGTGTGCCGCCAATGACCTCTCTCTTAATGACAGTAAGACTAAGATTCTCCTCATTGGCACACCCGCTCCCTCCTTTCCTGTAGCTCTCTCGCTGGCCTCCCTTGGCCCCCTTCCTGCTCCCACCGGTGTGGCTAAAACCTCGGGGTCATCTTTGACTCTACACTCTCCTTGTCTCCTCACATCTCTGACGTCTCTAAGAAGTCACACTACCAACTGCACCTCCTCAGAGGTATTCTTCCTTTCCTCTCCTTCCCCCAGAAGCTCACTGTCTGCAGAGCACTGGTTCTGTCTAGGCTGGACTACTGCAACAGCCTCTTTCTAAATCTGCCTGCTTCTACTCTCCGTCCTATGCAACTTATCCAGAACAGGACTGCAAGACTTGTCCTTGGCCTCAAGCCCAGGGATCGTATCTCTCCAGGACTGAAATCTCTACACTGGCTCCCTGTGGCTGGGAGGATTAAGTTCAAAACCCTCTGCATTGTCGACAAAGCCTTCTGGGCCTGGGCCCTCAATACCTTCAACTCTCTATTCCTAAATATCTTCCTTCTCGAGCTCTTCGGTCATCTGCCTCAAACTCCCTCAGGGTCAGTCAGTTCTCCAAGCAACGATTTGGTGGTAGATCTCTTTCATCAGCTGGGGCCTCCAGCTGGAACAGCCTCCCTGCCTCCCTGAAACCTGAGGAGAATCATCTTCGGTTCCGGAAGCACCTCAAAACCTTTCTCATTGCTTCTGCTTTTTCTCCTCCTCTCCCTTGCTGACTTTCTGGCTGACATTGACTTTGCACTGGTTGCCTGGCCGCCCTCCGATCTCAGGCCCAGGTCCCCTCCCCCGCCAGTCGCACTCCTGCACTGCCCTCCTGGCAAGTGACAACCCCGCACTTGGGGACTGTTTCTACAGTCCCACTACCAGCACCTGACACCTGTTGTCTGCACTTACCCTTGCCACCTGCTGGCCGTACTTTACCTATTGTTATTTTTTCTTAACCCTTGTACTGCACTGTCCTCTCCCCCTCCCACCCTGCACTTCTCCTCCCACCCCTTCCCATGCACTTGCGTGATCTGAATGACACTTGGCCTAGTTGGATCGTTGTCTGTCTTCCCTCTGTTCCCCTCCCTTGCCTCGTCGCGCCTTGAAACACCTTTGTGTAGGTGCGTTATGAATGCCACATCATATCATATCATATTAATTATGATGAGATGTATGCTTTCTCCATCATGGTCTAATATTACGGAGAACATGGTCTATGGAGTACGTTATGTTTTAGAGCATGCAATATTATATTTGATCTCACATGCAAGAATCTACATACATGCTTTTATAAAGTGGACATGTCATGATATTGAAACCAAGTACTCAGTACAGAAACAACACACTGTGATGCAATCATTTATTTTGATCTTATATTTAAGTGTTCCACACATTCTAAATGTGTACAGTGTATGTAATGTACCTCTGTTGAGGTTGAATGTGTCTGCATTTAATGAAATGGCCATTCTCCATGAAAAACAATTGCACTTTATCTAGCACACTTGCTAGCCGACTGTATTTTCATGCTTCGGAGTGTTTGGATCTCGAACAGATAATGTTCTCTCCCCTCGTCTTTTAATGTCAGCACTTTGCACTTTGCATTCTATTCATTGCACTTTACACATTTGAGCGAGAGGTTTCCAGATTCAAATGTGCTATTTTGCACATATCTCTGTTGATCGATCACAACAGGGACTGATCATTTCCCCTGATAAAAGCAAACATCAGTATTGCATCTAACTACCTAATGCCCCCACCGCTACTTACCAGGGGCGTTGCTAGGGGGGGCTAAGGGGGCTATAGCCCCTGATCTTTTGGTTGTAGCCCCGGATAGAATCTCAGGAGCTACAGCCAAAAGACTAGCTAGCCCCCAGTCCCAACAGTTCCGACATCAGCGTAGCCCCGGGTCTTTTCCAGACCTAGCAACTCCCCTGCTACTTACTTATCTATTTGTGCTCTATGTTTTCCTTGGACTGATATGCCCCTTTCACACATCGCCAAATTACAAGACCTGGGGATATGAGTATTTGTGAAACAGGAGCTTCCTATTTGGTTAAATAATAATGCATTTGATAATTCCGAATGAGATTACAGTTTGTCAGCAGGAATTCCAGGTCTCATGCACCATAATTAATCAATGTGCAATAAATACACCGTTCTTGTACCCACTAGGGAGGATTCCATTTCACAAGGGATCCATACATTCAAGCGGTGCATTACATTTTGTCACTGCTTACTGTGTTTTTTTTTACAGTTTTTTACATTTTTTAACTATTTTGTACTGTTCTTAACAATCAATTTTGTTGGAATAATGTGCTTCTTAACCAAATACGAGTATTATATGTTGTATGCTCCTACGCGTTTCAATTTCAAATTTTAAATTTCAAAAATTGTGTTCTATTTAAACTTGTGTCTCTAAATTGTAAAATGTATGATGGCAACAGACACACTTATGCACTAATGTTCCAAAATGGCGATATTCTTAGAGGCAGTGAGTTACCCTTCTGTTAAATACAGCTAATGCCATCAAAGTAGGACTGCAACCCTATTACATAAATGCTAGTCCTTCCTCTACTATGTTAAACCCGACAAAGCCTGATCAGGGTGAACTGTAACGCTCACCTGATTCCCACGGAGGCGCAGGTCATGGCAGGAAGGTGTCTGTGACTCGAAAGGTGATGTTCAGGACTCGATGGGCTTCCGGGGTCGAACCTCTTCGCACTGTGTGACGAACTCGTAGGGTGAGGTTTCTGCAGGTGAAAGAATATAGGGGTTAATGGTCTGGGTTGTGTAAAGCCTCTCTTCCTCTCACTCCCCAGCTTCTCCGTAGAGCCCCCTGGTCAACGTGCTCACCTTAGATAGGTGAATGCTGGACTCTCCATCTGCGTCTGATGCAGGGCGCTGTTGCCAGTTCCTTCACTAGTGAAACATAGGCCTCTTGGACTCAGAGGACCGTTACCGTCGTTAACAGCACGAGCGGTGAGTTTCCAGACACCTTTTTAGTCTTTAGAGTCTTTAGAGTCTTTAGGTGCAAGGCAGGACTTCGTATGATGCTTTTCCCCCTTTTGCTTGCAGGACTCTTGTGGAAGATGAAATAAAGCGCCTGGAAATGCGTGAGTAAATGCAAGCGCTCTAGCTGTCTTTTCCCTTGCAGCGTAGTTCGGGTTGAAGAGGCACCGGAGTATTTGCAGACGTTCTATTGTGAAGAGCGCGATGAGCGTAAGTAAATACCTGACTAATGTCTCTTCTTTTGTCTTTCAGAAGTTTGTTTGCAGCGCCGGAGTCCGCGGAATGCCCGTGAGTAATGCAATGCTTTTATCTCCGCAGGCGGCGATGCAGCGTGAAGAATTCCAGAGTTCACGGGTGCCGGTAAGTAATGACAATGCTTTTGTCTTCACAGGCGGAAATACAGCGTGCCGAAATGACCGCAGCCGATGGATCAGGTGAGTAAGCACTGCGAGTTAAGACTGCCTTGCTAACCTGCTGTTTCTTGTCTCTGCAGGTGCTGCTGTCGACTGGATACAGGAATGGTGAGTATGATTCTTGCAGATTCAGGATCGAAAGAAGAAAGGCTGGAACAGACTCGGTGAGCGTTCTGTTGCAGATGCAGAATAACACGAAGCACGTTTCTTCTATCGGGTGTGGTTTAAATAGCCTTGGAGTGATGAGGCGTCTTCCTCCACGGCCCCGCCTAGGTAAGAAAAGAGTTCCAGTTCTAGAAGCTTTCCCCATGCTGAATCCAGGGAATGGAGCTGCCCCACCCAGGTAAGAAAGTAGTTCCTGTTCACAGAGGACTTCTAAGAGGCTGGTAAGTAAGCAGCATGGTCTGCTGCAGGTAAGTCCACCCAAACATCTGCACACATATTATGAGCCCGGCGCTTCCAGTGCCGGGACCGATGATTTTGATGAGCCTGGTGCCACCGGCGCCAGGACAAGGTCCAAAAGGTCCCCGTGGGGACCGGCTGGTGCCTAGGATTAGGGTTAGGGGCCTGCTTCCAAGGACGTTGGGCTGGTCCTGGCTCCTTGGAAGCAGTGATCATGACATGAACGCATTGTTTTTCTTGCTCGCATTTTCTGCTTCCCTCATGTCCGTGGACGAACATTAAATAAATGACTTATTTTGGCAGAGCTTGACGCTTGGGATGTATCTTCTTTCTTTTCAATTTTGCCAGAGTGCCGCTGCGTCCTTTGGACTGCTAGCCAGCCTGCCTTGTTTTTCAATAGTTATGGGTAAGTTGCTCAACTCATAGGAACAACACTTTTTGGGCAGCTTATAACTTCTCTCCCCCTGGACGAATCCTTACCAAACTTCGCAAAAAAAGTAAAGGGCCTGGTCTGAATTTTCTCAGCAAGTTTGGTGAGGTTTGTCAAGGGGGGGGGGGCAAAGTTATAGGGGGGATTCCGACAATTGTTTTTTTTACGTAGACTTAATGGACTTAATGGAAATAAAATGGGCAAATGCCTACAGTCATACCGCTGCACGAAGCGTGCTTTTGTAAATTTGGTGTAAATCCGTTCAGTCATTTTTTTTAAAACGACCAACAAGTAGATCAAAAATAACTGGTGATAGCTGGATTCGGTCTGTGGACCCATTTACCTGTTCGGTCCCCAGATAGGCATCTGATTGGTCTAGAGGTTGCTGTGATGTCCGCAGACATCGGACACGCACAATGGTTGGATGGTGATAAGCGGGAAGTGCATCAGATTTTTGGAAAGGCCTACCATGTTGGATTCGTGGACATCCGCCGGTGTCTGCGGACACCGCAGTAGAAACATATAAAAAACACATTGAATTTGCCAAACTTATCAAACAATCTCTGGGGAGGTGATGGGTGATGAGGATGGGATGGGATATGGCCATAGGAAGCCAAAAAACAGGCATTTTGGGGGGCCGTCCTGTGATGTTCGTGAACACTTCAGATGTTCGGGGACATCTATGCCTATTTCTGCATTACAGGGTTGGTGAAAAGCAGTTCTTTGATGGCTTATAACTTTGGCGCCACTCAATGAAACTGCATGACATTTTGGAATTTTATTCTAGACTTGATTCTGAACGGTTTTGGAAAGTGTGGAGCTGTTTTGTCAAGAGGGAACAAATTTAGAGGGGGTGACAAAATATTGTAAAGGCTTATAAATGTGGTGCCATTTGAGGAATTTGCACAAAAGTTTGCAAAACTATTTTAAATCTAGTTATACATGTTTTTCTAAAGTTTGGTGGGATTTCTCAAAAGGGGGCTAAACATTTTTAGATGGCTTATAACTTTGTTGCCGTTTGACGAATGTGAACAAAAGTTTTCAGAAAGATTATGGACCCAACCATCAATGCTTGTGTAAAGACTTAATGGATTTTGTCATGTGGGGGCTAAGTTATATGGCTGTTGTATGTACAAACATTTTGACACTTTTGAAAAAATAAAACATGGACGGATTTCAAGCAAACTCATGTAAGGAACATTAGCAAGGAGCTTAAAGCATGGTTTCTCAAATGTGCCTGTGTTTCATTTTTTGACACGTCTCATGATGTATGTACAAAAAATTGCGATATAACTTTGGTGACTGAGGTATAGCCTGTGCCCATGGGCAGTGGCCAGATTGTCCGGGTCATGGTAAAAGGTCATGACCCGGACAATCTGGCTATGACCGCGTGTTAAGGTGGCCATGGCCACTTGGGTCCGGCTATGTGGTAAAGTGATTCGAAAGTAGAATAGGTTTGAAAGGGAAAAAAATGTGCTTGTGGTAATTTGCTCATAGGGTTCTGACTTCACCTTCTGCAGGCTGCCATGGAAAGGGAAGAGGAGCTATGTACGGAGCCCTACTTCTTTTTCCATGGTGGCCATCATGGAAAAGGATTTTCCTCTCTACAGTGTGACGCCGGAGGCGTCTTGCTGTAGGAAGAAAGATCTATTTTTTAGCACCAGGGGTTCCCGCTTTGAGAACCAGGGATACTAATGGCCTTTATTCCCCATTGCAGGCATCAGGGCGCACACAGACACATTTCGTTTTGGGCCGATAATTTGGCCTGCCGGGCCGTTATCCCCCATTCTGGTCCCTGGAACGGGGAATGAACTTCACATTATTCCCATTAGCATAAGACAAAATGCTAATGGATATGTTGGAAAAACTTATTGAGTCTATGTACTTTACTGAGAAATGTAAAGTAGATGGAGTCTATAAGATTTTTATTTTAGTTCTATTTTTTAACTGTGAAAGGTGGTTCCTAAAGGAACCTTTCTGTTGTTGTTTTAAAAAAAACAAATGTTTGCAGGAGAGGTTAGAAGGTAAGGTGAGTAGGGAAATGAGGGACAGGGGAAGATGTTGCACGTGTGTTACTTCTAAGGTAGTGGGCCGTGTTTCTCATGCTCCTTGATTACAGTTTCAAATGCATGTCGAAATTGCTTCCCCCTGCAGAGTGGTGTGTTGCAGTATATGCAGAGGACTGCTGTCTTCCAAAGATATGGATCAACAGCTTCTATTATTGCTTGTAAGGTGGCTGGTGGTTACAGTATTGGTTGAGGAAGATGATGTGGAGGAAGACAGCCTACTACTTGCTAAAAAAGGAACATCTTTCTGGGAGGATTGCAGTAGTTGGATTTGGTGTGGCGGCGCATGGAGGTGGTCCGGTAGAAGTAATGTCCTGGTAATCTGCGACTGAGTACAAAGTTGCACTCAGTGCATTTCACTTTTGCAGAGTTAGCCTTTGGTACATTACCAAAAGTGGTAAAGAACTGCCACACCCATGATTCTCTCTGGGTGCTGTAGGTAGGCACTTCCTCTACCTCATCTTCTTGGTCCTCTTCATTGTCTTTGGAAATACTGTGGTTTTTTGTTGTGTGGGTCCTCCTCCTGGTGGTGGAGGTGGCTCTTTGGGAAGAGGAATGGCAAAAGCTGATGCCATTTTTAAGATAAATAGCAGTGTTGCTTTTATTCTTGAAATATGTGCTTTGTACTAGATTCTTAATGGATAATGGGTAAGAATAGGTTTAGGAGCAAGGCGATTAGCAAGTTAAGTCAAAACTATAGCACTTTCAAACTGCGGGATGACACCATCACTCCCTTATCAAAAACTAAAATCCTAGGAGTTATACTGGACTCGACATTAAGCATGAAAACTCATGTCTCATCAGTGGTGGCGGGGATAGTCTACTACATCAGATTATTGGCTCACTTGAAGCCCATGATCTCGCAGGAAAGTGCTGAGACAATAGCCAGGGCAATTATAGGTGCCAAATTGGACTATTGTTGCAGCCTCCTGCTTGGCATTAACCAAAGAGAGCTGCATAGACTGCAGGTAGCCCAAAATTGGGCAGTCAGAGTAGTTCTCAGACTTCCTAGGTACAGTCACGTAACTGCGGCCAGACGCTCATTACACTGGCTCCCCATTGAAGCCAGGATTAACTTTAGAGTATTAGTTATTGTTTATAAATGCCGGCTCCAAGTAATGCCTGTGTATTTCCAACCGTATATAATTTCAAAGAGTAATCCAAGATCTCTGAGATCCGATTTCTCAAATCAGATCATACAGCCAAGATGCAAAACATCAAAGGCGGAAAAGGGAGCATTCAAGATCAAGGACCCCTCTCTGTGGAATAATCTTCCTACAAGTCTGAGGAGTCACTCCTCCCTCCTATCTTTTAAGAAGGAATTGAAGACCTTTCTGTTTGTCTGATCTACCGAAAACTACAGATTTCTCCGATTGTGCTGTATCATATTATCGGGGATAGCGGAATAACCTCTGTGGAGCCTTATGATCTTTTATTTCTAAGGACGTCGTCTATTGTACTGTATGTTTTTCTGTTGTCTGCGCCTTTATGCCCAAGGGTCAATAGCGCGCATAACAAATGGAATGTAATGTAATGTAAGCTGTGCAAGGGTACATTTTGAGCTTGAAAGTTCCTAGGGCAGTAGAAAATGCAGTTTCTAACTGTCCTCGAAGCAAGGACCTGAGCGCAAATTGCAAACGCGTTCATGGACATGTCATCATGCCCTGCGCAAGCGCATGGTCACGTGGCACTGTCCGGAAGGTCCACAATGACGTCAGACGTTCGCAGACGTCGGTGGAAACAAAAACAGTGGAAAAAGTATAGAAGTGTTAAAAATTATACTAGAAGGTGGGAAATACCAGACTTTTAAGGTGAAACGTTGTAAATTGGTCAAAAACGTTGCTATACTGGGGTAAGTATGATATTAGTAAGTTGTAGGGAAATAGCATGCACTGGTAAAAACCCATGGAATTCTCTGAACAAAATCTTTGTTAAAGAGACATTATGGTTAAGTTGCACTAATAAAAACCTATGAAATTCAATGAAAAAACTTTGTTAAAGGGATGTTATGGTTAAGTTGCACTAAGAAAAACCTATACAATTCACTGAAAAAACTCTGTTAAAGGGACGTTATGGTTACAAGTAAAACCGAAAAACCTCAGAAATTCACCAGTTATGGTAAGCTAAGCAGCCATAACTTGCGTCACCACCGTGCACTGCTAAGAATAACAACCAGGACATCAAAGATGACATCACAAATGTCATTGATGATGACATCACATGTGAAATTAATTTTGATGAAAAGTCCCTACAAGGGGTTGTGTTTATAATGTTAGTTACATGATGTCAGGGGTGATTGTGTAATGTTAAACATGTAATAAGTAGCTAACAATTCAAGACTTACTACACACTTGTGCAAGTACAAACAATAGATATGAAGACCCACAATGCATACAAATCAGAGGCTCATACAGGGAAACTAAACGTAAGAATGAAGCAGCATCATCAGACAATGTTAATAGCATAAAAGTTTATATTCATGTTTACACATTAATTGGGCCTCATTACAACCCTGGCGTTGGACCATGGTGCTGTTAGCACCATGGTCCATGCCGGATTCCGCCATGGTGGATGGCGGATTTACCACCCCATTCCAAGGTTGGCGGGGCAGTAAATCCCCATTCACCATGGCCCCTTCCCCATTCCCATTTTTGGCCCATAGGGCTCAATGGGAATGGGGAAGGCGCTAATTACGGCACCGTAAATTACGGTGCCGTAATTAGCACCAAGGTCCCTTAGCCGGATGGACTTTAACGCCTGCAAAAAGCAGGCGTTAAAGTGTGAATCTGGCGTTAAGGGTTTAACGGCGCCGCAGCCTTTTACGGCACCGTTAACCCCTTAACGCCAGGGTTGTAATGAGGCTCATTGTGTGTTTGATGCCTGCCTATTGCCCCATGTACGTGCACCATGAGCTGAGACCAAACCCTAAGGAAAGTTCTTTTAGAACATATGACAAGGTTAACGTCTAGATATACAGCACCTTTTGTATTTTAATATTCTCACTGTCAGTGAACAAAACCACCTGGTCTAGATATTTTGGTGAACAAAAGCAAGTGGGCCAGATATCTGATGTCATCAGTGATGACATCAATGACATTTGTGATGTCATCTTTGATATCCTGGGTGTTAGTCTAAGCAGTGCACTGTGGTGGTGCGAGTTCTGGTTGCTTAGCTCACCATAACTGGCACATTTCTGAGGTTTTTCAATTTTAAATTCAATGCAAGAAAGGCACCAAGGCAATTCAGATGGAGTGTGCAGAAGTTGAGATACTTGGCACAGTAAGATGAACATTGTAGCTAGGGAATAGTATTTGTGCTGTGAAACATCATAATGCCCTGGGCGAAGTATCCCATTGGCACATGACAAAGAAATGCACAAATACACTTATTTGAATGTACCGCGCTATGTCCATTGACGGACCAAATAGCAAATGACGCTACCACATCGGTAGCTGCATACTGTGATAGAAATGTATGCAAGAGATCGGATAGAAACGCATGAACTGGGCAAGTGTCTCCTTCATCGCAAAAGGCACTGAAACTCGTGTAACATGCTATGCAATATTCCCTGCACAATGAACAACAATAATATTGTCATGATTGCGTATCACACACAAACCAAAATCAGGCACTTCATTGTACCTAGTCCATAGCACTACACATGCACATCATAGATTAGTAAATGAGTAGTGAGTGCACAGTGTTTTGCAGTCACTTTCACTGAATGTATGTCAGCATTCCCTAAAATTCGCATGCTGTGCTTCGTAAAACACACAGCCATAACAGCACCCTCTGCATTTCTGTGAACAAGTACACAATGCAGTACCGTCGGTCCGTACACACCACACCCACAAACTTGATTGCCCAATCCCATAGCCTTTGCAAACCCATTTCTATGGGTGGCATCTGCAAAAGGGGCGTATGTACCACGTGCCGCCATGCAGCTATCGCGATATTCACAGACTTTTCGTGCAGCACACGCACGGGAGTGTGGGAATAACTTTCTACCAAGGGAGCGCACGTCGTTGGTTGTGATGGCTCTTAAAAGAACCTTTGTTTTTTTGTTGTTGTTTTTTTTTTTTAAAGGTGCTTCCCTAGAAACCCTTTTTTGGGAGTTTTCATACGTGAATGTGAGGTTTCAACTCAGATTCTTACAGTAGGGTCTTCAGAGCATTATGTAGATTGTGAATGAACATTTCAGTGCCACTGGCCAACAAAGACATTCCATTTCCCTTGAAAAAGTGTATGTATCATGAAGCAATGTTCTCATTCTCACAGGAGAACATCCCAGCAGCACCCAAGAAGTCACACATGCTTCTGTTGATGAGACACCTTCCGATCTCTGGCTGGTGACAGGAAGCATTGGACTAATGCCACATGATTCTCGGCAGTATACATGAGAAAAGCACCTTGGCAGTAGGAAAAATGCACTTCACTGCTTTCATCAAAATCTTCAGTTGACTGAACACACAGGAACAAGGCATGTTACCCAAAAAGAAGCCTCCAAAGTGCACGATCACAACATGTACAGTTGCCGACATTCTAGAAGCAGTCTGCCAAAACAGCACGGTTCCAAACCACTCCACAAAACGTCCACTCCCTCCAAACCTTAAATGCTAGACAAGTCTTCTGGGAGGGCATACATGCACAGATCTTCCACAAAGTAAGCACCCACGACGAAAACTGTGCGCCTTGCCATGTTCGCCAGCCGCAGCACACAAAGTTATGGCAAGTGAGTGCCTCCCTTTCCTGAGACGCACACCCAGAGCACCTGATTGGCCAAAGGCCATAGTCCCATTTCCATTGGCCAACATGGTGAGAAGGGAAAAATGTGGCACATGCCTTTCCCCAATCACTGCGAGGGAGGTGCCCCGGTGAAGGAGGAGGACTCCTGCTCCTATTGGTACTCTTTTCTGTAATGTACTCCCTGACCACCTGATTGGCCAAAGGGCATAGTCCCATATCTATTGGCCAGCATGATCAAAAACGCAGAATGTGGCACGTGCCTTTCTCCAACTACCGCCAGGGCCGCGCCCCAGTCAAGCCAAAGGAGTCCTTCTTCCTATTGGCGCACTTTCCTCTGATGCACACCCTGAGCAGCACATGATAGGACAATTGCTACAATCCCATTTCCATAGGCCAGCATGGTGAGGAGCATCAAAAGCGGCACGTGCGGGTCCCCAAGAACGTTGAGGGCCGATCCCCAGTGCAGCAGAAGTCTCTCTTCCTATTGCTGCACATTCTAAGCAACTCATTGGACAATCACCAGAGTTCCATTTCCGTGGCCGCCACCCACAAAATCCCTGCATGTGACTTTCGTGCTACATGCGGGCATGGGGGAATAACGTGCAACCAGGTCAGGGGAAGTTCGTAGCAAGGGGCTACTCTTAAAAGAGCATGTTTTTTTTGTGTCGATCCTTCTACAAAAACACTTTTCTTGTCTGTTTTCAGTAGCTTTTGTGTTGTCTTCTATGCACATTAGTTCCGTAAACTCTTCACCGCATCCTGTAGACGAGCAAACAAAACTGCTTTGGAATGGATGACAACAAAATGCTATTTTCTTGGAAACACTCCGCATTTCCACAAGTAATAAGGTCATTGTTGCAGAAGAACAATCCACAAGCTGTTGATGAGACACCTTCCTTCGTCTGGCTCAGAACAACATCCATGAGCAGTAGGCCGTACCATACACTTTGTGGTATTATAGATGAGAAAAACACCTTGGCTGTGGGAAAAAGCATCCTCACGACATCCAGCAACCTCCTCAGCCTACGGAACAAATGTAAGCAAGGCAGGTAACCCATATGCATGCCACCATAATGAATTACGCTAACATGTACTACTGGAAACGTGGTGAGGTCTTTGCAAAGTTCATGCATATGGAAGAAATGGCACTCATGCACAGCGTTGCACAATGCATCCACTCCTTCCAAACCAAAATTGCTGTCAAAGTTTCTTTGCAGAGCATAGTTGTGCAGATCTATTTCAAAGGGATCACCTACAGGCAACACAATACATTTCGCCATGTCAGCCACCCTCAGTACGCAGAGTATAATGTGCAACCGTTGCACCTCCCCTTCCTGTTAACCACATCCACACTCCCTGATTGGCTAATCCCCACACTGCCGTGGCAATTGGGCAAGGTGGTGTAAAGGGCAGATTTTTCCACATGCGCCTCTCAAAATAGCGCATACAGCCGCACCCCTGTAAAACTGGAACAGTCCTTCTTCCCTTTGCACTATCTTCTGTGCAGCGCTACTTAATTAGGTTACTGGTAAATAGGCACACACACATCCACCAATTGCATTAAAGCTGCCATCATCGAAGACTGTCACTGCTGTAGAACACTTGAAATGTACTGTAGTGCCATTCCAAAGCACGTCGACTACAAAGTTCAATGTAATTATGCGCAATTTCTCCATCCGCATACATCCACATAGCCACCCAGGATGTGGCATGTGCCATCCTGAAAGTACTGCGTAATCGATTGCCTTTTTGTGACAGTGAAGGTGGGGGATGGGGTGAGAGTGTGGCAAACAATATGAAACTGGGCAGGGGATTCAGTCTTCCAGTATATATGTATAAAGTGGGTTTTTTTTGGTTTTTTTACATGCCTGCGAGCATTATTTTGGGGGGTATTTTCTCTTTATATGCGTTTCTGTTTGCCTGTCCTCACATTTTTACAACATTATGGTCAATGCCTTTTGCACAGTGTGAAAGAAAACGGCATTGCTAATGGCGCTCAAATAAATGCCATTTCTACAGAACCACTGCATATTTTGCGAGCTCGTGATCTCATAGTGGGTGGAGAACATGCCAGCAGTCTGCATATACTGACGCATAATTCTGTTGATAACACACCTTCGGACCGCTGGCTGGGGACAAATTACACCATCATGGACCCACACTGCTCTTGGTGTTATGCATGAGAAAACAACCTTTGCAGTAGGAAAAATATGCATCACTGCAGTCAGCAATCTCATCAGTAGACGGATTAATCGTCCTCACGACATGTAACCCAAATGTGCACTTCCATAGTGCACCACGACACAGTCCATGTTTGTGACGGACCCCACATATCTGCAAAGGCAAACCATTCTGCGAAACTGCAGTCACCCTGACAGGCCCAGAAAGCGTCCAATCCTTCCAACCCGAAATTACCACCAATGCCTCTTTGTATGCAGCACCTGTACATATGACGCACAAAGGTATCACCGACAATAAGCACTGTGCGTCTCTCCATTTCGACCACCCTCACGGTACAGCAGTGTGACGAAATGGTACCGCCCCTTCCTATGAACCACGCCCTAAACTCCTAATTGCCTATTTCCCACAATTCCTTTTCCATTTCCAGCCTGCTTGTAATGGGAAGATGTGCACGTGCGCTTTCGCATCTACAATGAGGGCCACGGCCCAGTAAAATTCTGACAATACTTCTTCCCTTTGCACGGTCACTTTTTGCAGCACTCCCGAAATTGGGTGCTGTCACATTTCTAAACACACATGCACCAATCACATACAAAACCTCTGCATTACACACTGTCATTTCTATACACCACTCCTTATTTACTGTTAAACACTCTCAGTACACGTTCTGTTTGATTGCAAAGCCCCTCCACCAGAAATTTCTGCTAAAGAATGAACTATTGCAGCATCCACACACATCCTAACATGCCCCCAGTACACCTTTAGGTATGCACACTACATTGCAACCCTTTCCACACCCACTGCAACACTACACATCCAAGCAAGCAACCATGTGGGCACCTAACATTATGCACAAACATTACATATGTAACAGCAGTTCTACCCATCTCCCCCAAACCGTAAAACACCCATTCATGAAAACGTGTCACACTTAGCAGAAGCCACATACATAGGCCAGCCTGCACCACCCCTACGCACTACCATTCACACGCTATTGTGTCACTGCGAACCTATGCACACCACCTTCACAACATTAGGCCTACTTCAATAAATTTGCATACAGCAGAGTAACCAACCACAGGCAAGCTGTCCTTCAACCATACCCACTTCCATACTCACATTACGTACGCACTGCCCCCTAAGGCTACACTACCCAACTTCTCACTGCACCATCTGCTGCTGCACACCAAATACTGTGGCATGTTCCAACTATCACCACAACCATAGAATGCACGCATTGCAACTCACTTGTGCTGATGTAGCACGCCGACAATGTTCTCTACACGCATTCTCCAAAGATCACCACCCTGTGCCTCATACACTGCCAAACCTGCATTGCTCCAGTGGGTCTGCTCCTTGCACACATTCCCCCCACCGTAATTCAACAATATATGTCAGTATATCACCAACTACCACTATGCACATATGCACCACTGGCACCAGCACTCCTAATCAACCTCAACACTAAAATGGACATACACATCATTACATACAACTGTTACCATAATGTATGAATATTACACTTTCTCCGGTACCCCTAAACCCTTTCATTCACATACTATTGTCTTACCCACTTCCACTTACAAAGGATTGTTTCACTGGCAACATAAACACAACATGTTTAGAACATTGCCCATATTGCAAGCATTGTGCACACAGCACACTATCCAAGCACATATAAGCTGCCCTTCAACCATACCCTGTAACATACTGACAGTATACAAGCATTGCACCCAGTGTCCAAACAGCGTGACTTTTCACTGCAGCATCTCCAAAACAGGGCACCGCCATCGAGGTATGCAGTAACAAATTGCAACAGTTACCAGAATGTACAAACAATACACTCTCTCATGCATCCTTGTGCACTTTCAATCACATAATATGGTCGTACCTACTACCATTCACAAAGTATTGTGCCACTGCCAACCTACCCAGAATCTGTTTGCAGCAGTGGCCTACAAAGGCTTAAAAGTGCTCCACACCCATTCATTACATGTCACCAACCTCTAACTCATGATGCATATTGAAAAATGCATTACTGGCATGTGTGTCCTCAAGGCCTAGGCTCTTGAATGCATGGCCTACGGCCTACGGCCTTCGGCCAAGCATCCAATAGTCTAGGCCTTGAAGACACTAACAGCAACGTAATGCCACCATGCATGTCTCCATATGAGCAACTGCAACAATCCACATAGACAACACTGCCACAAACACTCCTACCCAACATGTACACCGCCATGGGGCTACGCAGCAAGAAATGTCAACAGTTAACATAATGGCCATGTGGGCAGTTACCATTTTGCACAAACGTGCCGCACATAGGTAGCAGCACTTCACCCCAACTCCCCTACACCATGAAACACCCAATCACGAACACAGGTCGCATTTACCAGAATGCACACACATACCACATCCTCCACCACCTCTACCCACAGCCATTCACAAAGTATTGTGTCACTAACCACAGCATTTTCACAACATTCGGCCTACTTCATTAATTCTGCACACAGAATAGGCCCTAAACACACCTACAGCAACGTAATGCCACAATGCATTTCACCATTTCTCCACCTCCGACCATAGACATACACACCACTGCCACCAGCAGTCCTTCCCAACCTGCACACCACCTTGTAGCTATGCAGCAACAAATTGCAACAGTTAACACAAAGTGGAAAGAAAACACTCTCTCTTGCACCCCTATACACTTTCATTCACATACTAAAGGCGTACCCACTCCCATCCAGAAAGTACTGCGTCACTGCCAACCTACCCACATTCAGTTTACAGCACTAACACTACTACAACCAATCTGCACACACTGCACTATGCAAGCACCACCCTGTACTGGATGCAGACTCAAACATGCCTTCCTCTGGTGTGTATGTTGCAGCCCTCCGCTCCTCAGTGCATGCCCTTCGCCCATGCACCCAATAGTGTAATCCTTCCACAGACTCACTGCACCTTCATTCACCCATGCATGCCTCCATGTGGCCAACTACTCCATTCCAACCGCAGCGCACCACCACCCACACTCCCACCCAACCTATGTCATGGGCAATTCACTCCCCATCTGCACATGACCTACCAACACTCACCACGAAAAGAGTTTGCTGCAAACAGGTTGCGCCAGAAGATAAGGGACCGTTACGACAGCTGCCTCCAATCACCACAGAAAATACTAGCCTACATATGTCACATATAAAACACTTCTCACTCCCCAAGCCATTCCCTCATTTAATGGCGCCAACACAATGGGTATGGTACATTTCCCAGACCCTTACGCCTCCACACTGTCCTCCGATAGAACATGGCGGCTTTACCAAAAAAGGTTGATGCACAGCAAGCTTCCTTCCAGCCAACCACCGGCCATGTCCAAACTTCTCTGACACCACGACGTACCACGATCGAATGACACTTCTGTCCGCGGAGCGAACAGGGAAATCTGTCCATGGCGCGGACTCACATAGAACACATTTTTTGGGAGGTACTTTGCAATGTTTTGCAATAAATGTACCGGTATGATTTCTACCGAACACACAAAAGCACGCCTTCTGGCCCAGGCTCCTGCTCTTGGTGCAAATTTGGTGAAAATTCATCCAGCTGTTCGACCTGTAGCTATAACTTCCCCCCTGCACGAAACCTCACCCAACTTGGTGAAAAAATTCAGAGCCGCCCATATACTTTTTCTGCAAAGTTTGGTGAGGAATTGTCTAGGGGGAGCGAAGTAATAAGCCGCCGAAAAAGTGCTCTTCCTATGAGTTTAGCAAAATAATCATAACTACACGCCCGCTACCGCGGGCCATGTAATATCAGTGAAAAACATTGTTAAAGGGACGTTATGGTTAAGTTACTAATAAAAACCTATGAAATTCACTGAAAACATTTTGTTAAAGGGACATTAAGGTTACAGGTTAAGTCGAAACACACCAGAAATTCACCAGTTATGGTGCTATCTAGACGTTAACTGTGTTGCATGTTCTTAGAGTACTTTCCTTAGGGTTTGGTCTCAGCTCATAGTGCACATACATGGGGCAATAAACAGGCCTCAAACACACAATTCATTTGTATACATGAAGATGAACTTTAATTTTATTGACATTTCCTGTATATGTTGTTTCTTTCTTCCTTACTTTAATTTCCCTGTATGTATGTGCCTCTGATTTGTATGCATTGGTGGTCTTCATATGCATTGTTTGTACTAACACAGGTGTGTAGTAAGTCTTGAATTGTTATGATTTCTATGCATTGGTGTTCTTCATATGCATTGTTTGTACTAACACAAGCGTGTAGTAAGTCTTGAATTGTTATGATTTGTATGCATTGGTGGTCTTCATATGCATTATTTGTACTAACACAAGTGTGTAGTAAGTCTTGAATTGTTAGCTATTTATTCCATGTTTAACATTACTCAGATCTCTGATAAGGTTGCATTCATTATTTTACTATACAAAATGACCAGACTATTACCAGACTATTGTACTTCTGTGGTGCATGTGGCAGCCATTGCATATGTGTATGTATGATTAGGTTCCTGTATTAACAACAACACTACAATATAACTTTTTTTTAGATTAGTACATTCTTTAATACATGAATTTGTTCGTGATAGGTCTTCTGATCATCCCAGACATCTTGTTACTAACATTATAAACACAACCCCTTTTAGGGACTTTTCATCAGTATTTATTTCATATGTGATGTCATCACTGACATTTGTGATGTTATCTTTGATGTCCTGGATGTTAGTCTTCGCAGTGCATGATGGTGGCATGAGTTATGGTTGCTTAGCTTTACATAACAGTGAATTTCTGGGGTTTTGGGGCTACAGTTGTAACCATAACGTCCCTTTAACAATGTTTTTTCACTAAATTTCATACGTTTTTATTAGTGCAACTTAACTATAACATTCCTTTAACAAAGATGTTTCTGTTAATTTCGTAGGTTTTTATGAGTGAAAATGTTTCATGATGTTACATCACTGTATATTTGTTATTAATAATTCCTTTTTTAACAAATATGAAAGAACTGTAAACCTCCTTTAAGAAACAGATTTTTTCCACGCGTACTGATGTGTGTCGTTCTCAGGAGTGCATGCTGGGGATGCAAGTCATGGTTCAATTGCCTAGGGCATGAGGCTTGACCATAATCCGAGTCCCACCAAACCTTCCCCGTTATCTACTGCACCTACCCTGCATCCTAGTTCAGTGTCCACTATAACCTCATAATGTGATCAATGGCCAGTGCTCATGCCTTGCAGCCATGGCCAGTTCCAATAATCCATGGGGCATAGGCTTTGGCCATGCCGCATTCCCTAATAAGAAAATCAGAGTAGAAATGCATCCTTGCCGAGGGCCTGGCCTACTGCCTATGCAAAAAAGTTATATCACTATTTTTTTTACTTACTTTTTGACAGTTTCAAAGAAGTGGTGAATTTCAAGGATTTTTCGGGTTTATTTGTAAGCATAACGTCTCTTTAACAACGTTTTTTCATTGACTATAATGCGTTTTTCTTAGTGCTACTTAACCATAACATCCCTTTAATAAAGTTTTTTCAGTGCATTTCAGGGGTTTTGTTAGTGCAACTTAACCATAACGTCCCTTTAACAATGTTTTTACAGTGAATTTCATGGGTTTTTAACAGTGCACCCATAATCTGTTACAAGTTTCTTATATTATACATCCCCCCAAAGTGGCAGATATGGAGTCTGCAGACAGTGCATTAGTCTGCAGAAGTCAGACGGCATTCACAGAGCCCAGAATCAGAGGAGAGACCAAAAAAGAAAAGTTGTACTCATCAACCAACAAACACATGTACATAACTAATTACTAATGTTTACGACATGCAAATATACCTTATTGTACAAACAATTCCTTAAAAAAATACTAAACATTTTTTCATTTAGCACACATTATAATGGAATGCACCAATCAGAAACCATAACTGTTCACTTCATTGAATATCCCCAGTAGAACTCTCCATACAGATTGACAAACACTAGGTTCTTATTGGAGAACAAATTCTCACTAAATAGTAAGTGCATTTCATTTATTTCTCTATTATTAGCATTCATTATATAAACATGTGTTATATAACCCCATCCCTGTCTCTAATAATACTAAAACCCTTGGTATCTACCTTGATGCCACATTAACCTTCACCAAACAAAGCAATGCAGTAGCGTCTTCAGCCGCCTACACATGTAAACTTATTACCGCATGTAGGCCGTTTATCTCCACTCCCAACTGCATTACTCTTGCTAGAACGTTAGTCTTGTGCAAAGTAGATTATTGTAATGCCCTCTACTTAGACACTAGCCGCAATAATATTCACAAACTACAAGTAACTCAAAATAACGCCATTAGGGCAGCCCTCAACATCCCTAAGAAGTCGCATATCTCTGAGACTAGACGTAATCTGCATTGGCTCCCTATAGAGCACAGAATATACCTCAAAGCTCTTGCCCTTACCCACAAAGCCAGGGCTAACCTCGCACCATACTACATCTGTAACCAACTTACCCCACACACATCTACAAGACCACTTAGAACAGCTCAAGTTAACACTATGGGCCTCATTACACGGTAGGCGGTGAGCCATGGCGCTATTAGCGCCATGGCTCATGCCGGTAAAATACCGGCATCGCCTTGGCGGAAAGGGGATTTACCGCCCCATTCCAAGGTTGGAGGGGCGGTAAATCCCCTTTCCACCGTTGCCCTTCCCCATTCCCATTTCTGTCCCATAGGGCTCTATGGAAATGGGGAAGGCGCTAATTACGCCACCGCAATTTTGCGGTGCCGTAATTAGCTCCGAGGTCCCTTAGCGGGTTGGATTTTAACGCCTGCAAGAAGCAGGCGTTAAATCCTCCAACCCGCAAAGGGACCTCGTAGTACGGCGGTAAGGGTTAACGGTCACCGTTGCCATTAACGGTGACCATTAACCCTTACCGCCGTCCGTGTAATGAGGCCCTATGTCTATACCAAGATACAAACTCCATAACTCGGGAGGAGTTAGTTTCCCTGTACAAGCCTCAAAGCTATGGAACACACTACCTGCTCCAATCAGGTCTGTAACCTCCTTCAACCTATTTAAACGCAACACCAAACGTTGGCTTCATGACCTGGACACATTGACAGCTTAACATCCTAGAGCTTAGATTTACTGCCTACCCACTGTACATATTGTAAATAATATTACTATCTGTCTCACCTTCGGCCCACCGCCTTTATTGCAACATGTATGCTTGTACCTGTAATACCAATGTATGTATTTATTTGTAACCACAACTATTGTAACTGTTGCCTACTGTTTGGTAAGAGTACAGTTACTCTTATGTAACATGATCAAAAAACGTACGCGCCCGTATGCTCCTGGGACTGGTTGCGCTTTATAAATAAACCAAATACAAAATACAAATAAGACAGAAGCACTTTTTTCACACACAAATGTCAAACACGATTGAGTGGTTAGGGGAGAATTAGTGACGATAACATCTTTGATGGTACACAATACATATTTTAATGTAAAAAAATAATGTAATCTGTACCCACCTCACTAAAATAATATTTTTCTTACAGTACATAATTTCCATGAAGAAACCATGCCCCATATTAATTGTACACAATCCCAAGAATCACAAACAGAAGCCTTATCCCCAATTGTAAATAACCAAATCATGAACTTGACTACAAAATAAGATGAACTAAGTAATGATTTTAAAGAACTTCTACAATATGTGAAAAATCATGTCATTAAAAATCTTCCCAATCACTGTCCTTATTGCACCTGTCGCCCTTTTCCCCAGCAATCATCCTCATCCAATTGTGAACATTTTAATCAAAAACGCTTTGATGAAACCTCACTTCCTTCCTTCCCTCATCATTATTGTACAGAAATTCCTAATTTTCCTATTTTTATTTCCCATTCTGATACCCTATCCCTTTCATGAATACATGTATTTTTGATACTGTATAAATGTGTTGTATTTTGTTGTGTGATATATTTTTTTTTTAAGCCCAATTATGAGTTTGCGGACAGTACGACTGTCCATGGTGTCTGCACTCATAATGGAGGTGCCCCTGGACAGGAGCGATGTCCGGACATGTCCGGATTAGCATGGCACACTTTAAATTAGCCTGCAGACAGTATGACTCTCCGGGGGTGTCTGCACTCAAAATGGAGGTGCCCCCGAACAGGGGTGATGTCCGCACATGTCTGGTTTTGCATGACACTTTTAATTAGTCTGCGGACGGTCTGAAAATATTACCGAACAACCTCATAACCACCAACGCCCTAACAAAGACATACAAAAAAGAAATAGCTAAGTTTCAAAACACATATGCTGAAATACCAGACCAAGTATGTGTCTGTTGTCGCAGAACATTTTATAAAAAGAGCACACATATAGTAGATATAGCCTACAAAATAGAGGAGAGTGAGGAATCTCAATGGTTCCAATTAGCTTTATATCTAACAGCAGAAACTAAATACTGACTCCTCAATAGTTTGCACACACTGCAACACAAAGCTTGACAATAACCAAAAGCCATCACATGCTATCACTAAGAACTTAACTTGTATGAGAGCATTATGATCCAAACAGTACACCCTTTTCAAGCTATAATACACCTTCATCCAAAATCAGCCAAATTATCTCCCTCCGAGTTACTAAAGGGCATCCATGGCAAAGTAGTATATTTGCCATTAGATCTTAAAGAAAATGTTGAATCTCTAGGAGTACAGAGACAAATAGATCAATCTTTGATTGTACTAGTTAATGGTGTACCAACAAAAGACAACAGAATTTGACAACAACTAGTCGACTTAAAGTTAGACGAGCCCTACAATATCTAAAAGAAAACAATGAATACTACAAAGATATAAACATAGAGGAAAACGTAAGAGAAACCACCCAAATAATTCAAGACTCACCAGCAACTGGCCAATTTGAACATGTAGATCCTGTTACTGCAGCCAACATTTTATACCAATGTGCAAAATGTACAATTCACCCACTTCACTCCGAAGACACCATTGACGATGCATTAGAGACATATAAAATGCATCAAGCCAAAGGATCCCCAATGAGCATATGGAAAAAAGTATAGATGCACGTTCTTTTCCTCAACTCTTTCCTACACGAAAAGGAGGAAGATATGATGAAAGGTCCATGCAAATTAGTGTATCAGAATATGGCTCTTTAAGAATGTGTTCTGAAGACCTCAGATTCAGACAAAATGTCAAATACATTTTCCACCTCCTTTTGGAAAGTGAACTAGCAACTCTATGTTATGAAGTTGCACACACATTAAAAACAGGTTCTAACTTTTTAAACATGTTGGCTACCCAACTGCTCAAAAATAAAAAAGACAAACATTATGTATTGCAGTCATGTATCACAACTCTCTTGGCAAACATGCATGGTACAAAGGAATACTGGTTCTGATGTCACGCGGATGTACATTGTACATGCTAAGGAACCTAGGCCCACCCACATGGTTTGTTACTTTAAGTTGTGCAGAGTATGCATGGAGAGACTTGCATGACTTCTTACACACTGCAAACCAAAATTAAGAGGGAAGAGATGTAAAAACACCTGTAGAACTCTATTCTCTTGACCCTGTCAATGTATCAAGTTACTGTCACCATCGCTTCGTTGCTATGCTACACTTTATCTGTAATAAAAATACCCCTCCGCTCAGAGAAGTCTAACACTTCTTTTAGAGAAAAGAATATCAATCCAGAGGAGCACCATCCATCCACATGCTTTTATGGATAAATTATGCTCCTAAACTTGGCCATGAAAGTGATGCCACTGTTTTAAAGTTTATTGAAAAATACATTGCCTACGACATTCCTTCAGAAACCACAGATAGTGAGCTACAGACACGAATCATACGCTTCCAAAACAATAAGTGTGGCAAATACTGCTGATGTAGATATAAAAACAAAGGCAAATACTATACCATATGTTGCTTTGGCTTCCCTAGACCAGTTTGCACAAAAGAACAAGTAAATTGCTTGATGTCTTCTGTTAGATACAGCGTAAAAGGCAAATCCCCTAAAAACACTTACAACATTAAAAGGGACGAAGCATCCAAGTACATCAATGATTACAATGAAATCATTGCCCTCTTCTTGAATGCAAACATAGACATACAATACATTACAGACAATTCCAGTGCAGTTGCAAGCTATGTCACAGCCTATCTCACCAAAGCTGAGAAAACAGAGTTCAAAGACCTTTGGGATGACATATCATCTTATAAAACACTATCACAAAAATTGTACAGCTTTGGTATACAAATGCGCTCCCATAGAGAATGTGGGTACTATGAAGCTGCAGACCATTTATCAGGTAAAGCCTTATATGGCAAATCTGAAGATATTGTCTGGCTGAATCTTGGTCCAGCTTAATTTCAACAAAGTGTACTAAACTCCTACCAAGAGATAGAAAACATAGGCACAAATGATACCAACAGCCAGGACATTTTGAAAAACAATCTAATTGACATATACTACCCACACAGAAGTACTGCTTCAGAAAACATGTGTCTGTATGACATTGCCCAAATATATACCTACAAAAACAATGTCACAGTAAATGAGACAACTGGCAAATATTCAGCCTCATCTTGTGAAGGAAGCCTAGTGAAACTCACGAAACTCAGTCTAATGAATCATATGAAGTTATCATTTAAATCTCCACAACATAGATAATGGTATTACATGCCCCTACTACAACTTTTTAAACCCTGGAGAAAAGCAAAATAATTATTAGTTTACTATGACTCATTTGAAGCTGCATTCAAAGCAAATGAAAGCAGTATAACAAATGACAATTTCAAACAATACAAAGAAATATTGGACAATGAACACCAACAAGAGGAAGACATTGAAGCTTAGATAGATAAAGACAAACCTGAGGTCGGTCAACTTTCCCTTACAGGAAGCCAAGAACCACTTGGAGAACCACTCATTCTAAATGAAGCAGAAATAGCCATGACTGAGGTAGAAAATAACATGTAACAATATACACAATCTGAGGAAGAATTGTCAGTGCCCAAATCAAAGCTAGATGATGAACAACTCACCATTTATCTAGAAGTCACTCAAGAAATTGGACATGGTTTTAAACAAAAAAATAAAATCTCCAGCTGTAAAAATTATAAACCTCTGCTCCTGTATGTAAGTGGTGAAGCTGGTTCTGGTAAAACATTCCTAAATAAAATAATCAGTACATTTTTACAAAACTTAACAAACAACAATCTTTCAGCTGTAATAACTGCCTACAACATAGGAGGTGTAACTTTACACCGACTACTGCTCCTCCCTGCAGAACACCAAAACAAATTAGAATACTACAAATGCCTGGCAGAAGCTGCAACTGAAGTACGCAGAATTCTGAAAAAAAATAACGTGCTCCTAATAGATGAAGTAAGCATGGTTTCCAACCTCGTGTTGGCTTTAATTCATCTCAAAATGCAAGCAGTCCTAAAAACCAACTACAAAGAACTGTTTGGAGGAAAACATGTTATTGTTCTCCGAGACCTTCTAGAGTTAACACCAGTAAAAGGTCAACCTATTTTCAAAACATTAGGACACAAAAAATGCTGCAACACACTTGGCAGCCTTGGAAATGTAAATCTCTGTCAACATTTTCACTACAGAGAACTAACTGAAAACGTGTCAGTCTGCAGACTTGTAGAAGTTGGGGGTGTGAGTTACAGGAGTTCATGCATATGTAGTGGTAGTGGGTTTATCTAGAAATACAAATATCATAAATGGTCAATGCAGCCAGCGTGTGCACTAGATTTCAGGCACAAAAAGCAAAGAATTCACGTGTAAGAATTATTTCATTTCAGGATAATATTCCATTTGACTGAATTTGCACCATATGTAATAACTAATATACATTAACATATTAACTAATGAATTCCATTTAACAAATTGAATGCCATATCCTTAACATGGAGTGCAAATTTGTTTACATGGAAATAAATGTTCTGAATCCAAATTTGAAATGCAAGTGGCTACATTCAATGATGATTTTAAATGTGCAGTAAGGGTTTGTTTGCTAGGCTGAACTATGGGCATTGTTACAGAAGGCCTATGTGTGTGCAGGAAGTGATGTTACATTTGTAGTTTAACAAGACTGTCATTTACAAAAGGAAAAATACTGGACAGTATGGGTGAAACAGCATGTTCTGGGCAAGGTGAAGGATTCATTTTGATTGACAGTGAGAGGTTTTGAAAGGAACTGAGAGAGGGTGCGCAGGGCAGATGTGCAGGAGCCACTTGGGGAGGTAGGCATCCACTGGCATCCAGGTTGTGACATTCTTGAGGGCTTCCTGGGAGCTGGGCTGAGACGGTGCTGGCAGTTGGTGGGGTCCTGATAATCCTTATTGGTGGGCGAGCCAAGAGAGCAGGAATTTCCTCATTCAGCAGTACAAGGAATCTCATCAATTTCTAGGTAATTATGGTTCGAAGTGAGGGTGTGCTGGAGTTGCCTGTACGATAGTCAGTCAGGAGTGGGTCATTATGTGTAATATTTCAATGTTAAAAGTGCAGACAGTTCTGAATTTACAAGATTGTTTTTTTTATAGTTGGATGTGCATAAAGCGTAACTCCTGCCAAGTCCATTGCTTCAAGATCAGCCATCAGGGCATTTATCGTCATCATAGATAAGTTGCTGAAGGGTAAATTTACTGCCCAAACTAAGTGTAATAAGTCCAGTATCTGGTATTGTAAAAGACCGGGGGTAAAGAGGACATTTGTTAAAATATATTCTGAGGAGAGTACCAACATTATAAAAGAGGATTATCACAAGAGGTGCTATGCTACAATAAATACCACTATTTACCACCATAATAAGCTACCACAGAATTAGGTGTAAGCTCACCTATGCTAACATTTTAAAAAGCATTAGAACTTGTCCGCTTACTATTGATCCAAAATGCATCTTAAATAGTAGACTAATCCTTGAGCCATATGGATGAAACACATCTGTTCCTGATATCATGGAATAATTAACTCCACAAAATCTAAAATACATGTCATTAATGCCACCCCTTGCAAGCTGTAGTCAATTCAACGAGACAATGTTCAAAAATTAAATGCAACTCATACTGCATATCAGCTCCACAGAAAAACTAGAAGTGCATGGCATGAAACTTTCTATGCGTCAAAAAGCAACAGCACGACTAAATAGCTTAGAAAAATGTATCTAGAACACAGCTGGATTGGATAAAATATTGACTTTGTGTCTAAACTGCAGAGTAATTCTAAATGTAACCTTCACGTAGAAAAACGTTTAGTCAATGGAGTAATTGGTACTGTTCTTGGCTTCCGAAACATATCCACATGACAACATTCAGTTTGACAACATCTTTTTTGACAAACTTACAGAAGTTAAAATAATTGGCAGCACAAAAGTACGTTTCCCTTATTTCAAAGACATGTACGTACGTACGGAGATAACTATTTTCTCTATCTCTTGCATATGCTGTCATTATTAACAAATCACAAGATCTAACCCTAGATCAAGCAATGATTGACATTGGCAGCACATTCTTTAAAGAAGGTATGAGTCACTTAGCACTTTTTACATCTGCATACCTACACTCAATGGTCTAGTAATAGTTAACTTTGATGCAAACAAAGTCAAGCCTGACATTCCTTGCATCCTGGAATACAACAGGCTACATGCACTATACACCCCCATCTAGATATGTACCCTGTACCTCAAAAAAGGAAACCTTTAAAAAGGGAACTAATACAAACAGAATCTATAACAGATCTCCCAACAATACCACTAAAGAAACAACAACCAACTCCTTCTACATCAAAAAATAAAACCACAAAACTGTCTAGTACCAATTCAACCGCACATCCATCAGTAAACAAAGACACAAATGTCTCTGCTCCAAAAGAATATGCGGGCTCATCAAACAATCCAAAAACAGAACTCTGGTCCATTTAAATTCAGCAACACAGCTGGAGTGAATTATAATCCTAATGTAACAATCAATCTTCTTTTTCAATTGCCACCAATTGTTCACAACATTTACTTAAACAGCTCAGAACAGTTGTGTTTTCAAATGCGCGCCCTTCATAGAAATGCCGGAAATAATCCTGACAACACTTACAGTGTCTCAGTTATAACAGAAGAATTGGACTACAGTACAGGAATGGTAAAATGTACCATAAACACACAGGACGATCCACAAGAATTCCTAATGTACTTACTATAAGTACTGGAAACCAAAAAATCCCTACAAATGAAATCTTCAAGATGTCATGCACCTGGAAACATACATGCATTCTCTGCAACCATGTTTCACAAGAGCACATGGCTAATGAGCAATTTGTATATGTATCCATACCCAATTCTGAACCCCATTGCATTTCACCAACTTCTGCAGAATGCAAATCATGGCAAACCACACATTTTGGGGACCCCCTATGACTTTCCCCCCCTTGCACAAAACCTCACCAAATGTTTCAGAATCAATCTGACAGGGCCATATACTTTTTTGCAAAGTTTCT
Source organism: Ambystoma mexicanum (assembly GCF_040938575.1). Lineage (NCBI taxonomy): Eukaryota > Metazoa > Chordata > Amphibia > Caudata > Ambystomatidae > Ambystoma > Ambystoma mexicanum. The sequence continues at coordinate 640,779,715 of NC_090935.1, forward strand.
TGAGGATTCATCCGGGGGGGGGGGAGGGTGAAGTTAAAAGCCACTCAAAAAGTGCTCTTCCTATGGGTTGAGCAACTTAACCATAACTACAAGGCCGCTACCACAGGCCCTGTAATATATGTATAAATGTATGTTGCATTTATATAATGCAAACCTAGCTTCAAAGTATCTTAGCAGTGTACAGCAGGATTAATGTTATATTAACAGGCAAGAGAGTTCAGGGGCACACAGTAACAATGTGATGTGTGTGTGCGTGTGTGTGTACACATTCAATTAACACAGTAGCACTGTGTTGAGTTGGAGATAGTCACAGGATGACTGGTGTGCAGCCTCAGAGTTGCAGTAACATCAATGTGTTCTTTCTGGAACAGGAGCAGGGAGTAAATAGTCCAAACTGCAAGTGCGGTGAAATTCTGAAGGACCGAAGTTTAGCAGGAGGATTTCTATTTCCTAGTTTTCTCCTTACTGGTCTGCCTAGTCTCAAGTCCGGCAATGGTCCTACTTCACGTATATCATGACCCATCAGAGGTGTTTTACTTAGCCACCAGGAAAGGTGGTGTGCCAGCTAAAGTAGCCCTGTAGATGATACAGACATTTGCTAACAGGATTCTTGCTGGTAAGGGTAACCAATGTAGCTTGCAGGGGGTTGGGGAGATGTGTGGCTGGCTGTTTTCCCATCTATGTGAGAATTGACCAGGCCCTGTAATACTGTTAGAATGTCATGGGGCAGCAGAAAGCATTTGATCTTTAACATCATTAAAGATTTTATTGATTTTGTAGAAAACATCTGACAATGTTGAACTTGGGGTACCATTGAAACATTAGGACCTTGTGAAAGTTGCCAGTAGAAATGATTTCTCTCAGTTTAAAATGACAGGTTTCTCAGTTTAGAGTCTTTCTTTTCCAGTATCACTGTTCTTTGTCTTTTTAATCTTTCTGCTTCTTGGACGAATGGACTGGTAGTTATTTGTTCTTTCAGGAGATTGTAGCATGGGATGTCTCTTGGCTTATAGGAGCATAAAGTCTAGCCAATAATCATTGCTGGTCAAATGATGTGGAGTGAATTGCACCACATTTTCTACTGGGCAGCACGGGTAAAGTCATCTTGATGAGTGTTTGTATGTGCCCATACTGGTCTACATTGATGAAGCCAGTGGGGCATGTTTTCTTATTGTGCCATCACATTTTTATTGGCATCAAGCGTGCATCTATCATGATTGGTGTTTTATGTTGCCATATTGGCCTACATTGGTGGATCCCGTCTGGACATATTTTCTTACTTTGGTATAGTATTTTGTACTGGGCATCAAGGGAAAAGCCAATTTGATGAGTGTTCTTTCGTGGTCATACTGCTTACATTGGTTGAACAAGTCTGGGAATGTGTTCTTACTGTGGAATAGCTTTATTTACTGGCAAAGCCAACAGGAGCTTGTTCTTATGTGTGAATAGTGGCACATATTGGTAGAGTCAGAATATACATGTTTTCTGATAGTATCATTACAAAGATTATCAGCAAATATGAGTGTGTTCTTATATGGGAATATTGGCATATATTGGCATATATTGGGCCACCCGTTATGCACATGTCTGGATACAGCCATCAAGAAAATATTTGTATTCTGAGATATCTTTTTTATTAATTTATTTATTTGTGTTTTGGTTCATCATGTAAACCTTTCACTATTCATTACATAAAATCAATGAAGAACAACAGATGGCATCATAAATTAATTTTTAATTTTTTTTATTGCGTGCATATAGTTAATACAAACCTTTTGCACGGTGAGATTTAAGAAGGAGAAATGACATTACAAAATATAGAGTTATTCAAACTGGGACACATAATAAATACAAACACATGCTAAAACCTAACTCCATAAAAATGATCACTACATAAGTTGCAGAGAATGACAAAAGGAAGTGAGCAAAAGTGCAAATGCATGGACATCCTTTTGTAAACATTAGGTGGATAAAATGTAGCACTTCCTTCTATACATGACAGGAAGCTGCTGTATAGACAATGGATTCAGCCCCGTATATGAAGCTCCAAAATTGATCACCTTCAGTGGAGCTGATATCAGTGACAAGCCGGCCATAGTTCATCATGTAGCAGGATCTTAAGAAGGGGCATGATGTAAGCAAATGACGAACCGATTCAATCTCCAAACCACAAAGTCAGCAAGTCCTATATTTGCGTGCTAGTTTGATCCAACGTCCAGTATGTTACCTGGATGGGAGAATATTAAAATGCAGATATATGCGGATATTGTGAGAGCACATCTTCGTTAAGTAGGTAGGGAGGTGATCACAACCGTATCCTTGCATGCTAAGGGTTGCATAGGTTGCCTTATTAATTAAATGAGAAATATTGGACATAAAATCAAAATCACTTGTTTTCTTCTTTTAAATAGGTGATAAATTATGCATTAAACTAGTTCTCTAGAACTAAATCAATGTTACGAAGGTGGCTAATGGCAGTGGCTCTAAGCTGCGTTAAAAAGGGATTAGTGCAGGCCCATGTATATGTTCTGGCTAGATAGCTAATAAGTTGTTCGCCGAAAAGGGAGACATACTAATAGCAAGGAAAAGCTTACAATGCTGATCAAGTCATAGGGAGTGGATGGAGGGAACCCCAAGCTCGCAGCAGACAGAACACAATAATTTGCCCTCAAGTGTGTCCGCCCACCGCATCTTAGGCTCAAGGTGTACCGCTAGGCCATATAAAATCCCTGGTAAAGTGCTTTTCCGATATACTAACACTAGCCCTTCAATGTTGTGGTCCTCTCCTGTGTATAAAGCGTTTGAGTACAAACAGTTTTTTCAATATTTTAGCTTGTACAACATTGCTACGAAATCTCTGCATTGGAGTGTTACAAATCAGGATCCCCAGATAAACATAGTTATCAACAATCTCAAGGGGAGATCCATCTAGGAATCAGAAAAAATTCTGCTTTCTGGATTTCTGTCCAAACACCATTTTTGAGCAGTTAATTTGGAGGTGGTTAGCCTATGAATAAGCGGCTAATGCATCCAGTGACCACTGCAGGCGTATCGGGGTTCTGTCAAGCAATATTGTATCGTCCGCGTACCGTATCCAAAGCACCAGAACTTTGTTAAATCGAGGGGGAAAGTTGTGGGTAGATTCATTAACTGAGCCCATATCAGAGATGTACAGGTCATAAAGCAATGGGACAAAGGCAAATCATTCTTTAATCCCAGTATTGGTCTCTATTTTACCTGTAAGCTCGCCTTATTCATTAACTCGTACCGCAACTGAGGTGGTTGTGTATAATGAGGTCAGGAAAAAGTTATGGATCTATACCCCATTTTTCTAATTTTAACCACAGATGAGGGTAGGATATAGTGTTGAATGCTTTTGTGAAGTCCACAAAAGAGATATAGAGATTGCCTGCTGTGGTACCCCAATAAGGCGAGATGATGGAATGGAGTTTACTTAAATTATGTAGCTTTCTGTGTCCTTTACGAAACCCTGTTTGAAATGGAGATAACAGATTGCGTGACTAAGCCCAGTTCGATAGTTTTTTTAAGAGAATGGTAGAAAAAATCTTTGAGCTAATATCCAGCATAGCTAATAGCCTGTAGTCGTATGGATTGGCATGGTCACCCTTCTTGAAAACACGTCTGGGTATGGATTTCCTCCGACTCAAAGGAATCCATCCTGATTCCAGGATCCTACCAAACAATTTTTCCAGTAAAAAGGACCAAAAGGGAATATTGTCCTTGAACACAACATTTTCCAGCATATGGCGTGGTGCTCGGGAGCTATTAAGCGATTTATTAATCATTACAATATCATCCATGATAAAGCCAGGATCGAACTCAGCGGTGACGATATATGGCAGTGCTTTCTCCACAATATAAGATTATAAAAACGTTTCTTAATGGTTGTCCCATGTCAAGGTGTTAATGGGATTGAGTTCCAATTGGTGCTTGCCATTAACAAATGTTCTAGCCATAGCCCAAAACTTTCTGCTATAATTACTCCTTAGTCTAAGGATAAACTTCCAATCGGCACTAATCATAGAGTACTTACGATTGTGCAGCCAATTCTTATACTTTGTGGAGAGATGGGCGAGCAGGGCCTTTTTCTCAAGCAAAGTATATGTGTTGGCTCTCTTAATAGCAGCACAATGCTTACGATGAGTTTTTTTAGCATGATAGATGACAATATCAAAGTTTATAACATGATTAAGCAAAGAAACAGGTATTCAATGATTCAAGTTCAGCAATTTAGTCAGCAGAGGCATTACATGGGAAACATCCCAACTGTGTCTAGACAACCATTCAAATAGAAGATTATAATTAAGATGAAAAAAATCACAAATTCTAGACAGATTTTTTTCACTCCACACAACACAGTTTCCTTGCGAAGTAACATTACCACAGGTATTCATATATATAGACGTCCTAGGGGTTGTCAGCATTAGGGACCAGCGTAGAATATCATGATAACTGAGAAGATTGAATATTGCAGATGGGAAACTGCTGCATTCTCAGGTAGCCCTATCCACAAAGATATAATCAATGCATGAGAAGCTGGTACCGTAGGTCCAAGTATGCCTAGGCAACTCTTAATCAACTGATTTGCAGTTTAAACAAAGCAGATCATGAGCTTCAAACAGCTTGAGCCAATTAGAACCAATAATGGATGTGAAATACACATTTCTCTTGCCGCACTGGCTCTCAATTTCATCCAACGGATCAGGCATGGTTGAAATCAATTTGGAAGCGCTGAGGTCCCCTGCAATGACAATTTTACCATTAGGATAAAGGTCACACCATTTCACAAGAAGTTGCTCGATGTTAGATATAATCTCCACTATGCCTGTTCCCCCAGGAGGATTATAGATGTTAATAATTAAGGTCTTTGTAGTGCATTCCTGAAGAATTGCCACCATGACAAATCTTGAAGTATTTTTTTGCACTGAATGGTGATAGCAAGCATTTGACCTGTGCTCCAATGACCAGCTCACCACAAGGGCAACCCTTGCTTCCTCTAATTGCATATGAATATAATATGTTGTAACCATCAATTTTAGAGGCTTCCATAGACCAAGTCTCTTGTTGCATGAGTACACCGTTCAAATGAATGTGTTGAAGTCCCAAGGGGTGTGCTAGAAATGATCTAAACCCTTGAGTACTCCAGCACATCCAACTAAGGGAGTAAAAGTTGCGAGATGGTCAGTTGTGATTAATCATTTGGGGGCCATTACCAAGCCTGCCCCCAATACCAGCACCTGGAAGGTCTGGGTTTTGATCAACTTCCCGTATCTCTTGTCCATGATTGTGTTTGGCCTGCTGGCTGATTCCATCTGTAGTAGGGTCAAGGCACAACGGCCTGTACTGTGCTCCGCTGTTGGAAGTAAGGAGGTGGAGGCCCAAAGACTTCAAAAGGCGTGTACTTGTGCCCAATAGTTCCACTACCGCTAGAGAGACAAATTCTATTAATGACCAATTGTCATTTGAGTCCCAGTTGGAAAGTTCTATTTGACGTAAATTGCTACTACATATGGAGGAAAGACGCCGGATGACCTTCCACATCAACAGTAGAGTAGAGCGATTGAGGAAGGGACTGTCGCTCCTAGCAGAAATTACCTCCAATTTTACAAGGTTGCCTTCAACGAATTTAAAATTGGGCACATCCCGCACACAGCTGGAAACATTGGGTTCTCCTGAAGAGAGGTGGGGACAGGTGGCAGCAGGTGGTGTTTGATGTACCAGAAGAAACAACAGTAGTTGTTTGAGAAGTGCCCATGATTTTAGAGGAGTATAATGACACAGGCTGAGGAGGTGGTCAAATAGTTGGCGTTTCCTGAAGTGGCCGGGCTCATTTAGCAATTGGGCCCTGCAGTAGTACTTGTGTTGAGGTGCCATCACCCTGATTTCTTTCCACACGTGTATAGTGAAAAGAGGGCGAGGACACCTTTTGTGTAGCATAATTTCAAGCAGAATCGGTGGCTAATATGTTTGAAAAAGCCACATGCTTTACACCCACACTGGCCCTACGGGGGAGTTGACACTTGCGTTTTCTTTTACTTTACACAATCAGAGGACTATCGATCATGGACAGTTTGTTGCATAGTGCCTCAATGACATCCTCTTCTGTGGCCGCAGCAATGTTCAAAGATCCTTCTGATAGGTTGAAATTCACAGAGATATCTTCATCATAATGAATATAGATTTATCACTCTGAGGTGGGTTCTTGGGTTCGGTAGTGTGGGTGGTGGCTCTCCCCATTGCAGCTTTCAGTGCCTTGCAATGTTGGCTGCTGTCCAAAATGACATCCACAATCATGGCAAGAATGGCCTTTTGCTCATGCTGCTCCGCCACACTATTGGAGCATAGCGTAAGCAGAGCCTCATTTTTTGCAAGGATGTTATTAACAGATGATGGAGCACTCTCAGTATCAATAATATCAAAAGGTTCAACAGAAGCCAGAGCTGCCTCTTCGCCACAGTCCTCAATTGAACACTCACAAGTGGATGCTAGTTCTTCAAGTTTAGAGCTTGCTGAGAGATTAGCAGCTAGTAAATTCACATTAGTGTTACAGCCTATCTATGGACTCAGTTTCTTTTTAACTTCTTACATAAGTTAAATAATGAACCATTATTGTCCATCGAGGTGAAACTGTGCAAGGAAATATTTCGGAGGTGCCCAAGAAATCCCCGGGAGTAGATTGCTTAAGGATAATGTCAGGGACTAGCGCGGGAATGCGCAGTAGCGGAGGGAGCCTGCAATGAGATTTGAATTGCTGCAGTGGTCAGCTCCCAAAAACCTGTGATTTTATGTTGTGTAGCGGAAATCCTGGCAGTTTTTTCTGGTTTGTCTATCTTGAACGAGGCATGTGATTAGCCCTGTCTAAGGGTTTAGCAGGGCTCCATTTGCTTTTACCAGTTGGTTTAAATTAGCTGCAGAGGCTGTATTTTTTCCATGGTGCCATGATCAGACAAAAGGTTACAATAGGTTCCTAGTACCAATTAGACTGCCCAGGCAAGGGCCAAAGAGAGACAAAAGGTGGGGCAAAAACAACAAGGAACAGGGTGCAGCCAATCAGAGTGCGGAGGCGAATGTGCAGGGCAAGAGGAGGCCACACATCCACAGGTCCCAGGAGGCAAACTCTGTGTTAATCTGTGGAGGCCACCTGAATTATCCCATGGCAGTGACTCTCCACTAACCTCAGCAACACCCTTCCCAACCCACACCAGATTACTCTCAACATGCAGCTTTTCCTTTTTGCGCTCGGCTGATCAGGCTTTCCCCTGAGGTCTCCTCTAGCTGAACATATTCCAGAGGCCCCTCAGACTCTGCCTTTCCAGCTCACTGCACTCCGCAGGTGGCGCGCTGCTGGCCGCAGCTGCTGACTGGTAAACCGCAATGCTTCTGCTTGGTTCCGTTTGCTTGCTGCATTAGAGGAAAGAACCTCTAGGTGTCAGATCTTCTACAATTGATAATCCACTAGGTAGATGGGGAAACTCGGACAGCCGCTTCTGACAATCTCTGAGACCTATTGTGCAGACAGACTGTAAGAGCTGTTCATAAGTTCATATAAAATTCATACAAAAAAGAGAAATCACAGTCACTACAAAATACTACCAAAATCTTGAATTGATATTGAAAGAAAAAAAGATAAGTAAAGCAAAAAAAGGGAAAGAATCAGAGTTACTTATTTGTATATTCCTAAAATAACACGGAATTCTTTCTATTAAAAACGACTCTGGGCATTAAAAGCATTAAGGACTTTTAGAAAACACCAAGTTTAAGAATCTAAGGGGGTGCTAATTTCCACGAGATCTGCAGGCCCCCTAGTACTTTGTGCCACAAGTCTTCAGGAGTGTCTATTCTAAACACCCCTAGAAGCTACCCCAAACATTGAAGTCTAAGATTTTTTAGTTTGTGCCACTCCACAAATAAATGGTATAACGTTTCAATTGTGTTTGGAGCACTACAGATCCAACAACATCTGAGATGTCTTTCAATTTTATTGCGGGCACCTAATACTTCATTTGTGGGAAAAAGATTAAAACGCATTCTAAGGGATTGCTGTTGCCAATAAGCATCCAGAAATGTGTTGAGATATTCTGCCACCGAGTTTAGCGGCTTCTCCTTAGCAGTTACGTAGGAGAATTGTTTGTAGTTCTTACATTTGCAAATTGTAGTTATCTAATCACCTCGCCATTTATTTGATTTTTAAGTTGATGGGATTTGACTTCAAAGAGTCTTGCAAGGCCTCTATGGAGATCAATACATTTTGACACGGATCGATCCACTTAGCAAACATTTGCTCATTTTTATTGTTAACTAAATCATATAGCTTTTACAAAAGGGTACCCTTAGGGGCCATTAGGATTTTCCTAAACAGAGAGAACATTTTCCTTTTTTTGTTATCACACCCAAGGAGAGTGAGCCCAATTCATAGCAAATGATCGGGGTAGGAGCCGCAATTGGCAAATACAAAACGTGTTTCCATAAGACTCCCTCTGGTTTGACAAGGAAATACTGTTAGATCTTAATGTAGTTTCTGCTCCATAAGACAAAACTGGGAGCACCTTGGCTTTGTAGAATTTTAGCTCAGAGAGAAAGGAATAACGACCATACTTGGCATCAATCATGCTGACTTGAGAGGCCAGTCTTATCGTCTTTTGTTTCAGTGTGGTGATCAAATTCATGTTGTTATGACCACCACTCAAGGTGAAACCTAAGTATGTAAAGGAGGTAACCACTTCCAGCACCGCTTGATTCAGATACCATGTAAAGGATGTGTATGATCTTTTTCTCAAAGATCTCAGAATGAGAATTTTTGTTTTAGTGATGTTAATTGTTAGGTCGTTCATTTTGGCATAGTGTTGTAACACACTGAGCTGCCTCTGTAGGCCGATCAGCATCTGGTCCAATAAAACAAGATCATCAGCAACTTTTTTGCCACCTAACTGTGGAGGAAATGATAGCACTTTTGAAAGTGTTTCCGCTACATCAGAAATAAACAAATTAAGGAGTATAAGGGCCAAGACGCAGGCTTGTTTTAATCCTCGTTCTGTGTGTACTAAGGCTGATAAAAGGCTTTCTTTATTTAGTCTTATTCTGATTACCATTCCCGAATAAAGAGCTTTGATCATGTGGACCAAGGGATGCAACCCCCGAGCATTGGTTTTTCCATAAGCAGCTTTGATTTACGCTATCAAAAGCCATAGCATGATCTACAAAGGCTACATAAATCGCTGTGCTTTTATTTAGGACTCTCTCCTAAACTAGATTCAGTATAAATCCATTGAGCAGGGTCCCCATTCCCTTCACAAAACTTGATTGGAAATGTGTAGCTTCCCATATTCAACCGCCCAGTTATAAAGTTGACGTTCTACCAAAGCTGCGAAATATTTACTTGGTACATCTAACAAGGCTATCAGGCGGTAGTTTTGTGGATTTAATCTGTCTCCTTTCTTATATTGGTATTGACACAGACAATATGCAAGAAGTGGGGATGCTTTGTCTGGATAGTATGTGCCTTAAGATAGCTGAAAGAATATGTGTCCATAAGCTAGGATCATATTTCAATGTTGCGTTTGAGAGGCCGGCTGGCCCTGGAGCACGGAATCTTTTACTTTTCAATTGATTCAATTGTAAATATCTTCTGTGATAAATAGTAACGGCCAAGACGTCGGGGCAGGTGCATCTGCAGTACTCCCTGATTGAGTTCTTACTGAATATATTGCATTAAAATGTGAAACACATATATTCTCCCAGATCGGATTGATTTGTAAGGCCACTTGTATGTTTGTGTCCGAATGTATAATTTTCCAAAAGAATGCTGAATTTTTATTAGCCAGAGCTTTCAGCACGATCTCCGGGTCTCGCTGCTTTTGGACATCCATGTAGTGGCGAAGCTTATTTTTATGCACATGTTTCAAAAGTCTTCGGGCAGAAACATTTTGCTTCTGACTTGGGGGTCCCGACACACGTACTTTTACACAGAGGTTTCTTTTCTGTGACTGAACGGCTCCATCAAAGACAAGTATCCTTTTATGGAAAGACTTTTTTGGACCTTGCAGTTCTTCGTAGAATGCTATCACCATTTCTATATGAATGCAAGAAGCAAGATAAGTATCAAGGTTTATGGTTCTCATGGCATTTTCCTTTCTATTGTTAAATTTAGCAAGATTTCTTTCATTCCATGAAAATCTGTTTCCTCGATTTTTTATCATGAGGTTCAATGGGCAAGTAGTCCTCAGAGACTGCTGACTATACAACCCAGGTCAGTAGTATCGGTAGATGATCACTGCAACTAGTCTCAGAGATGTCTAGAGGCTTACAGAACTGAACTATCTCTTCTGTAATGAAAAGGTAATCTATCATTGACTTCTGCTGACCGCGGCACCATGTGAGCGTCGCAGGTGTATCACCACTAACATTGCCGTTAAGTTGAAAAAAGCCCCAGGTCTGCATAAGAGCCAACAATGCTGCAGCCCATTTTTAGGAAGCTCTTACTTTTAGTAATTTTTGTTAAAGTGGAATTGGGGGTCTCACAAGTGATGTTAAGGTCTCCACAGATGATAATACTATTGGAGCGATGCACACTCTGCCATTTATCTAAAATGTCGTCAATAGCATCCAACATGATCTCCTGTGTGATGTTTGCTGGATTCAAGTAGATGTTTATAACTAAGGAATATTGCATAAATGGGTAAAAATTATAATCCCATGTAAATTCCATTGCTAGGTGTTCCAAGACACTCGACAAATAAGACAGTCCGTGGTAGAGTGAGTTAGTTAGTCAGTTGCCATAGTTTTCGATTGAAAGCTCTAGGCAGCCATGACCAATGTTCATTTTCAGCCTCAGATACACCCTCATTCAGCTGGACCTTCCTTTTAGACATGGCTTTGTTGGAACAGGTCACTTAAATAATTTAATTTTTATACGACTGGATGTTTTTTTTAAAGGAGGTTCTTTGATACCTTACAGGGACCTTAAACCATTTGTCACAGGTATCTCTGTTAATTTCTATCCACGAGGTAATGTGTCTTATGTGGCTTTTAAGAGCATCTGAGTTATCAGTTTGGAACCAATGTGTAGCATAACACAATTCAAAGTATGGTCATTTGTAAACTCTACTTGTTGAATATCTTTACAACGGATCCCTTTCAAACAGTCAAGAGGACTGAATAGTGATAGCACATTTGATCTATTGAAAATGATCGGGTCCTTGCCTATCGCTAGTCTTTCCAATAAAACTCTTCTCTTAATCAAGAAGAGATGAGTAGGTTACGGCATGCAGATTCTGAGATGGGTTAGATTTAAGCATAACAGTGAGCCTTCTTTCTTCCAACGTAATGAATGATCCTTTGACATTGTACGATTGAGAGACACCCATTGGTTTTTCTTCAGCCCAGGTCATCAATTGTTCCCTTTTCTTCTCAACCAAAATCTCTGTTTGGGCTTCCTGGAGTTTAACTGATGTGTGAGTATATACACAAATGCAAATGTAGTTGGTTCCTCAAAAGAATATGTTGAAATATTGAGTAAGAGATCTGCTATTTTTACTTGGGTGTGCTCCCTTAAATCAATCACCTCCTGGGAAGGCGCAGCATCTCTGCTGTGAAGGTTCTTGTAGGCTCTGTTGTTTTCTACCCAAAGAAATGACTCATTTCTTTTTTTTTGTATATTGGTTTTGTTGTTGTCAGGAAGGGAGGACGCCTCCACTGATGGAAGCTTTAAACTGTGTAAGAATTTTCATGAACCACAATTGTTGTTTGATCCAACTGATTTTTTTGTTTTTTGATTTTTTCGCCTTAGGTCCTGTAGTATTTTGTCTTTTTTCTTTCTTTGATAAATGATTGAGTAATTTTCAGTGTCCATGGGTGCTGCTTCGGCTCTTAGTTCCTGATCTTTCGAGGTTAAGTGTTCAGTTACATTGGCAGTGTGGCCTTTTACATTCGATTTCAGTGGTCTGCGTTTACTTCCCTTTTGTGTTTGCATCACTGCATTAATGACCAGCATTATAGCTGTATGGAAAACCCGAACGGGGTGACGAAAGTTGAAGGCAGCAGCTCTCATAGGGTTGGTAAGCGTTTCCTGTTTGTTTGAGGCCATTATATATACTTCTAAGAACGACATCTTCGAGTTTTTTCGGGCAAGCACAGAGCTCTGTTCATTTAGACTAGAGTTTATATTTTCATGCAACGTTACTAATGAGCTCAGCATGTAATTCAGTGCTGAGATTGTCATGGTGCCCAGGGGCGGAATGCAGCTTAGATCAGGAATAGTAGGAGAAAAAAGCGAGGGGGAGAATGATAACTTAGATTGTTGTTTGTTCTTCTGAGATTTAGAAATGAGTTCCCACGATTGTTTTAACGAGCCCTGTGTCTGTACTATTATGGAGTTGTTTGTTGTCAGTGACGCTGTCACTTGAATGGGCTCATTCTCAGCTTGGCAGCAGAGGCGTAGCACGCATTGTCTAACAAGTGGCACCTGAAGGTAATTTAGTTGGGCCAAATCCAGTGACATTAACATCTGTAAATGACCAAACAGTGCTGCTGAGTCAGCATGTCCAGATTTTGGGTGGGTCATGCCCGCTCAGGCCCTACCCTGTCTACGCCACTGCTCGGTGTTGTGTGCCTTCTTATACAACCACAGTTATCACATTTCCATTAAATAATGACAGGAGACAGCCTGCATGTTTGAACTCATTTTATTCCATATCTTAACTGACTGCCCTTCACTTCTTTTCCTGTCATACCCATTCTAGTTCTATTCTCCCTTCATTTCACATTCTACAAGCCACAACACTCGGCAGAGATGTGAAACTCTGCATCCGGAATTTCATTTGGTTCTCCCTGGTCAAGAACAGCTTCTGAAGTTAGATTAGCCGCATTCTGCAGATCATCGTCAGCTTTGCTTTGAAAAAAGGACGTTATTTTGGCATCGGAGGGTACCTCCAGGTCCTTCCGCTTTGTTTGTCTATTCCTCCCTTCCTTCACACTCAGCTTAGGGGTAGAGGCTTAGTCAGCGGAGTGTGTATGTGGGAGATGAGGATTCTCTGCTTTTTTTTCCCGCAGGAGCACCCAACGTTTTACTTCTTAAGTCGTAAGACGCGAGCATGCTAGTAAATGAAGATTTCACTTACCAGCAAACCGGTCCGTGTAATTGTTCATGCGGCACACCACTGCCCACAGTTGACTGCAGTAGACTGCACTCGACCTTGCACTCTCGTGCCCACTGATATATATTGTAGGCAAAGGCATCCCGAAAATGAAATAAAAATGCTCCTGTGCACCACTGGTGATTTACATCTTTTTGATTTTTTCATTACTTTTCAAAAATAACTGCAAACGGTGTGTCTGTTTGCCCAATTAGTCACAGAAAGTGTGCTGTAAAAGGGACCATTCTGACCCATTATTTTAAAAATCTTCTCTGGGGGAGAAGCCGCCTCAAATCCATTTTGGTTGGTTCAGGCTCCCTCACTGCTCCTGGTGGCTCACGCATATTCACAGGAAACATTTACTACTCTCCAGTGAACAAATTCCCCAAGCACCGCTGTATTCTCTGGAGAGCTTGGTAGTTATTATGCTCACTGATGATCACTGCTGGCAACCGCTGCCCAATGTCCCTGACCTGATACAGCACGACGAAACAGCTGGCTAGAAGGTGAGATGCCACCCAAGGTGGCTATGAGCATCAGAACAACCGTATAAGCTAAAGCATTTACCGTAAGGCAATCTGTATAGATGGTCTATATCAGTTGGTACCCAAGGCCTTCCACAGCTACTGAGCTGTCAGGGGGGGGGGGGCAGATTTCGGGAGATGGGAAGTGGAATTAAGTGAGTGGTGGCCCAGAGCTTATAATTATAATACCTATAATATACCCTCACCAGTTTAGGAACGGTAGTCACTGCACGTGACTGCACGACATGCTCCATCTGTTAGGGTGCATTTTTAAACCGTTAATTGCCTTTCTTTGCCCCAGACCTTGGGGTGCCTAATGAAGTCTGTGTCTGTCACCTTCACCTCCCCACCGTCTCTGAAGGTGTCTGTCACCTTCAGAGACGGTGGGGAGGGCAGAGCCAGTTTTCACTAAGACTAACCGCTGCACCTGTGGTGATTTATGTTGCACACAAGAGTGCTCAAGCTCTTCAGTTGCTACTGGGCTGACTTACTTGCCCTGAGTACTGGTGACCAGCCAAAGCCTCTGCAGTTTATGAACTTGCGTAGAAAAGTGTACCTTGCTCTGCCAGATGGAGATTGGGCGTGTGCATACATATGCCAAGGTAGGCAGCCACAAATGAGCGTCTTATTGTGGGCGACATCTTGAATACAATGCAACAGAGGCCGATTGCTGATAGAGAAGCAATTAATGTAACAATTACCAACCAGCAATCTGATCTGAATACACTGCTTTAAATTTCCACGTCATAATTATTATCAAAATTCTCCACTTATGCGCACAAGGCCGTCTGATTAAATAGACCTTTTCCTCTTGGTAACAGAGCAGTGTGTTGTTCCCCGGTCCCAGCGCCAAATCGTCACAAAGACGTACTTATCTGAAGACACACTGTCATTAAATAGTCACTGAAATTTGTTTTGGGGATTTGGTTGGCCATAAGAGCACAAAAGCACCATTCAGGGGCAGAGCTGCAAAACGCCCACCATCCACAGCAGCACTGGAGGCCCTTTACTGGATCACGTCAGAAAACGAGGACGGTTCTTTATGGGCTCTCTAGTCACATGTGCCAGTCCGGTCCTCGGGCGGTTTCTTTGCTTTCCCGCGGTGGCTGAATTGTGCGCCCTTGGGAAAATGTTTACAACTACTTAACAGGAAAAGGGTTGTGCTTTACTGCCACTGCTAGGAATACATGCATTGTTAGAAGGGAAACGCATCGCACGCTGCCAACATCCTTTGCCACCCTTGAATCAGAGCTGTCGGGTCAATCATTGACTTTGTAGGCTCGGATCAGCATGAGCAGTTTCCAAAGACCAATCGAATCGCCTCTGACAGTCCCATAAAAGGGATCACCTGCGGATTGTTTGTTGACAACTGTTAGCGCACAATGGCGCTAGCATGGCAGCCATTTTATTCTCCCCATAAAACCAGTCATTAGTTCTATTCTGTAGCCGCCATAGTAAAGCGAGGGCCAGAATAAACGACTTAACTGGACCTTTCATCTAAGAATACAGAAGCTCAAGGATGCGCGGAGTTCTCCTGTCCTCTGTCGTCAGCACTGAGGCCACTGGGGACTTGACGCCAGCGACCGCGTAGATTTCTGCAGCGTGCATGCAGCGTGCTGAAAACGTGTATACACAGTCTTAGATGACACGTCGGGGCTTTGAAGTGCACGTTGTTAAACAAAAACAGAATGGATAAACGTGACCCTCATCAAGAGGGACTGCGTCAGGGTCTAAGCTTCCTTTGTTTGCAGTCTTATGACTCAGAAACATAGTCCTTTAATTCGGACATTAAAGTGTTCAGTGTGCACGTTACAGACTGCCTCTGCTAGCGCCCACCGACCTGTCACCTCCCCCAAAGTTCCTTTCACCTCCTTGTCTTTTTACTCCGGTTTCCTCGCCAATGTCACCCTACTATCAAAGAGCGACTTTTCAGGGGACATTTAGTGTTCCGTCTCCCGGCTGACTGCCTGTCCTGTGATTATCTGCTGCTGTTAACTGCCTTGCTGCATTTTATTTATTTCATTATAATGTACGCACACCATGGGTGCCTCAGACTCTTCCTAGCTGAAAGACTACGTGGGCCACAAACAACTTGTTGAAATGAGGCCCCTGCGGCCCTGACACACCCTCAGCTGGCCCTGCTCATCATGACATGAGCACATGTGTCAGCTCTGCAAAATGCACCCAGCAGACAAATCCGTCATGAAGAAACTTTGAGCGGTCACCCATAATACATTGCTTGTTTATCGAAGTAGTTTTCTCTTAATAAGCTTTACAAAGTCAACACGATAAATATATACCTTATTTTTGGGAGCTGCAAGGGGGGTAGGTTTTGGTAAACCAATGAGGCGAATTTGATGAGGAGAGCAGCAGACTTTCTTTTTTCAGATACGAGTTATGGAAAAGTTTTGACCGCAATTGGAATATGGTTTTCTATGCACTTTTCGTGTTTTAAGCCACTGGGTAAAATTGCATCTCTGCACATTTCATACATTTCTGGAAGGTCACACGAGGATCAATAATCAGGCTCAGACGGAAATGCTTGTTAACCTAAGCTCCTTTGTTTTGGGAGTGTAACACAAGGTGGGCAACACCACAAACGGGATAAGGTAAACATAGCTCAGGAAAAACAGAGTTTTCTCATAATTTAGGACAACACAATTCGTGGTTTAAAGAGGTTCACCCAATCTGTATTCCTTTTCCCTTGCCGGGTAAGTGCCTTTTTATTTCTATCAGGGGAATAAAAACACGGAAGGAAAAAGAACCTGGCGCGAGAAGCCGCACTGGTATTCTTGAGAGAAAGATAGTAAAGAGTAAAGGTGGCTATGCGGATAATTGACTCTAAAAAAGAGAGAAAAAAAATATTTCACAGCGCAAGCGGAGCACCGTTGAAAAACTGTTCCTCAACCCTCGGTAAGGAGGGTTGAGTAGCGCTCTGTGCCCTCCACCGCCACAGCCCGGGCCTTCATGGTGGCGTTTCCCTGACAAGCATGGGAGCGCCTGAAATCACCACTGTCGCCTCACGGCGCCTGTCCTCCCACATGAGCTCCAGGCTCTCTAATAAGCAGCACTCCCACAACAAGGAGCACCCAAAGAGCATGTCTCCTGGGCCACGTGTATTTAATGGGCCACCACCTGCCAGGAGGCCCACCATGACTCCCCGGACCACACATAGCAGACTTCGGTTGGATGGAGGTTGTATGTGTGCCCCCCCCCCCCACTGCAGCAGTGGACGCTGGGCTGCATCTGCTAGATGCAGCCCGGCCAACTTAAAAGAAAGGACTCCCCCACTCTGCTGGCAATTGTTGGGCAGCATCTATCATATGTCTATGTCCAGTCATAGTAAAGATGTTGGGGCCCCGCCCTGTGCTGCTGGCTACCTATCAAAAGAACTGTTGGCTTGCCAGAGATCCATCTAATTAAGAAACTTGAGACAGCTTCCAGGCTGTCTCCAAAGTAAAACATTTTATACACAGATTATTTGTCCTCTGTGAAAATCCCTTTTTTATTTTCTCAAAAATAAAAAAAATTGTAGTTAGAAAGGCCACGCAGAGCATTCTTGCTAAATTGAACGTTCACATCCCTGCCACACGCAAGTGCATGCAGGGGCTGACAGGCACAGCCGGCCCGGAAGGCAAAAGCTGCAGGCGAGGAAGGTAAGTGTCTACGTGTGTGTATGGGAGTAGGAGTGGGTGGGGAGAAGATAAGTGTAAGTGTGGTTGCATGGGCGTTGAGGAGTGTTTGTTGCGTGGTAGAGATGGGCGGGTGGGTGAGTATGTGTGTTTGCTTGTGTCTCGGACTGTGAGAGGAAGGTGGAGGTGGAATAAGAAGGTTAATGGTGGGGATGGGGCAGGGGACAAAAGTGGTGTCCAGGGTGTGAAACCCCCAGACTTGAAAAGTAACGGCAGGGAATTACTGGTTAGGGAGGGTTTGGGGGTGTGATTATCCCCCAAAATAGTGCTAATTCTGAATATTGAAGGCTGCACCAAATAGGCTGACAAGAATGTGGGGTCATTAAGAGGTAGGAGGTAACCATGCCGCTATTAGCGGCATGGCTACCCCCTTACTGGGTACCGGGTACCGGGTACCGGGTCCGGGTTCCTTGAATGAGGAATTACCGGGCCATTCCGACCTTGAAGGGACCGGTAATTCCTCATTCAAGGAACCCATCCTCATTTTCATTCATAGGGCTCAATGGGAATGGGGAGGGTGCTAACAACGGGCCCGTTAATAACGGGACTGTTGTAAGCACCCTGGTCTGCTCAGGGTAAAACCAGGCATCCTTAGCGGGTTCCCGCAAGCAGACTCGTAATGGGGCGGTAATGGGTTGACGGCTCCGGCACCTTTACCGGTGCTGTTAAGCCCTTACTGCCTCTGTCGTAATGACGGCCTTCAATATTCGGAAACATCACATAGAACCTTTTTTTGTTAAAGTGCACTGACATTTTACGAACAAACTACAATTCCCATAATCTTTGTAGTTTGTGTGCCTTTTTATCCCGGTGGTAGGCGCGTCAGTGTCGGCGCGTCAGGGCAGGTTTGTGCCGATTAATGTCCGGGTAGTGTTTGATTGTTTGCTACAGATTTGTTGCTCGCTCCTGTCCATATTGGTATGTTATTTCATTAATATCTTGACTGGGATTATATTTCTCTAAATAATTACATCACTCTGCAACCTCCTTGCTGCTCTTCAAAGGAATCGCCACACAAGATTAGCTCTTACACTATCTGGCTCTTCCATGGGTACAAAGTTAATTCTGCTTGCTAGCCCTGAGTCAGACTCCTCCCTTATTATATTAGAACCACATATCGGTAATTCATTAGCTTGCTCTATAGCAAAACAGGAAGTTAAAAGCTATATACCATTACCGGTTATGACTGATGCTACTTTAATATCTTCTTACCATAACCAGTCTTCTTTACCGATTACACCATCAATGTTGAAAGTTGTATTACTAAATACCTGCTTTATGGTGGGTCATGCTATGGAGTTGGCACATTTTATTCTCAAGTCAAAACTGTATATTGTATCCATTGCAGAAACTTGGCTCCTTAAAGCTGCGCTACATGCCACTCAGATCGCGACTCCTAAAGGCTACAATATCCTTCATACTGATCGTGTCAGATCAAGAGGAGGTGGAGTGGCATTGATTTTTGAGAACACTGGAATATTGTTAAATCAGATATATCAGAATTGGATTCTTGTGAATCCATGTTAATCAAGTTAAATTTTAACCCTACCACTATGCTTACCATTTTATTATTATACAGACCACCTATACAGACACCACATTTTGGGGAACCGCTGTTGGCCTCTCTTGGGGCTGTTTCTAAACATTCATCTTTTTTTTAATACTTAGAGACTTCAATTTTTGGACAAATGGTCCTTTGGATGAAGCTGAATCTTTATTGTTGGACGCTCTTGAGAGATTAGGCTACCAACAGCACGTTAACACTGATACACACTGTGAGGGTCAAACCCTGGATTGGGTTATTGCTAAAAAATCTCACCCACAGCTGTGCAAAGCTGTATTTGATCAGACCACTTTTTTTTATTGTGTTTGACCTCTATCTTCCTTTTTATCTTAGCACAGATAGCATAATGGTGAAGAAACCCATTCTGTCAAGAAATATCTGGAAAGTTATGCATGAGGCATTTGAATAATTAATTATTCCTCAATTATTAACCCTACATGAGGATAAATCTCTTGCAAATATTATTAGTCAGTTCAGAACCAGAACCATTACTAATGATGCTTTTGATACTTTAGCACCTCTTAGCTTTACTTGCCAGAAGAAAATAATAAAACAACATTTTTGGTATACCCCTGAAGTCTTATCTGCCCGGAGGATCAAACGTATGGCCGAATGTAGCTGGAGGAAACATCCCTCTGATTCCACTATTCAAGATATGTTTGCAGTAAAAAAATGTCAAGAATGTTATTTT
The DNA here is from genome assembly GCF_040938575.1 of Ambystoma mexicanum. Taxonomy (NCBI): domain Eukaryota; kingdom Metazoa; phylum Chordata; class Amphibia; order Caudata; family Ambystomatidae; genus Ambystoma; species Ambystoma mexicanum. Next base: position 640,799,337 of record NC_090935.1, read on the forward strand.
TAAAGCAAAATATACTACATTAAATGACTGGATTAAAACAGCTAAATCAAATTCAAGGGAATTGTTCTCGATTCTGCATGAATTAAAACAGACACCAGCTGAATCACATGTTATTTTTCATACCAATTGGTGCCAATAAATTCATGATGGTATTGCAACATCAAGTCTGTATTCTTGAACTAGTTAGACTTATAGAGAGCACAGAAACTGACATATATCCTTCTCCGCCAGTTGATATCTTAGACATGCAAGCTCCTTTTACACTTTTCTCTTTCGAGAAGATATCAGACAATGATACTTTAGAGATAGTTTAAGGGAGGAAACCTACCCCCTGTAAACAGAATTCTTTCCCGGCATCATATTTGAAAGAGTATTTAGGATCATTAGTCCCCTGGATCACTAAGTTTATAAATCAATCCTTTTTAGAGGCCAATGTCCTTGAATGTCTTAAAGAAGCCTGGATCTTGCCTTTATTGAAAAAAGAGAATCTTGATCCTGGAGATCCTTGGAACTATAGGCCTATAGCAAACATGCCTTTTCTGTTGAAAGTACTTGATAAAGTGGCATGTTGCCAATATATGACTTTTTTGGAATAACATGGAATTCTTGCTCCCGGACAATCTGGTTTCCGTAAAAACCATGTCACTGAGACGCCCCTCCTAGATTTGAAATCAAATATAGTAAAAATCATTGACAGAGGTGGAAAAGCACTACTTCTGTTACTCGACCTCTCTGACATCTTTGATTTAGTGGATCACAATCTATTGGCAAACAGATTGGTTGGCATAGGAATATGCCCTAGAAGCACTTCCAGCTGGTTCAAATCCTTTCTTGGCCCAAGAATGGCAAAAGTGGTTAAAGATGATGCATACTCTCAAACAATGTCTCCTACTTGTTGGATACCGCAGTGTTCATGTCTTTCACTATTATTGTTTAATATATATTCCAAATTTTTTTGTGATCTACTGGATGATCGTGGTGTGCAGTTCGCTCTTTGTGGGGATGACACCCAGATCATCCGGGAATTATGTGGATCTTATGTTAAAGATCTATAGAGAGTTAATGAAGTATATGTTGCTGTACAATCTTGGATGGCAATGAACTCACATGCCTTGAATGATAAAAAACAGAGTTGCTTATATATGGCCCTGGCGCAAAGTTAAAAAAACTGGATCATTGTTACAGTAACTTCATGATTTCTGGCAACATTATTCATGTTTCTGAATATGTAAAAACATTGGGAGTATATAGAGACTCCCAATTAACTTTTAAGAAACATGTATCTCATTTAAACTCTTCCTGTTCCTACATGATACATTTGCTGTGGCAAATTCGTCCTTATCTCTCTGAATTCAACAGAGCTTTGATTGCAGCTGCTATCATAAATACAAAACTAGATTATTGTTATGGTGTTCTCGTGGGCACCACTCAGGCCCAAATAAAAAGGCTGCAGGTCATTCAAAATGGGCTGTTCTTGCAGTGTGTGGAATGAGACATCAATCCCATGTGTCCGAGGCTCGACGGAAGCTGCTTTGGCTTCCGGTGAACCAAAGACTGTCAGGCCGATTCATGGAATAATTAGCGCGTCGCAAGTGGGCAAAAACGTGCGAATCGCAGTGGAATAGCGAAAATCGCAGTGCAAGTGCGAAAATCGCACGAAAAGCAGCGCACATCGATTCATGGAAGGCCGTGCGCGAGAAAACCATCGGATGTGCGATAAAAAAGTGCGCGGCGCACGTTGGCGCACAGGCCATCTAACTGCGTGCGCCAGGTCACAGCGAAAATCGCACAGGCCACAGCGAAAATCGCACATAGCGCGGCGCACGCAACAAAAGTAGGCGGAACACGGGGCGCAACACTTGGAATGGGGAACAACTTGACAAAATGTGGGCGTCACGGGGGAAGTACAGGGTACAAGTGCGCGGAACGCCCACACGCTCGCCTACACCACGTATTCATGGAATAGAATAGGGCAAAAAATCGCACGCTCAAACCAGCGCACAGGCACAAACACGACCGCCACAAGAAAGCAGGCGGTAGCGTCTCTGCGCCTGGAACAAATGTGTGCCAAAAGGTGCGCCAACAAATAGCACCTATATACAGCCATGATGAATGTCCTATACTGTGGCCCTCCAGGACAAATGACGTGCAAAGGGGTACCCACAAACACGGACACCCGCTGACAAAAAATACGTGTGCGTGTATACCGGGGTGTGCGGGAAGTCTCACACGCGATTTGGCAGGGTACGTGGATTTCAGGGCTGCGCGGGAAGTTGCACACGCGATTTGGCAGGGTACGTGCGCGGGAATTACCACACGCGATTTGGCTGGGTACGTGGATCTCAGGGGTGCGCGGGAAGTCTCACACGCGATTCGGAAGGGTACGTGGATTTCAGGGGTGCGCAGGAATTTCCACACGCGATTTGGCTGGGTACGTGGATCTCAGGGGTGCGCGGGAAGTCTGACACGCGATTTGGAAGGGTACGTGGATTTCAGGGGTGCGCGGGAAGTTCCACACGCGATTTGGCTGGGTACGTGCGCGGGAATTTGCACATGCGACTTGGCTGGGTACGTGGATCTCAGGGGTGCGCGGGAAGTCCCACACGCGATTTGGCCGGGTACGTGCGCGGGATTTTCCACACGCGATTTGGCTGGGTACGTGTATTTCAGGGGTACGCGGGAAATTCTACACGCGATTTGGCTGTGTGCTCCCAGGTATTTCCTGTACACTCTCCACGGCCCCTGCAGGCAGCCGACACCACAAGGGACTACCCTGCACACCTGCTCATGTCACCCAGCACCCCCACCCCCCAGCAGTGTGGGGCACCCTCCACCAGGCCCCCACCCATGTCTCCCACCACCCCAACCCCCCAGCCACCATGGGCAGCCCCCACCAGGCCCCCACTCATGTCTCCCACCCACCCCCACCCCCCAGCCACCATGGGCACCCTCCACCAGGCCCCCACTCATGTCTCCCACCACCCCCACCCCCCAGCAGTGCAGGGGCACCCTCCACCAGGCCCCCACCCATGTCTCCCAGCACCCCCACCCCCCAGCAGTGCAGGGGCAGCACCACCAGGCCCCCACTCATGTCCCCCTGCACCCCCACCCCCAGCATCCAGGGGCACCCTCCACCAGGCCCCCACTCATGTCTCCCACCACCCCCACCCCCCTGCCACCATGGGCAGCCTCCACCAGGTCCTCACAATCCCCAATCATGTGCGTTATGGTCAGCCTCCACGGCCAAAAAGCCCTACCAAGTAACCCATTCACCCACATGGAAATGGAAATTACATGTTACACCCCCAATGTTCATGAAGCTAATGAACCCATGTCACACACAATGGTTGCAATTGAATGGGAAAACACCCAACATGACATGCATGAAACCAATGAGATGATACCACACAGTGAAGTATGAAAACAAAATTGTATTAAAAAAAAGAAAGAATGCTAAAGAAATGAAACAAACTACAATGGGAATGAAAAAAAATAAGCTGCATGTCCGTATAAAAAAAAAAATAACACAAAATCCTAATCCAAAAAAATGTCGTCCAAAGTCAAATGTAAAAAAATATCTATCCAATTAAGAACTATGTAAAAAACTTCCAAGGGTCCATGAGCCCAACTGAACAAAGGAAACCTACAAAAAAGCCTAACTAAAATGCAACTATATACAAAAAGTGGTGCAGTGTCCGTCGACTCCAAATCATAAGAACAAACAAAGGAAACCTAAAACTAAAGAACCATATACAAAGGCGGCGGGCAAGTCCAGCGGCTCACTCCGTGGTGTTCCGGGCCAGGGCATCATCGAACTCCTGTTCGATGTCCCGGAGGCGGTCCAGTTCCATGGCCCCGAGGGTCCGCAGGGACGACGCCGTGTCCTCCTCCAACCCCCTGCGGATTGCCTCGAGGCACTCGGCCCGCCTCAGGGCCCTCCGCATGGAGTTCTCCGCCCTGACCATTGTGAGCCGCGCCTCTTCCGCCCGCCGCCGCTCCGCACCTATGGCGTGGCCCAACCGCTGCCACACGGAAGACACTCTCTGTCCTGGGTCCTCCTGCCCTCCGGCCGATGCCTGCCCCTCCGATGTCGAAGGCCCCGAGCCTTCATGGCTCCCACCATGTTGCTGCTGCTGCTCTGTCTCTGCCCGTGCACTGCCTCCTGCTGCCTGCACATCCTCCGCCGGCTGGGGTGCAGTTGTTGATGTGGCCACCCATGCTGGACGTCCGACTCCCGACTGTGGCAGGGATGCCTCCTCCACCAGCCTGGCCGCACTGTCAGAGGCAGCTCCACAGGGCACCCAGGTGACTGATGGGTGGGAAGATGGCACAGAGGACGACTGGCGCGTAGGGGGTCCAGTTGAGGAGGGGGTCGGAGCAATCCCCATCAGACGGAGGAATCCGGCCTGGGTGACCTGTCCCAGCAGGCTGACGTGGTCAACGAGCCATTCGAGATGACGTGCAGTCTCTCCATGAAAAGACTGCAGGTCACCTCGTATGGCCCGTTGACGCAACGCCACACCAGCCAGGACAGGCTCAACCCGGACCTGGATAGCCACGTCCGCAGGCAGAGGAAGGCCAGTTGACGTCAGCTCATCCCCTGCCTGAAAACGGGTACGGACGTAGGCATCCTGCTGGTGCAAGATGATGCAGGGACAGGATCGGGGACAGGATTACACACAGGCACCTCCGCGGCGGCCTGTGCTGCCTCCTGTCCCTGGTCCTGCACTGCACCACTAGCACCAGTGGGATCCCCACCTCCAGACCCCGTCTCTGGTGCTTGCACGGCCTCCTCCTCCACCAAACCCCCCACCAACCTGGATGACTCCGTGCCATCTTCCCCTGTTGGGCCCTGTGGGGTCCCAGCTGCCCCTTCTGCTGCCGAGGAGTCCAACTCCAACCTCCGCCTCTTGGACCTCCCCCCGGCAGCTGCGGCCTGGGACGCGGCACCGGACTCCTCACTCCCCGACGAGATGACAACACGGGAGGGGAGCCGGGCCTTGCGTCTCCGGCTGGCGGTGGGATCCCCGCCGCTGTGCTCCACAGCACCTTCTCCGCCCTCTTCATCAGTTGACGCTGCAGACAGGGAGAAACAAAACACAGGCATCAGGGCACTGTACAATGGACACATACACACATGACAGTTGCACATGAGTGGCATTGGCAAACCTCAGACATGTCATCACAATCCCCAACACACATGTCATTGCAACTCGCACACATGAGCCATACCACAGCCATATCGCAACTGCCACCACCATCCCTACACATACAACAGCATGAGCAGCCAAAGGTGAGCCAGACATCACATGCAACACAGGAAGTGCACCACACATGTACACACACCACCACACTTGCATGCATGTGTACACCTCTGACAAGTGTCGCACTGTTCAGACGGGCATCCATGTCACATCTGCCAATCAGGCTTCCACATACCGCTGTCACATGCATCCATGTTGCATCACTGTTGCACCCTTGTCAAATACACACACATGCACATGTACACAGTGCTCATACATGCAGCCGAAAACAACATACATGCGTGACATCACGGACATGTCTACTTACATACACATTCATCCAAACATGTGTGCCCACACAACTGCATTTGGCATGCAAGCCTACACACACAAGCACCATCCATGTCTCACACATTACAGCCCTCGCATGTGTCAGCCCCACGGCCCTGTACACCCCCACCCATACTCGACCCCATACAAACAGATGTGCAACCTGCACACTACCGAATAATCACCACACGCACTGATCACAATCAGGATGCATGTACACTCACCGCTCGACTCCAGACGGGTCTGCTTCTCTAGGACCTGGACGTGGAGAGCTGGGAATATGCGTTCCAGGACCCTCATCTGTTCTTCCGACAAGTGGCCCCGGCGCCCGTTGGCATCCGCTGCCTTCAAGAGGCACCGGGCCTTGTTCAGGGTCCTGGACCTGAAGTCCTCCCAGCGCTTCCTGACATGTTGTAAGTCGCGGACTGCCACCCCCTCCGCGTTGATGGCATTCACGATGTCAGTCCAGATCCGAGTCCGTCCTTCCTTGTCGGCGCGGGAACTTCCGAAGAGGGCATCATACTGCCCCAGGACTTGCTCCACCAGGACACCAACTTCGGTGGCACTGAAGCTGGTGCCCCTCTGCCTCTCTGGCCGGGGGTTGTCAGTGGTCACAGATGGTGTTTGCCCCGACATGACAACCCCAGAGGCAGGAGTGGGTGGGCAACTGGGTCCTGGGGCTGGGCTGTGGAGCGATGGAATCCCAGTTGGGAGTCTTCGGTTCCAGCAGGGGTGGTCACAGCAACAGCACCCCTGGCTGATGTGCAGGCAGCAAATGGCAGTGCACGTGGGCAGCAGGCAGTCAGGCAGCAGCAGATGGCAGGTGGGAGCGTGCTCGGGGCTCTGGGGGGCAGTAGTTCGGCCTTCTGGGCAGGAGCGTGGTCTTCCGTGTGCATACGCGTGGCCAGCTTGATACGGAGTGATTTGGCACGTGAAAAGTCTGCACGTCAGCGTGAAATTCGAGGAAAGGCCCTTAGCGCGTAAGCGCGTCAGCACGCATACGCGATTCTATTGGACCAAAGGCCCTCAGCGCGTAAGCGCGTCTGTGACGTGACCCGCACGGGTGTTTCCCACACAGCACGTGATGACAGAGCACACGTGGAAAGACTGCACGTCAGAGTGTCATCGCGTGTCATTGGACAGCACGTCAGAGTGTCATCGCGTGTAATTGGACAAAAGTGCGCGTACACGCGATTGGCCTATGTACGTGTATATCAGGGGTGCGCGGGCACTTACACACGCAAGTACGTCAGCGCACCTGTATCCCGGGGTGCGCGGGAATTTCCACACGCTATTGGACTGGGTACTGGATTTCAGGGTTGCGCGGGTCACACGCTCGCCTACAACACGCGCAACGCATAAATTTGCGCGCTAACAAAATAGCAAGCTCAGACCCAGGATGAACATACCGTTCCTAGCAGCAGTGGGCGTGGGCTACCAAAGGAGGAGGAGGAGGATAGTCAGGGCCAGAATATTCACACCCAGAACCAGCCTTTTCGGGATGCCTGATGACCAGGTGCATGGGAGGTACAGGTTTCCACCACACATTATACTGGACCTGGTGAGTGAGTGGGAGGATGACCTCACATCACCCACCCTGTGCTCCCAAGCACTCAGCCCCCTGGAGAAGGTCCTTAATGTACTGCACTTCTTAGCCACTGGATCATTTCAGCGGACAAGTGCCATTGTGGGTGGGGTATCACAGGCCACCCAGTCACGCTGCCTACACCAGGTCTTGAACATCATCACTGCACGCCCATCAGTCCGCAGGCATATATACCTGCCCAGAACACCTGCAGAAAGGCATGCTGCCGCCCTGGATTTTTACGGTGTGGCACGATTCCCCAAAGTGCTAGGTGCCATCGACTGCACCCATGTGGCTCTACGTCCCCCCAGGGCATCAGAGCACATCTATAGGAACCGCAAGCACTGGCATTCCATCAACGTGCAGGTAGTATGTAATGCCAAGGGAATCATCACCTCAGTATATGCCAACTATCCCGGGTCCACCCACGACAGCTTCATTTACCGAATGTCCACCCTAAGCCGGGACCTAGAAGCTGGGCGGCATGGCGATACATGGCTGCTTGGTGAGTATGAATGCCACTGCACATGCATGCATGTCAGATACTGAGCAAGGTCACAACCCCACCAATGATACCAATCACCACCTCCACAGGGGACAGTGCCTACCCTCTCAGCCCCCACATGATGACGCCAATTCGGAACACCACCACGCCACCCCAGGTAAGATATAACACAGCCCACATTGCAACCCGGGGCATAGTGGAGCGCACATTCGGAGTGCTAAAGTCACGCTTTCGCTCCCTTGACCGTTCTGGCGGGCAGCTGTTGTACGCTCCCCCAGTAGTGTACAGGATCATAGTGGCAGCATGTGTCCTGCACAACGTTGCAACACGCCGGGGCCTGGCTGTGGACATGGTGGTGGCCCCACATCCCCAACCACATGCACAGCCGCTGCGCATGGGAGGGGAAAGGGCACGGGGGGAGGCAGCCCGTACACAGCTAGTGGCTAATTACTTCACATAGAAATCACACCCCTGTGGAGTGCACACTGCCCTGGCACATTCCATCTGACAATCAATGATGACTCAACCTGACACTGATCCTGAATGTCTGGAGAATCAACCATGAAAACCTTATCAGCCTGAGATTGTTCACCTGGAAGTGTTACAATGTGTGCATCCCTACCCACACAGACACCACCAATGCAGTTTTGTGAAGAAACACATTCAAGCAGCTAAAATGAATACCCACTTGCAAAATGCAACAAGAGGACAGTGCCATGTCAGCCAACCCATCCCCAGCACCGCCACAGGACACACCGTGCCATGTCATGCTATTTGCAGGTAAACAAACTAATCCCCACAACATGACACTAGTGTCACAATGTACAGTGTCCCTAATTGAAACTTGCAACACCTGAAATGCTCACAGTAATGCAGGACCAACAACAAACTTGAGCAGGTACTACCATTAACATGACATCACAAATGTTATGAATTAGTAGTCTCACCACCTGGAAATGCCTGCACTCCCACCACTACCAACTGTGCAGTGTTGGCGCCATGTAGAGTTGTAGGTGCACTGCTGCCAACATGGACCCCATCTCCAAACTAGAGGGCCTTGTGTAGACATGAGGAAGGGACCTGCAAATTGGGAGGTAGACACAGATGATGAGTTACACATCAATGCAACATGCAGTGTACAACACAACAGCAATATGCACTAGGAATGTATACACAGTATTGACTAGACTACCCACACATGTAGTGGGAGTCCAATGTCACCATGTACGTCAATGTCACTTGGGCACACCCTTTGCAAGCCCATGGAAACGGGAAGCAGGAGGGGTGTGTGTGACTCAAACCCAAGCATCTGAACCAAATACATGACAAGCCTGCATGTGCCCAGCCACAATGCAGCATATGCCCACAGGAACCACGGAAGGCAACAAATTGTCCCAAACAAATTGGGAAAAAAATAATTAAAAATAAACAAAAAAAAAAAAAAATAAAAAAAATAAAATCAAAAATGGCCATTGATGGGCCCGGGGGGGTTTGGGAGGCCACCCAGGAGGTCCGAGGACAGGGTGCACACCAAAACCCACCTGTGTGGATCCTGGGAAAAAAAAACACCTCCATGGGCTCATGGCCCACACGGCTACCCTATTGTGGGAGTATCACTGCTGTCGCTATTATCACCCTGTGCAGCTGCATCCGGAGGTGGTTGCACTATGGGAGGCAGCCCACGCAAGGCCCTAGTCTGCTCCTCCATGGCTGCAAGCATGCGGGTGTGGTAGGTCTGGTTCTGGAGGATGAGTGTGCGGAGGTCCCCATGCAACAACTCACGGGATGCCCGGACCTCCGCCCTCGTTGCCTGCATCTCAGCTGAGAGCGTACGGGTGAGACGCTCCAGCTGCTGTTCTGTCCTTTGGTGTGTTGAAGCCTCAAGCTCAACAAGAGTCGTCCTGAGGTGAAGGAGCTCCTGCCTCAGGGCTTCCCTGTGGCCCTGGGACTCTATGGAGATGGCCTCCTGCAGAGTCGCCAGTGCCGCCCGCCTGTCCCTGTTGGACGCCAACATGTCCTCCCTGTGTGACTGGCAGATGGAGTCGGTTGCCTGCTGTAGTCGCTCCATCAGCCTTTCAGGGGGGACAATGGAAGTGGCCACCCTATCCATGGCCTGAGCCATCATCTCGGATGATGCTGCCTGTTGGGTTGCCATACCGTAAATGGATTGTTCCCATGCGGTATTGCCAGGTGGCGTACGGCCACCACGTCGGCGGGCACCACACCTGTCTGGGGCAAGGCGAACTGCGCCTTGCTGTGCCGGCACTGCCTGAGGCTGCAGGACTGCATTCCCCCTCTGATCTGCTGGCCCAGGAACAGGATCAGATGTCGCGGAGTGTGACCCTGCATCCGTAACCACCAAAGGCGTAGCTGCCAACACTGACATCCCCATTGAGGGTTCTGACCCTGGTGCAGGTGGGTGGGACAGAACAGTATCCCTCCCTGGAACACTCACCTGCGACGGCACGTAGGTCTCATCATCCGAATCAACACCTGAGTACAGCTCGGGGGAGGTGCAGCCAGAGACACCCCTTGAGAGCACGACCTGCAGCACTTGTGGGTTCTCACCCACCACCACACCATGTCCCTCACTGGTGGTTGGTCGGCCCTCGGACCCCTCCTGGGTCTGCACCATCTCCACAACCCCAGCAGTATCAGGTGCGTCTTCCCCTGCAAAGACATAAAAACAAAGAAATGGAAACAGGCATTAGCACCATGGCACACAATGAGGGCTGTGAAGCAACAGAATCAGTACTTGATTGACACATGTCCCACATGACTAAAACCCTCCCATGCATGCACCCTCACTGCATATGAAGGGCAGGCAAATGGCACACACTGATGACACCAATATGGAAGATGAACACATTTTCTGCATGCTGCCTGGCAGTGGCATCACACATTGGCCTGTGATTGCCAGGTGAAACACACATGCCATCACACAGATGGCATGTACCATTGCTATTGAGTGAAGATGGAGAGGAGGGCAGCACCTATTCATTCAGTCCAGTTCCCGCATGTAATAGCTTTTCTAATTCAAACAGGTCAGATTTTTCACCTGGAGCTGCCAGTCCAAAATGGTCCAATTGCACAGGGACATGTGTGAACAAATGATATCCAGGTAACAAAGTCACTCCACTTTACCATAGCCATGTCAGACATGTGACTAGAGGACTGCGAAATGCCTAGTAAAAGTGGTGGAATGCAAACAATCTGACTGAATGAACAGTGAAAAATGAGCAACAATGTTGTGCGAAGGTGACACTTCAAGGGCAACTGGCGTGCAGTTGGGCTAGATGTCTACTGTTGGCAGAAGGGATACTGCTATGGCCAAATGCAGCTGCGCAGGATGTATTGCATGAAGCACATGGCTGACCCATACGACTCAGGCGCACACGCTCTCACCTGGCACACAAACAGAAGCCCTCACACACACCATGCACATGGATGACACACACATGCATGTGCACTCACCGGACAATGCCTCGTAATCAGGCAGATCTCCCACGCCTTGGATCTGTTCCTCCGTGACGTAGGTCCCAGCGACTGACTCATGTGGAGTGAGTTCCATGTCTACTACTGGAGACCCACCTCCAGTCACTAGAGTTGCGGCATGACGAGGCCAGCTTACTCTTTGCCCTGCGCTTTAGCTCATTCCAGCGCTTATAGCAATCATTGGCTGTGCGCCTCACGATTCCAAGGGCACTTACGATGTCCGCAACGGTCTGCCAGTGTGCCTGGCGTTGTGCAGGTGTGGTCTTGGATCCTGCAACAATGACCATCTCGTTATCATGTGCGGACACATACTCGACAAGTGCATTCAGTACGTCATCCGTGAAGCTGGGCTTCCTCGACGGGCCGGACTGTGTAGCCGTGTCTGGGGCATCAGCCTGTGCCGGACGAGCACTCTTCCTCTTCCGCTTGGAAGGTGGTGGTGATCCTGAGTGTCCTGCGCCGCTCTGGACACTAGGGGCAGGAGCCCTGGTGGACTCTGTATCAGGAGTGTGGGATTGCACACTCAGCATGGGAGTTGGTGCAGGCATTGGCTCAAGTGTAATGGTGTCAGGGGGAATGTCAGCAGGATGGACTAGGACCGACACTGTCCTGGCTGGGTGTGTGAGAGCTGGGGTGGATGGAGCCGCAGCTGCCCCTGCAGCCTCTCCGCCCTGCCTACTTGGGGCAGCAGATGACCTTGCTGCCCCAGATGCACGTGGCATGATGACATCAACGTGCACCAGCGCACGTGTCATAGGCCTGCTGACCTGGAAGTCAGCCATGGAGTCAGCCAGGTCTGGTGCCACAATGTGCCGGTCCAACAAGGGCTGAGCATGGATGGTGTCAGCCACATCAGCCTCAACGGGAGGGGGGGGATTATGGGTGCCCTTGACTGGTCCTCCACACATGGGGGGACAGGCTCACCCTGCAAGTAACGACCACGTCCCCTACCGGATCCACCACGGCCACCACTTGTGGCTCTTCAACCTTTGCCACCCTTACGGAATCCTCGCCTCCCAGCCATGGCACTGATGTTAATGTGCGTATGGGAGTGGCTGTAAACTATTGTCCTGGGCAATTGGGGGTCAAAGGGGTTGGGTACCAGATGGTAATTGTACCCTAGTGCTCTTGCAAGGCTGAATGTAACCCCTGGGGAAAGATGACGGGTCACGCTACGCACAGGAGCCCCAAAAAAGGGAGATGACGTGCACGCAACCCCTCCTAGACCACGTGTGCAGAAAGAAAAACCTGCACTACGCTGTGGCACCCAGTAACACAAGAATGAACGTATGCGTGTCACACGCAGCCTAGAATGACCTCTGAAGGGGTAGGCTACACACGGGGCAAGCACAGATGTTAGATACGTGCGTGACTCACCGTCTGCCAGGTAAAAGAGCGTGAAAAAGGAGCGCGTTTGGTTGGCAACACCCCCGCCAAAAGAAGATTTGTACGCTGTCTGAGGAGCCAGGACAACAGTAGAAGGGAACACTGTTTGAGGGAACAGGCCCAGGTAAACCAGTAAAAGAGAAAAAAGAGAAAAAGCTGTCAGAGGTAACAGGGAATACGAACTTGAAACGCCGTGAAGTAAATCGCGCGTGAAACGACAAGAAGTACAGAATTCACCCACTCGCTCTCCACGAAAAGCACGTACAAGGAAATGGTATTCTACACGTACCTTTTATACAGGCCCACACGTCCAGCGTCACTTACGCGGCGTGTACGCGCTAGGGCCATTTCCACCAATTACACGCTTTGTCACTTCTGCGTGTAGGGCCATTTCCACCAATTACACGCTTTGTCACTTCTGCGTGTAGGGCCATTTCCACCAATTACACGCTTTGTCACTTCTGCGTGTAGGGCCATTTCCACCAATTACACGCTTTGTCACTGCCGCGTGTACGCGCTAGGCCCATTCCCACCAATTACACGCTTTGACACTCGGACGTGTCTTTCATTTTTTTCACACGCAACATTTTCATACGTGTGCCCAATTCAACGTGCACGTGACTTCATAGACGCGCATACGCTGGCGACGCGTTTACGCGCTAAGGGCCTTTCCTCGAATTACACGCAGACGTGTTGGATTTTTCACGTGCCAAATCACTCCGTATCAAGCTGGCCACGCGTAAGCACACGGAAGACCACGCTCCTGCCCAGAAGGCCGAACTACTGTCCCCCAGAGCCCCGAGCACGCTCCCACCTGCCATCTGCTGCTGCCTGACTGCCTGCTGCCCACGTGCACTGCCATTTGCTGCCTGCACATCAGCCGGGGGTGCTGTTGCTGTGACCACCCCTGCTGGAACCGAAGACTCCCGACTGGGATTCCATTGCTCCACAGCCCAGCCCCAGGACCCAGTTGCCCACCCACTCCTGCCTCTGGGGTTGTCATGTCGGGGCAAACACCATCTGTGACCACTGACAACCCCCGGCCAGAGAGGCAGAGGGGCACCAGCTTCAGTGCCACCAAAGTTGGTGTCCTGGTGGAGCAAGTCCTGGGGCAGTATGATGCCCTCTTCGGAAGTTCCCGCGCCGACAAGGAATGACAGACTCGGATCTGGACTGACATCGTGACTGCCATCAACGCGGAGGGGGTGGCAGTCCGCGACTTACAACATGTCAGGAAGCGCTGGGAGGACTTCAGGTCCAGGACCCTGAACAAGGCCCGGCGCCTCTTAAAGGCAGCGGATGCCAAGGGGCGCCGGGGCCACTTGTCGGAAGAACAGATGAGGGTCCTGGAACGCATATCCCCAGCGCTCCACGTCCAGGTCCTAGAGAAGCAGACCCGTCTGGAGTCGAGCGGTGAGTGTACATGCATCCTGATTGTGAGCAGTGCGTGTGGTGATTATTCGGTAGTGTGCAGGTTGCACATCTGTTTGTATGGGGTCGAGTATGGGTGGGGGTGTACAGGGCCGTGGGGCTGACACATGCGAGGGCTGTAATGTGTGAGACATGGATGGTGCTTGTGTGTGTAGGCTTGCATGCCAAATGCAGTTGTGTGGGCACACATGTTTGGATGAATGTGTATGTAAGTAGACATGTCCGTGATGTCACGCATGTATGTTGTTTTCGGCTGCATGTATGAGCACTGTGTACATGTGCATGTGTGTGTATTTGACAAGGGTGCAACAGTGATGCAACATGGATGCATGTGACAGCGGTATGTGGAAGCCTGATTGGCAGTTGTGACATGGATGCCCGTCTGAACAGTGCGACACTTGTCAGAGGTGTACACATGCATGCAAGTGTGGTGGTGTGTGTACATGTGTGGTGCACTTCCTGTGTTGCATGTGATGTCTGGCTCACCTTTGGCTGCTCATGCTGTTGTATGTGTAGGGATGGTGGTGGCAGTTGCGATATGGCTGTGGTATGGCTCATGTGTGCGAGTTGCAATGCCATGTGTGTTGGGGATTGTGATGACATGTCTGAGGTTTGCCAATGCCACTCATGTGCAACTGTCATGTGTGTATGTGTCCATTGTACAGTGCCCTGATGCCTGTGTTTTGTTTCTCCCTGTCTGCAGCGTCAACTGATGAAGAGGGCGGAGAAGGTGCTGTGGAGCACAGCGGCGGGGATCCCACCGCCAGCCGGAGACGCAAGGCCCGGCTCCCCTCCCGTGTTGTCATCTCGTCGGGGAGTGAGGAGTCCGGTGCCGCGTCCCAGACCGCAGCTGCCGGGGGGAGGTCCAAGAGGCAGAGGTTGGAGTTGTACTCCTCGGCAGCAGAAGGGGCAGCTGGGACCCCACAGGGCCCAACAGGGGAAGATGGCACGGAGTCATCCAGGTTGGTGGGGGGTTTGGTGGAGGAGGAGGCCGTGCAAGCACCAGAGACGGGGTCTGGAGGTGGGGATCCCACTGGTGCTAGTGGTGCAGTGCAGGACCAGGGACAGGAGGCAGCACAGGCCGCCGCGGAGGTGCCTGTGTGTAATCCTGTCCCCGATCCTGTCCCTGCATCATCTTGCACCAGCAGGGATGCCTACGTCCAGACCCGTTTTCAGGCAGGGGATGAGCTGACGTCAACTGGCCTTCCTCTGCCTGCGGACGTGGCTATCCAGGTCCGGGTTGAGCTGTCCTGGCTGGTGTGGCGTTGCGTCAACGGGCCATGCGAGGTGACCTGCAGTCTTTTCATGGAGAGACTGCACGTCATCTCGAATGGCTCGTTGACCACGTCAGCCTGCTGGGACAGGTCCCCCAGGCCGGATTCCTCCATCTGATGGGGCTTGCTCCGACCCCCTCCTCAACTGGACTCCCTACGCGCCAGTCGTCCTCTGTGCCATCTTCCCACCCATCAGTCACCTGGGTGCCCTGTGGAGCTGCCTCTGACAGTGCGGCCAGGCTGGTGGAGGAGGCATCCCTGCCACAGTCGGGAGTCGGACGTCCAGCAGGGGTGGCCACATCAACAACTGCACCCCAGCCGGCGGAGGATGTGCAGGCAGCAGGAGGCAGTGCACGGGCAGAAGCAGAGCAGCAGCAGCAACATGGTGGGAGCCATGAAGGCTCGGGGCCTTCGACATCGGAGGGGCAGGCATCGGCCGGAGGGCAGGAGGACCCAGGACAGAGAGTGTCTTCCGTGTGGCAGCGGTTGGGCCACGCCATAGGTGCGGAGCGGTGGCGGGCGGAAGAGGCGCGGCTCACAATGGTCAGGGCGGAGAACTCCATGCGGAGGGCCCTGAGGCGGGCCGAGTGCCTCGAGGCAATCCGCAGGGGGTTGGAGGAGGACACGGCGTCGTCCCTGCGGACCCTCGGGGCCATGGAACTGGACCGCCTCCGGGACATCGAACAGGAGTTCGATGATGCCCTGGCCCGGAACACCACGGAGTGAACCGCTGGACTTGCCCGCCGCCTTTGTATATAGTTCTTTAGTTTTAGGTTTCCTTTGTTTGTTCTTATGATTTGGAGTCGACGGACACTGCTGCACTTTTTGTATATAGTTGCATTTTAGTTAGGTTTTTTTGTAGGTTTCCTTTGTTCAGTTGGGCTCATGGACCCTTGGAAGTTTTTTACATAGTTCTTGATTGGATAGATATTTTTTTACATTTGACTTTGGACGACATTTTTTTGGATTAGGATTTAGTGTTTTATTTTTTTTTATACGGACATGCAGCTTATTTTTTTTCATTCCCATTGTAGTTTGTTTCATTTCTTTAGCATTCTTTCTTTTTTTTAATACAATTTTGTTTTCATACATCACTGGCCCTCATTACGACCCTGGCGGAAATTGAAAAACGATGGCGGAAATGAAATACCGCCATCGAATAGCGCTCGGTGCGATTATGACCCGTCACCGTAAAGTACGATGCCATTAGCGACACCGTAGTGAACGCCAACGCTAACTGCACCAAGTACGCGCACGCGCGCCATGCGAAACCGTAATTACCACCATGGCGCAACGGTACGCGAATTCTGACCCTAGCGGACATTTACCTAACGCCATCAAGCATGGCGGAATGTACCATTCCGCCATGGTGAGAAGTACGGCATCGCGAACCAACCGTAAATGGCCCTACTGAGTGCCTGTACACCACTCCCTGGCCACATTGCACAACTCCTCGTAGGTGCAATGAAGTCACAATGCAACCAGTGAAATGTACAAGTCACCCATGCATGCCAACGAACAAATGAATGTAGGGGCTCCAAGTGCCTTGTGAGTGGCCATCCATATTTGCCATGTCACCATTGCCGTACTGATGCAGCACAGGCATGTGAAGGTTCAAGTACAGCAACATGAACTGAAATATGAGACAAAACAACAACAGGCCCCCCCATCGCTTGACACCAGTGTAAGGCAACATTCAAAGCAGTATCCTGAGTGAGACTGCACCAGCCCTGTACTCCTGCCAGTAAACAAACCAACCATCAGCATAAGCATGTACCACACAAGTTGCCAGAGTGACTGAGCAGCCAGGCTCATCTCAAGAGGGGCCAATGGGAGCTGCAGGGCACAGATGGCACGAATACAGAAGCTATTCCAATGGACATGACCTCAGTCTCCCTCCAAGAAACGCACGCAAACACAGGCACCTGTGACCAGCCATATTCTGATAATCACATCATTCCACCAATCCACCTGGCTGACCGGCATCTGTTACACAAAAGCTAATCCCCCGCCCCTGAGCATGACATCATTAAAACAGTCATAATGGCAGCCCCTATCCCTGACCTCACTGGGCTTCGTAGGCAAACGCGCCCAGTACAGTACCACGCAACTATACTCAGAAGCCGGAACCCAATGCAGATCTTCTCACAATACATCGCTCCACAAATAGGAATATGCTACATTACTTGCAAAGAAGAACGGTACACGGTTAATATCAGAATAGAAATTTAATGCACAACAAAATCACCAAGCCCATACAGCTATTAGGTCATGAACTCCAAAATATATTCCATTATTGTGGGCTGCATCCGCAATAAATGACCAGCTTCTTCTTGTGTGACGCCCTGTACCTTCATGGTACACAGGGGCTACATTCACGTTCAAAAAGGCAACATGGAAGCGCCTAGAACTGCAGGGCCATCCCATTAGGTAGGCACTAGTCCAGCTGAAAGGTCGATATGTTGCTCCTAGCCACTAGTACTGCGTAAGGGCATGTGGCCCATTGGCGATCGTCCCATAAGATCGTAATGGTGCTCCACTGATTAACACGAAGCAGCAGGTGTCGGGAGTAAAAGCCATCTGCAGGAGTGGCATACAGATGGCAGCGGCAAAAGGGGAGGAGATACCTGTCACCCAAATGAAATGAAAAAGAATAGTATGGGCATCAGAACTTCATTTGAATTACTCACTTCAATGATCACACTAAATCCACAGCCATATGCATGCTAGCCCACTCAAAAGGATTATTCCCACCCAAAAATCACTTGCGAATCATAACTATATAAATCGAGGTGAAAACACTATTACAAACGAGTGTTTGTGTGCATGCGTCTGTTAAAACAGAATCCATTAGATGGGATTAGTAACGTGCATAGACACAAGTGTTTGAAGGCGCGTCAAGACAGGGAGGGTTCAACAAGGGCAGATAGACAATGGTCCCACTATGGCAGCCCTGCATCACATAGCGCAGGGGAAGTGGATAGATTCCAAAAAGCCATCTACATGGCAAACTCTCTATTAAATCATCTGTCCATGCATCCATACATCATTCCCTCATCCCGGTATGAAAACGCCTGATTATATACTCACATAACATGTGAAATTTCCATTGAGTCTGTGCGTAATGCAGTCTGCAAAATCCACTGTGCTCCAGCCCGGAATTCCAGTGTTGTGAAGTAACATGTATTTGGGAACGTCCGGCCTTATCGTCCACTACGCTATTGCGCATCCCATACTATTCATATCAATCATTGCATTCTCGCCATGGCCCCTGTCCGAAGGACATTAAACAATAGAACATTATATCTGCAGTCAGACCTGTGGGCGTCTCCTCGCCGCTAGCTGAAAACCGAAAGCGCTGTCCTTCGAATTCCTCATTTGCAACATCACGTCGAAAAGGCATCTGTGACCGCTCGAAATCACAAATTCATCCATGTAGTGCGGCAGTGTGTGAAAATGGCAACTGGCTTCACTCAGAAATGGGACGCCCCGCCCGTCGGTGAACCTCGGTACAGTGCTGCATGAGGGTCCACCGTTAATCGAGCACTACATTCCACTGACCCTTCACAAGTTTGTTCGCGACTGTAAAGATAGTATGTGAAACAATGGGACCATAGCATAATGAACATATGAACCAATATTTCACTGCCATCGGGATTAAATACATGATTGTAATAGCAAGATGCCATGTGTCAAATTGCAGCGTTGTGTGCGGGACGTGCTCGCACAAAGGGGATTGCAGCTTGCACAGGTGGAATGAATCACCACAGGTGGAGGCTATACTGCCTGAAAACACATAAATTGCACACCCAACCCCCTCCCACAACCACACCCACTCCAAAATGCTACCGGCAGGACTAGCGATGTTGGCCCTGGGGGACCTGATAGCACTGCAAGTACTCCAACTTCAAGAAGAAGACGAACACCAACTACTACAACAACCGGCCGCACAGAGGAGACGCAGGAGGAGGAGGAGGGCAAGGCAGGGCCAGCAAGGCCCACCAGCACAGCCACTACCACCACGCAGGCAGCCCGCAATCCCACGCCTCCGAGCTCATCCGTTCAACCTCACTGATGAGCAGATCCACACCCTCTACCGTTTGGACCGGGACACCATAACCGCCATTGTGGACATGACACACGCTGACCTTGTCAGCATGATAGATACCCCAACCGCCATCCCACCCCTACTGAAGGTGGTGTCTGTACTCCACTTCCTGGCCACAGGCACCTACCAGCACACAGTCGGACAGTTGCATGGCATTTCACAGCCACTGTTGTCACAGACACTAATGCAAGTGCTCGATGCCCTCCTGAAGCACGCAGACGACTACATCTCTCTACCACGCTCGGAGCAGGAAATTACGAACACAAAAGTGGGATTCCATGCACTTGCCGGCATACCGGGTTGCATTGGTGCCATCGACTGCACCCATGTGGAATTGGTTGTCCCACATGCCATGGAGGTCCAGTACCGCAACCGGAAACAATATCATTCTCTTAATGTACAAATGGTGTGTGACTCCAACAGGATCTTTACACATTGTTGTGCCCGATTTCCTGGATCAACCCATGATTCTATGGTCTTGAGGAACTCAACAATACCACTCTACATGGAGCGACACGCAGGGAACAGATCCTGGCTACTCGGTGAGTCTCATTTCATGCATGATAATGTGGGGTATGTGATGCGGCAATGACCTGGCAGGAAGGGGGGGGATGCGTACGTAGCAATGTCATTCCACAAACATCCTTTATTGTCCACATACAGGTGATGCCGGGTATCCACTGAAGAGATGGCTCCTCACACCACTCCGGAACCCACAGAACCAGCATGAGGAGGACTACAACCATGCCCACTCACGTACCCGTGTAGTCATAGAACAGGCATTCGGCCTACTGAAGGCTCGTTTCCGCTGCCTCAGCAGGTCTGGCGGGGCACTCCTGTACCGCCATGAGAAGGTTGCAAAGATGGTCATGGCATGTGTCATGCTACACAACATGTGCGTACGTAGAAATGTGCCCATGCCCCCTAACGCAGAACTGCAAGCACCTGAAGATGGTCATGATGAGGGTGGGGATGTGGCAGCATCTCAAGGAGTCCGCGAGGCACAGGAGGGCCGTGAAATTCGTCAGATTATCATAGATTCATGCTTCTAGCACTCACGCCTGGTGGCTGATACATGGACACGGGACTTGTGGCACTGTGTGTGTCTGGAACATGCACAATATGGACTGTACGCCTATAAAGGCCTCGTACACAAAGATCAATGTCCACACATCTCATTGGATGATTGTGAAATGTTTATAGCATATGTGAAATTATGTTACACACCCCATCGACCCGCCACCCAAGTAAGCCCAACACACACCCTCAACCCTCCTACCTCCCCCCCGAACACCAGTGTCCAAAGATGCTCATTGTCAGTGGGCAGACGCTATTGCAAGCCCCCTCTCCGGGTATCAGGGGCACCCCTGCCTGTGGAGCGCAGGTTCCTCCCAGATGTACGTTGGGGGCTGCCCTGGACGGAACTTGCAACGGATGATGTCTCTGCCTGCTCACGTCCATGCATGTCCCTAAGGGTTTGTGAGAGCTCAGTGAGCACACGGCGCACAGCGGCAAGTTCAGCACATACGTCTTTGGACGTCGCATGCAGTTCCCCCCTCAGGCTCTCGGTGCTTCTCTCCATTTGTACCCTCAGGCTCTCGGTGCTTCTCTCCATTTGTGCCCTTAGTGTCTCTGTACTTCTCTCAATTTCTGCTCTAAGTGTCTCAGTAGATGTTTCCATGGCTGCCTTAGTACCCCCACATTCATCAGCATGCTCCTTGAGGAGCGTGGCCAGTTGCTGCTGTTGCACGATCACCTGGTCGAGGGACTGTTGCCTCTGCTGGGCCATGCCCATTTGCGGTGGTGTCACAGAGGGGCTGATCACCTCATGTTGCCTTGCCACAGGGCTTGTGGGGGATGGCCAGTTGTCGTCTTGTGGGTGCCCCTGCGTGGTATCCTCATGGTGTACGGGATGGAACAAACAGGGGGATTGAGACAGGTCATGGATGGATCCTACATCGACAGCACCGTTTTCTGTGTCGGAGCATGCTGCCATTAATGCAGTGTCACCTATGGTGCTGCTGCCACCAGAAGCAGTGCCTTCTGTGGCATCCATTGGGGGGACCTGTGGTGGTGCTGTTGTGGGCATGCTGGCTGCTGGGGTGCCTGTTGAAGTCCCCTCCTGTGTGCTGCCACTTGATTTGTGCTGCTGCCGTGTCTTGATCCGTGCAGCTGAGGTGGAGGGTCTTTGGCCGTTGGTCTTGGCCCTCTTTGCAGGTGTGCTGGTAGGGGTGTCCTGGAGCTCGTCGTTTGAATCGGACCCTGTGGTGGAGTAAAGGAGGGCGAGCGTTATTAATGGGTCTGTGGAAATTGGAATGGCAATGTATCACATGCATTGGGGTGGTACCTGAGGGTGATTTGGGTCAGGGCCTTGGAGGTGGTTTCATTTTTGTGTGGATTGAGGATGCAGTTGTTTTGCAGCCTGCAGTTAGGGTGTGCATGCTGCACGTGTAGAGGGTGTTTTTAGGATTTTTAATTATTTATGTATTTATTGTGACTTTTAAAGTGCGCTATCAGGCCAATGTATGTGGACGTTGTCCTGGACATGTGTTTCTGTTGCACTATGTGGACACATGGTACTTCACATGATTGGACATTGTGGATTTAGCATTGTTTTATTTGGCCCACCTACCTGATTCTTCGGATGTCTGCACTCCTTTCTCCATCCCTCCGACTCCCTCTATACTCTCCATTCCAATGGTGGAGGCACAGATTTCTTCCCAGGGGGTCAACTTGATGGGTGAATCCGATCCTCCCCCGGTAGCTGTGGCAATGTTACGGTTGGCTGATAGTATGCTCTGTACGAGTATCCGCAAGTCGTCCCATCGCTTTCTGCATTGCTGTGGGTTGCGGGGTGCGGTCCCCACCGCACTTACCTGCTGTGCCACCAGGGCCCATATGGCCTTCTTGTTCGCAAGTGCCGTCCTGGTCATTTGCGTCGAGAAGACGACGGCAGCATTCTCCTGGAGGGTCTCTGTGAGCACGGTGAGTTCCTCATGGGAGAAGTGGACCTGCCGCTTGCGGTCGCACGCTTTTTTCGCTACTTTTCCCATTTTTGTTGTTTTCACTAGGGTGGATTTCGGGTTGGGATGTGTCTCAGGGTAGGATTTTTAATGGTTGTGTGGGTATTCTGATTTTATAGGTGTACGGCGTGCTGTTTCCCGTTCCGGGACCATGTTTTTACTTCCGTTTCCGTATATTTACGGTCACCGTATTTTCCGATTGCCGCTCATTACGGTGACCGCTATGATGGGTGGCGGAATTGCACCTAGGGCGCCGTACGACGGCGGTGAGGGGCGTTTTGGGGACATTTCCGCCATCGCGGACTTTGCACTTCCGCCATGGCATTGTGCTCGTGCCCGATGGGTCAGAATTAGCCGCACTTTACTCCGTCGTGCAATGGCGGAAACGCTATTTACGCTATGGCGGTCAGGTCAGTTACTTTCCGCCAGGGTCGTAATGAGGGCCACTGTGTGGTATCATCTCATTGGTTTCATGCATTTCATGTTGGGTGTTTTCCCATTCAATTGCAACCATTGTGTGTGACGTACATGGGTTCATTAGCTTCATGAACATTGGGGGTGTAACATGTAATTTCCATTTCCATGTGGGTGAATGGGTTACTTGGTAGGGCTTTTTGGCTGTGGAGGCTGACCATAACGCACATGATTGGGGATTGTGAGGACCTGGTGGAGGCTGCCCATGGTGGAAGGGGGGTGGGGGTGGTGGGAGACATGAGTGGGGGCCTGGTGGAGGGTGCCCCTGGATGCTGGGGGGTGGGGGTGCAGGGGGACAGGAGTGGGGGCCTGGTGGAGGGTGCCCATGGTGGCTGGGGGGTGGGGGTGATAGGGGCCATGAGTGGGGGCCTGGTGGAGGGTGCCCCTGCACTGCTGGGGGGTGGGGGTGGTGGGAGACATGAGTGGGGGCCTGGTGGAGGGTGCTCCACACTGCTGGCGGGTGGGGGTGGTGGGAGACATGAGTGGGGGCCTTGTGGAGGGTGCCCATGGTGGCTGGGGGGTGGGGGTGGTGGGAGACATGAGTGGGGGCCTGGTGGAGGGTGCCCATGGTGGCTGGGGGGTGGGGGTGGGTGGGAGACATGAGTGGGGGCCTGGTGGGGGATGCCCATGGTGGCTGGGGGGTGGGGGTGGGTGGGAGACATGAGTGGGGGCCTGGTGGTGCTGCCCCTGCACTGCTGGGGGGTGGGGGTGCTGGGAGACATGAGTGGGGGCCTGGTGGGGGATGCCCATGGTGGCTGGGGGGTGGGGGTGGTGGGAGACATGAGTGGGGGCCTGGTGGAGGGTGCCCCTGGATGCTGGGGGGTGGGGGTGCAGGGGGACATGAGTGGGGGCCTGGTGGAGGGTGCCCATGGTGGCTGGGGGGTGGGGGGAGACATGAGTGGGGGCCTGGTGGGGGATGCCCATGGTGGCTGGGGGGTGGGGGTGGGTGGGAGACATGAGTGGAGGCCTGGTGGAGGGTGCCCATGGTGGCTGGGGGGTGGGGGTGGGTGGGAGACATGAGTGGGGGCCTGGTGGTGCTGCCCCTGCACTGCTGGGGGGTGGGGGTGCTGGGAGACATGAGTGGGGGCCTGGTGGGGGATGCCCATGGTGGCTGGGGGGTGGGGGTGGTGGGAGACATGGGTGGGGGCCTGGTGGAGGCTGCCCCTGCACTGCTGGGGGGTGGTGGGAGACATGAGTGGGGGCCTGGTGGAGGGTGCTCCACACTGCTGGGGGGTGGGGGTGGTGGGAGACATGAGTGGGGGCCTGGTGGAGGGTGCCCCTGGATGCTGGGGGGTGGGGGTGCAGGGGGACATGAGTGGGGGCCTGGTGGTGCTGCCCCTGCACTGCTGGGGGGTGGGGGTGGTGGGAGACATGAGTGGGGGCCTGGTGGAGGGTGCCCCTGGTGGCTGGGGGGTGGGGGTGGTGGGAGACATGAGTGGGGGCCTGGTGGTGCTGCCCCTGCACTGCTGGGGGGTGGGGGTGCTGGGAGACATGAGTGGGGCCTGGTGGAGGGTGCCCATGGTGGCTGGGGGGTGGGGGTGGTGGGAGACATGAGTGGGGGCCTGGTGGGGGATGCCCATGGTGGCTGGGGGGTGGGGGCGGGTGGGAGACATGAGTGGGGGCCTGGTGGGGGATGCCCATGGTGGCTGGGGGGTGGGGGTGGGTGGGAGACATGAGTGGAGGCCTGGTGGAGGGTGCCCATGGTGGCTGGGGGGTGGGGGTGGGTGGGAGACATGAGTGGGGGCCTGGTGGGGGATGCCCATGGTGGCTGGGGGGTGGGGGTGGTGGGAGACATGGGTGGGGGCCTGGTGGAGGCTGCCCCTGCACTGCTGGGGGGTGGGGGTGGTGGGAGACATGGGTGGGGGCCTGGTGGAGGCTGCCCCTGCACTGCTGGGGGGTGGGGGTGCTGGGAGACATGAGTGGGGGCCTGGTGGGGGATGCCCATGGTGGCTGGGGGGTGGGGATGGGTGGGAGACATGAGTGGGGGCCTGGTGGAGGGTGCCCATGGTGGCTGGGGGTGGGGGTGGTGGGAGGCATGAGTGGGGGCCTGGTGGGGGATGCCCATGGTGGCTGGGGGGTGGGGGTGAGTGGGAGACATGAGTTGGACATGAGTGGGGGCCTGGTGGAGGGTGCCCCACACTGCTGGGGGGGTGGGGATGGTGGGAGACATGAGTGGGGGCCTGGTGGGGGATGCCCATGGTGGCTGGGGGGTGGGGGTGGGTGGGAGACATGAGTGGGGGCCTGGTGGGGGATGCCAATGGTGGCTTGGGGGTGGGGCTGCTGGGAGACATGAGTGGGGGCCTGGTGGAGGCTGCCCCTGCACTGCTGGGGGGTGGGGGTGGTGGGAGACATGAGTGGGGGCCTGGTGGAGGGTGCCACTGCACTGCAGGGGGGTGGGGGTGGTGGGAGACATGAGTGGGGGCCTGGTGGGGGGTGCCCCTGGATGCTGGGGGGTGGGGGTGATAGGGGCCATAAGTGGGGGCCTGGTGGAGGGTGCCCCACACTGCTGGGGGGTGGGGGTGGTGGGAGACATGAGTGGAGGCCTGGTGGGGGATGCCCATGGTGGCTGGGGGGTGGGGGTGGTGGGAGACATGGGTGGGGGCCTGGTGGAGGCTGCCCCTGCACTGCTGGGGGGTGGGGGTGGTGGGAGACATGAGTGGGGGCCTGGTGGAGGGTGCTCCACACTGCTGGGGGGTGGGGGTGGTGGGAGACATGAGTGGGGGCCTGGTGGAGGGTGCCCCACACTGCTGGGGGGTGGGGGTGCAGGGGGACATGAGTGGGGGCCTGGTGGTGCTGCCCCTGCACTGCTGGGGGGTGGGGGTGCTGGGAGACATGAGTGGGGGCCTGGTGGAGGGTGCCCATGGTGGCTGGGGGGTGGGGGTGGTGGGAGACATGAGTGGGGGCCTGGTGGGGGATGCCCATGGGGGGTGGGGGTGGGTGGGAGACATGAGTGGGGGCCTGGTGGGGGATGCCCATGGTGGCTGGGGGGTGGGGGTGGGTGGGAGACATGAGTGGAGGCCTGGTGGAGGGTGCCCATGGTGGCTGGGGGGTGGGGGTGGGTGGGAGACATGAGTGAGGGCCTGGTGGGGGATGCCCATGGTGGCTGGGGGGTGGGGGTGGTGGGAGACATGGGTGGGGGCCTGGTGGAGGCTGCCCCTGCACTGCTGGGGGGTGGGGGTGGTGGGAGACATGAGTGGGGGCCTGGTGGAGGGTGCTCCACACTGCTGGGGGGTGGGGGTGGTGGGAGTCATGAGTGGGGGCCTGGTGGAGGGTGCCCCACACTGCTGGGGGGTGGGGGTGCAGGGGGACATGAGTGGGGGCCTGGTGGTGCTGCCCCTGCACTGCTGGGGGGTGGGGGTGCTGGGAGACATGAGTGGGGGCCTGGTGGAGGGTGCCCATGGTGGCTGGGGGGTGGGGGTTGTGGGAGACATGAGTGGGGGCCTGGTGGGGGATGCCCATGGGGGGTGGGGGTGGGTGGGAGACATGAGTGGGGGCCTGGTGGGGGATGCCCATGGTGGCTGGGGGTTGGGGGTGGGTGGTAGACATGAGTGGAGGCCTGGTGGAGGGTGCCCATGGTGGCTGGGGGGTGGGGGTGGGTGGGAGACATGAGTGAGGGCCTGGTGGGGGATGCCCATGGTGGCTGGGGGGTGGGGGTGGTGGGAGACATGGGTGGGGGCCTGGTGGAGGCTGCCCCTGCACTGCTGGGGGGTGGGGGTGGTGGGAGACATGAGTGGGGTCCTGGTGGAGGGTGCTCCACACTGCTGGGGGGTGGGGGTGGTGGGAGACATGAGTGGGGGCCTGGTGGAGGCTGCCCCTGCACTGCTGGGGGGTGGGGGTGGTGGGAGACATGAGTGGGGGCATGGTGGAGGGTGCCCCACACTGCTGGGGGGTGGGGGTGGTGGGAGACATGAGTGGGGGCCTGGTGGGGGATGCCCATGGTGGCTGGGGGGTGGGGGTGGTGGGAGACATGAGTGGGGGCCTGGTGGAGGCTGCCCCTGCACTGCTGGGGGTGGGGGTGGTGGGAGACATGCATTGTTGATCAGTTGTGCAAGGTGACATGTGGGTTGGATGCGGGGCATGCCCATGGTGGATGGGCTGCCTGCGGGACATGAGCAGGGGTGCAGGGTAGTCCCCCGTGGTGTGGGCTGCCTGCAGGGGCCGTGGAGGTTGTCGAGCGTACACCTGGGAGGACCCACACGGCCAATTCACGTGTAGTACTCCCCAGAACCCCTGGAATTCACATACCCTGCTGAAATCGCGTGTGGAACTTCCCGCGCATCCCTGGAATACACGTACCCTGCTCGCACGGGGCCAATCGCGTGTGGAACTTCCCGCGCACCCCTGGAATACACGTACCCTGCTCGCACTGGGCCAATCGCGTGTGGAACTTCCCGCACACCCCTGAAATACACGTACCCTGATGAAATCGCGTGTGGAACTTCCCGCGCACCCCTGGAATACACGTACCCTGCTCGCACGGGGCCAATCGCGTGTGGAACTTCCCGCGCACCCCTGAAATACACGTACCCTGCTCGCACTGGCCCAATCGCGTGTGGAACTTCCCGCGCACCCCTGAAATACACGTACCCTGATGAAATCGCGTGTGGAACTTCCCGCGCACCCCTGGAATACACGTACCCTGCTCGCACGGGGCCAATCGCGTGTGGAACTTCCCGCGCACCCCTGAAATACACGTACCCTGCTCGCACTGGCCCAATCGCGTGTGGAACTTCCCGCGCACCCCTGAAATACACGTACCCTGATGAAATCGCGTGTGGAACTTCCCGCGCACCCCTGGAATACACGTACCCTGCTCGCACGGGGCCAATCGCGTGTGGAACTTCCCGCGCACCCCTGAAATACACGTACCCTGCTCGCACTGGCCCAATCGCGTGTGGAACTTCCCGCACACCCCTGAAATACACGTACCCTGATGAAATCGCGTGTGGAACTTCCCGCACACCCCTGCAATACACGTACCCTGCTCGCACGGGCCCAATCGCATGTGGAACTTCCAGCGCACCCCTGAAATACACGTACCCTGCTGATTTTGGTGTGGAACTTCCCGCGCACCCCTGATGCACACGTACACAGGACAATCGCGTGTGGAACTTCCCGCGAACCACTGAAATACACGTTCCCCGCTTGGCGTTTGCTGTTTGCCAGCCCGGTGAACTGGTCCAGGGTTAGAGCAGCCCTTTGCGATTATTTGGCGATTTTGAAGGCTTTTCCTTGCGCGAGGGCGTTCTTGGGGGCGTAACTGGTGCTGCTGCAGGGTCGCTGCGCCACGCTGCGCCACAGCTGGTTTTGGATGCGAAAATCCGTGAATGCGCTGTGCGCGGAAATCGATTTTCGCGCACACGGCTGGCGCAAACAATCGCACGCGGACACTCTGCGCCAGCCGCTTGCGACACTTTTGTGCGAATTTCTATGAATTACCCTGTGTGTTTTAAGGCCTCTACATTGATGTACAAATGCCTGATCGGTAATGCCCCTGTGTATCTCTCCTCTCGAATCAGGAAAGTACCCATTAGACGCATTTTACGCTCTAATAACGACAACCTGCTGTTTCAACCTTGTGTTGTTTTAAAGAAAATAGGAGGCTCTACTTTTGATTCTTGGGCTCCTGCCTTTTGCAATACCCTTCTGCTTGCACTTACAAAAATTCCGAAAATAGTGGAATTTCAAACATTTGTGAAACATTTCTTTTTGATGAGGGTATAGACTGACCTTCATGACCTTCTGGTACCTGCATTTCATGCGACTTCTGGTTTGTGGTGCAATAGAAAATACAGATAAATAGATAGATAGAAATATAGATAGATAGATAGATAGATAGATAGATAGATAGATAGATAGATAGATAGATAGATAGATAGATTTTGAAGGACTTTCTTAGGAACTGTTCATATTTGAAAAGGACTCTTGTTCAATTTGTTTTCATGTTGACTTCTTAAAAATGTTTTTTAGTTATGTAACTGATTGGGGTAAGTTTATATTGTAAATAGTGTCTTGTGAATTCCCCGCTTTATACAAAAATAATAAAAGATCGTGCTGGTGCACCAGAAGGACGTATAAGTAAGGCAAAAAACAGCTAAAGTACCATACACCAGCATTCCGTTGTCCATCTTTTCTTTTGTGTGCCAGTTGTTTTAACTTAGTCTCTTTCTACTGCTCTAAACTTTGCCTTTCCATCCCTACTCAGTGTTACAGCAAGGCTCACCATGGTGATACAGAACTCGGGTAAGCAGGGTTGGAGGCAGGTAAGAGGAAGGTCAAGTATTAACTTAAGGCACATAGAATTGCCTTGCTGGGCCGCCTACACCTATCTCCCAATAGGTGCGTGGTAAGAGCCGACTGCTATATTTTTTAGAGGCACCGCTAGGATCAAATTTGCTGTGCCTATACCTACCCGATTCTAACTATTTACCTCCTACCTACTCTTTATTTTCCCTGGGGTAGTGTACAGAGTTCCAGTATAAGTTTACATGTTTTGTGTAAATACGTTTTTTGTGTGCAGGTTTGTGGAAAGGAATTTGTATATATTGTGATAATCATTGCATTTGTGTTTTTCACCGGATTTGCCACCCATCTGATAGATAGGCACTATCCTCATGGATCGACTTCAGGTAGCCAGCTGGGCTGAGGGTGAGAGGATTAAGTCTGCTTATTGCTTCATTATAAGTGACTTTCCTTACAGCACATGTCTCCATCACATAATCAATTCAACAGAGTCCCTAGAGTGCTTCAGCGGCCAGGTCAAATGCCTGTGTAAAGTCCCTCGCCTAGCAGCAACCAGTATCCTGGCATGCTATGTGCCTAAGGAAGTTGACCCTGAGACCTTGGGCCTCATTACGACCCTGGCGCTAAGTGTTTAACGGCACTGTAAAAGGCTGCAGCGCCATTAAACACTTGGCGCCTTATTACGAAGTCCCTTTGCGGGACCCGACCTTAACGGCTGGTCTACACCAGCCGTTAAAGTAGGGACCCGCAAAGGGACCTTGGTGCTGAATACGGTACCGCAATTTGCGGTACCGTACTTAGCGCCTTCCCCATTCCCATAGAGCCCTATGGGGCGAAAATGGGAATGGTGAAGGGCCATGGTTCAAATGGGGAATTACCGCCCCGCCAACCTTGGAATGGGGTGGTAATTCCCCATTGAACCATGGCGGAACCCGTTACAACACCGGCACCAACCATGGTGCTAATAGCGCCATGGTTTAGCGCCGGTGTTGTAATGAGGGCCATTGCCCCTTACCATGGACAGGGGAGATCCTATAGTGTAATATCCTCTAATGGCATTGAATACGTAGACAGAGATGCATGCTACTATACCTGTCACACCACCTATTCCCAGCCCTCGCCCTGACTTGCCCACGGCTATGCCCAGTCTTCCCACAGCACCCAGTGCAGGTACCATCATGGCTTGCCCATAAGTACCCCTATGTCAGCTGGGCCTAGTCTGCGCACCAATACTACACCAGAGGATAGAGGCACCAAACTGATCACTTCCTTCATCGTGGGTGCAACACCATTCAAGCATAGCCCCGATGTCCCCCTGAAACTCTTTCCGGGGTGAAAATGACGCAAAGAGGTGAAGAAGAATATTAACTTTTGGCAGACCAGACAAACCAGATGACATATGTCTGCAGAGCTCCAGACCAGGAGAAGAGGCGTCGAATCATTGACAGTTTGCATGTTCCAGCGATGAGAGTCATCCAGGCGGTCTATGCCACAAACCCAGACCCAACAGCGAAGGAGATCATGTTCATGCTGGATGGAGTGTTTGGAGTCACCAAGTCAGGCACAGAGCTGATGGTCAAATAGTATGCTACCCGCCTCCAAAATGTTGCGAGACTATCAGAATATTTGGCCAGGACTGCGCCAATACAATGGAATGGGATTGAGCCGAACAGCCTTAACCTGGTCAGGCTGCAACAAGTCATGCACAGAGCTCAATCACCTCTGCTGATGCTGCAGCTACAACTCTGAGAACAGACTCAAAAACCACCTTGCTTCGATGAACTGGTTTGGGAGGTGCATACTATAGATGGGGAGAGTGAATTCACAGTATAGTGTCTACCAACTCAACTGGTTTTGCTGTACACAGCTAAGCCGCCACCTGTAGTGACATCCAGGCTACCAGAGCACAGAAAAGACTCCACACTGCCATCGAACACCAGCTGTTTTGGCATGCTCAAGAGCCATGGCCCTCCCAAGCATACCAACAGCATACCGCACTGTTCCAGCCTTGGCAGTTCTGCCACAGGTGGGAACAGGAGGGCCACACCTTCTGCAAGGGCACAAACCAAACAGATTACATCCAAGTTGCGGAAATGTTCCAGTCCTTGAACACTCCAACATACACGATAGTGGGAAACACCACCAAGGACCAGGAAGCGGAGCACCTGAATACTCACTACTACTATGCTCCGACTGAGTAGAGACAGGGAACAAGAACTCTGTGCCGCCAGATAGGCCCAAGGCTGAAGTGACACCACCGGTAGACAAATCATCTGGGAACCAGCATTCTCTCAGACCGGTTAGTCCACCCGAAAGGAAGATCACCTGTAGTCTGACTACCAGCAAGTGCAGCACCCGGAAATCATGGGGCGTATCTGATGGGCCCGTAGGACCACCAGCAGCTTAGACGATTGCCATTGCTGGACGCCAAGCTTAAGCACTTCTGGATAGTGGCTCCCAGGTGACCATCGTGTATGAGCCATTTTACACAAAACACCTGGACATATCCAATTGGAGCCTTTGACTGTATTGAGCCTTCTCGATGTTGGAAACAAACCATGGAATACTCTGGGGTACATCTGGGCAGGCTGTGGTTTCCACATGATGTAGCTGGAGCCAGCACTCCTATTGACACCCCTGTTCTGGTCTGCAGCAGTCAGTGTGAAGTTCCTGGAATACTGTTGTTGATTGGAACCAATTCCTTGATGTTCAATGCACTGGTGGCATTATATTGGGAGATGGCTTGGCCCATGATATGCTGGCACATTGTCCATACACAAACAGGTCTACTTGCAGGGAAGATCAGGTCCAGAGTTCCACCTAATGGACCCACTGGAGATGTTCACACCACCCGGTTTGGGAAGATCATGATCCTGACACACACCACAGTGAGTATGGGGGTAATTCCGAGGTAGGCGGTAAGAGCTTAACGGTGCCGGTAAAGGTGCCGGAGCCGTCAACCCCTTACCGCCTTATTACAAGTTCTGCTTGCGGGACCCGCTAAGGCTGTCTGGTAAAACCAGGCGTCCTTAGCGGGTCCAGCGAGCAGATCAGGGTGCTAACAACGGGCCCGTTGTTAACGGGCCTATTGTTAGCACCCTCCCCATTCCCGTTGAGCCCTATGGGGGCTCGAATGGGAATGGGGATGGGTTCCTTGAATGAGGAATTACCAGGCCTTCCAAAGTCAGAATGGCCCGGTAATTCCTCATTCAAGGAACCCGGACCCGGTAACCAGTAAGGGGGTAGCCATGCCGCTAATAGCACCATGGTTACCCCCTACCTCGTAATGACCCCCAATGTGTCTAATACATTGGGCCTCATTACGAGTTTGGGGGTAGCCATGCCCTTGATAGGGGCATGGCTACCCCCAAACTCGGGTCTGGGTCCCACAAAAGGGGACTTACTGGGCCATTCCAACCTTGTTGGAGGGCCCGGTAATTCCCTTTTGTGGGACCCATAGCCGGAACGTCCCCATTCCCATTTGAGCCCCCAAAAGCTTCAATGGGAATGGGGAGGATGGTAGCAGCGGTACCGTTCATACCGGTACCGTTGCTACCATCCTGGTCTGCTCGTGGGTGCCGCTCTGCACGCCTGGTCTGATCAGGCGTGCAGAGCGCCCCCCGCGAGCAAACTCATAATGTTGCACTACAACCATACCACAACATTTGTAATGAGGCCTGGCTGTTGGGATCTTTTCTGGCTATTGTTTCTATGTCTTGGTAGGATTTCAGCACTCTTTTTATGGATGCAGCTGGACTAAGGCTTAGACAGACTATGTGTTCAGATTTGCTTCGTAGCATCCACATTCTCTAAGGGAGAGCATTTTTATAACAAAGCTGTACAATTTTTGTGACAGTGTTCATACCGGTACCGTTGCTACCATCCTGGTCTGCTCGTGGGTGCCGCTCTGCAAGCCTGGTCTGATCAGGCGTGCAGAGTGGCCCCCGCGAGCAAACTCATAATGTTGCACTACAACCTTACTACAACATTTGTAATGATGCCTGGCTGGTGGGCTCTTTTCTGGCTATTGTTTCTATGTCTTGGTAGGATTTCAGCACTCTTTTTATGGATGCAGCTAGAGTAAGGCTTAGACAGACTATGTGTTCAGATTTGCTTCGTAGCATCCACATTCTCTAAGGGAGAGCATTTTTATGACAAAGCTGTACAATTTTTGTGACCGTGTTTTGTTAAATGATATGTTATCCTAGAGGTATTTTAGCTCTGTTTTCTCAGTTTAGGCGAGATAGGCTGTCATATATCTTGCAACAGCATTGGAATTGTCTACAATATATTGTATATCTATGTTTGCATTTCACAATAGGGCAATGATTGCATTGTAATTATTGATGTAGTTTGAAGCTTTGTTTCTTTTAATGTTGTATGTGTTTTTAGGCGATTTGCCTTTCACACTGTGTTTAACAGAAGACCTCAAGCTGTTCACTTTTCTTTTGCTGAAACTGGTCTAGGGAAACCAAAGCGGCATTTGGTGTAGTATTTACCTTTGTTTTTATATCTGCATCGGCAGTATTTGCCACACTTATGTTTTTGGAAGCGTAACATTTGTGTGCGTAGCTCAGTATGTTTGGTTTCTGAAGGGATGTGGCAGGATATGTATTTGTGAATAAACTGCAAAACAGTGTCATCACTGTCATGACCAAATTTAGCAGTATCTTTTATCCATAAAAGCATGTGGATGTGTGGTGCTCTTCTGGATTCATATTCTTTTCTCCAAAAGAAGTGTTCACTTCTCTGAGGGGGCGGGGGGTATTTTTTATTGCAGATGAAGTGCAGCATGTCAGTAAAGCGGTGGTGAAAGTATCTTGATACATTTACAGGGACAAGAGAGCAGCGTTCTCCTGGTGTTTTTATGTCTATTTCTTCTTTACTTTGGTTTGCTATGCGTAAGAAGTCATGCAAGTCATACCATGCATATTCTGCACAACTTAAAGTAACAAACCATGTGGGTGGGCCGAGGTTCCTTAGCATACAACGTACATCAGCGTGACATCGGAACCAGTATTCTTTTGTACCACACATGTTTGCCAAGAGATTTGTGATACTTGACTGCAAAACTTCATTTTTGTTTTTTACCTTTTGAAGAAGTTGGGTAGCAGACATGTTTACAAAATTAGAGCCTGTTTTTAATGCGTGTGCAACTCCGTGACATAGAGTTGCTAGTTCACTTTCGAACAAGGGGTTGAATATGTATTCTACATTTTCTATGAATCTGGGTTCTTCAGAATACATTTGTCAAGAGTGATATTCTGATGCTGTTATTTGTGTGGATCTTTCATCATATCTTCCTC
Source organism: Ambystoma mexicanum (assembly GCF_040938575.1). Classification (NCBI taxonomy): domain Eukaryota; kingdom Metazoa; phylum Chordata; class Amphibia; order Caudata; family Ambystomatidae; genus Ambystoma; species Ambystoma mexicanum. The sequence continues at coordinate 640,833,740 of NC_090935.1, forward strand.
CTTTTCCTGTAGGAAAGAGTAGAGGAAAGGAACTTGCTTCTACACTTTTCTCCCATATACCTATTGGAGATCCTTTGGCTTGACGCATTTGATATGTTTCTAATGCAATGTCTATGGTGTCTTTGGAGTGCAGTGGGTGAATTGTACACTGATCCAAAATATTGGCTGCAGTAATAGGATCTACATGTTCAAATTGGCCAGTTGGTGATGAATCCTGAATTATTCGGGTGGTTTCTCTTAAGTTCTCTTCTATGTTTATATCTTTGTAGTACTCATTGTTTTCTTTTAGATGTGTCAGGGCTTTTCAATCTTTGTTTAAGTCTACTAGTTGTTGCCAATTTCTTTTGTCTTTTGTTGGTACACCATTAACTAGGATAATCAAAGATTGATCTATTGGCTGAAGCACTCCTAGAGTTTCTACATTTTCGTTAAGATCTAATGGCAAATATAATACTGTGCCACAAATGCCTTTTAATAATTCAGAAGGAGGCAATTTGGCTGCCTTGGGTTTGCAGACGTATTATAGCTTAAAATCGGTGTACTGTTTGGAATATAATGCTCTCATAAAAATTAAGCTGTTGGAGAGCTTTTGGAAGTGGGAATATTTCCAAGTTATTAGTGACAGCATGTGATGGCATTTGGTTATTATTCAGCTTTCTAGAGCAGTATGTTTACTCGGGAGGATATCTCAGTGGCAACGTTCTCACCTAAGAAGCAAGACGACATGGAGCAACACAGGTTCGACACCCGGGTCCATGGTTAGTAACCTCTGGGTATTAAGTGTGTTATAAATAACCTATCATATCGTATCATATACAAAGTATTGAGAGGTCATTTTTTTATTGTATGTTATAAGATATAAAGCTAATTGGTACCATTGGGATTCCTCATTGTCCTCTATTTTGTAAGTCATATCTACAATTTTTGTGCTCTTTTTATAAAAAAGGTCCACAACAACAGACACATACTTGGTTTGGTACTTCAGCAGATGTACTTTTAAACTTTGCTATTTCCTTTTTTTATGTGTTTGTTAGGAGATTGGTGTTTGTAAGGTTTTCGCTAATGTTTTCTAAAGTTACTGAATTTTTGAAATCATCTTCACTTCCAAAATATTTACTTTGGATGTGTTCTATTTGTTGAAGGAGTTCTTTGGCTATTCCATGTAGGATAATGTTATTAAAATATTGCAGTTGTGAAGCAGGACTTTTTCCATAGTACAGTCACTGCAAAAGATTCTGTATAGTGGAATGGTTTGTTCCTAACATTTTGATGTGGTGGAAGGTGCTTTTGCAAGCAGCTTCCAAAATGTAGGCTAATTAATGTGCTCACAGTCCAGTGTATTTGGGCACTGGACAGGAGTCCATGGTTTGTAACGTTTTTATTCCAATTTTGTCTTTTACTTTCACATAGTGATTGAGGTGTTGGCTTACGTTACACATTGAGCTCTATGGCCATTTGTAGACTGGACGGATTGGTTGGGTGAAAGGAACAGTCGATTGAAAATGTATTGGGGATGGGTTTTCGATAATGTTTTTTGTGTCATAATGGTGTTTTGTACCATTTCACACCCATCGTCCAATACTATGTATGGCTATTGGGATTTTATGTTCTTGTTTATAAGCCTCTTCACAAAAGTATGGTTCTGTGCTGCTTGTGGGAATCCATTCACCTTCAGAGAAGTTTGAAAAGGTATCTATGTTGAAATTGCGCATGTTTAGAAGTAGTTTTTGTTATTTTCTGATACATTTTGTTAGTGGTTTCATTCTGTTTAAAATTAATATCGACAATTTTCTTTTCGGCAGAATTGCGCTTTCAATTATAGCTTGCATGATTAGTCTTCGTCCGGCAATTTTTAAGGGTAGAGCATGACTTCTCTGCTGTTTTCATAAGATATTGAAGTACTCTACGGTGGAACATTTTTTGTAAAATACATTTATTGTAATCCTTAACTGTGGCTACGTTAACATTTTTAGATATAGTGGTAGGATCATTAGCAGTTTTCTTCTTCTTTATACATTTTTATTTATTTAAATGTTTTCAAAGAGGGGCCCTAGTTTTTTTTAGTGGTTGCTGGTTTAGTTTCGTTGACTGATTGAATTTGCAGTTTTGTTTGAATATTTGCTATACATTCTGCTTGAGGTGGAGGAGTATTTGGCATGTTTTTACTTTTGTCTTCTTTATTCTTTCTATATTTTCTATGGAGTTGCTTTTTAGTAGGCATTCTGTCCTATCTGTTAGAAAAAAAAGGAAAGTGTTGGTTTGAAAGTTGTGTAATATATATGTGTGTATTGTGAATGAGTGTGTGAGTATGATGGCAGACATAAATAGAGGGCTGTCTGATTGTGTAATGGTTTGATAGTTGTGGTTGGGAAGGTTGTAACATTAGCTGTGTGTGTAGATGTGTGAAGGGCTTGGGTTAGTGCGTAAGAGAGTGGTTGTGTGAATGAAGTGAGGACATTACAATGTTTTCGGGATAGTAGTGGGTGTTATAATAATGGAGTTTAAGTGAGAAAAGAAAGAGTGTAACTGTTGAGGTGTAGTGAGCAAGAGCAAAATAAATGTTGTTGATTTGAAAGGAATTTTGTAGGCTACTATGCAACTAAACTATACTGTACGAGTAACAATAAGAATACTACTACAGTAATGCACTTACTTTGTAGGATGTGAAGAGTAGTTTTCTTCAGGTTGTTGTCTTCCTGGAGGTTGTTGTTCACTGCAATTTGGAAACAAGAGACATAGTGGCTTATATGGTAATGGTGAAGTAATTTTAGTACAAGAAGACATTATTCATGAATGTAGGAGGAGTTGTTGGAAAGAAGAGTTAATAACATTGCGCCGCATTATGAGTATGGTGGTAACCCTGCCGGTGCTGCAGCTGGGTTGCCACCAGATTCCTAATAATTATTTTTCACCTAGCTTCCCGGTGCCACCAGGATGTTACACGTCCCATTGGCCTGGAAAGTCAGGTGCTGGAAAATGTTAGTTCCTATTCCCGTGGAGTTCCATTGGATTCTACGATAATGGGGACACAGGAGCACTGGCACCGTTGCTAATGGGGCCATTGGTCCCAAGATAAGTATGCATAAAGGGGCTGCAGCAAGAAAGTGTGACATTTTCATACAATGCAAAATGGAAAATGCTGAGTGTTTAAAATGCTGTCCTTTTTGGGAGGCTGTACATGAAAGTTGAAAAATGGTTTTGTGGATTTATAGCAGCACTGCGTGTAACTTTTCTGCAAAAAAAGTGGAAAATGTTTGTAGAACACTTTTAAGTGGCACTTGTGTGAATCTTTACTATGTTTTCAGTACATGCATACTTGCCAATGTGATGCATTCCAATGTGTAGTTGCTTATTAAATGATGGTTATTTTGTTTGTATTGTGGGAGTTGTGGTTGCACTTTTTGCATTAGAAAAGGTGCACTACAAGTCCCAGAATGCAGACAAAAATGTGGGAGCCAATAAGCACGTACAGATTAGAAAGGGGAATGTTAGCAAGTATGCATGTGCATAAAAGTTAATACAATTGCTCACACTGAGTGTTATTCCAAAATGTTGCACAAATCGTTTCCATTTTCTTTCATTTACTTAAAAAAAATTCATACAGTATTGTTGCAAATTTATACATGCATTTATTAGTTGTACTTGGAATGGTGCTCAAATAAATATTTTTGAACACATTGCCTTTTGCCATTTTTCATTGCATGTAGATGCCATGCTTTAGTAACATACATGCAGTTTTCATTTTTATTTTGGATTGTGAGAGTTTCAGTGTAACTTTGTTAGTGGGAGAAGTGGTATTATAAGTGACAGAATGAAAAGAAAAAAAAAACATGTGGCAGATTATAATGGGTCATATTGGCTAGTATGCATGTACTGTCCTGATCCTGAGCTTTCACACAGGATCTGTCATTTAAACATGCTGTAGAAATGTTTTACCTGTGGTTTTCCTTTCTTTGGAAAAAAAGACACAGGCAGTGCTGCTGAATTGCAAATAAGTATTTTTAAACTGTTATGGAAATGCTCATTAAAAGCAAACTTTGTAAAAAGACAGCATTGTAAGTAACTGCCACTTGATGTCAGGAGATGGGACAAATGACAGTATGATTATTGAGTAGGGTAATTCAGGGTAAGTGGCAGGAACCTTGTTTGCATGCATTTGTAAAGGAGTTGGAAATATAGTTTTACAAACATAAGCATACGTGTACTTTGTCTTGATAGATGCAGATGTGGTTGAATCTGCAAATAGAAATAGTGGTGATTTGTATAGTAGTTTTTGATCCAGGTGCTTGTGAGTAATAGGAGACATGTACTCTGAAAGTTCAACCGTAAATCTGCAGTGTTGAACTAAGATGACAGAGTTAGATGTAGAGTTTTTGTATATGATTGGTGGATGGGTGTGTGACTGCTTGAAAGTAGCCAATGATGGAGTGCTACAAAGTTTAAAGTGGTAAGGGAAGAAGGCCTGCACTGTGTTAAGGGTTCCGCGGAGACCACAGTAGACCGTGGACAGGGCCTGCCACATCTAGGTCTTTTACGGATGGCTGGCATGGAAAGGGGATTGTGGGGATTAGCCAATGGGGTGTTCTGGTTGTGGTTTATAGGAAGAGAGGGTAGCAGTTATTTTCATTGCTCTGTGTAGGGAAGATGGCTCTGGTTGTTGCTATGAGAAGGATTACTGTGTGGATGGTGGGAGATTCTTGGATGCTTAATCTGAAAAGGTACACAGAAATGTGTGGCATTTCTGATAACATTGGATTGAGGGCAGTTGAGGTTTCTTGGTATGTTGTGCCTGGCCAAAACTGGAAGAATTTATTTGTATATTGCAAAAGCACATCTCATTTTCAATGTCCAGATTTGATTGTGGTACATTGTGGTACATTGTGGTACATTATAAAGGGCATACTTTGGGCTACATCAGTGCAATATCTTTGCAGATCTTTGCAGATTGCATCGAAAGATATACTTCAAGCATTAATGTAACTATTTCCACGTGGAAAGAATATCTTTTCATATATAAGTCCTAGGGCAGTATCGAATGTATTTTGTCCCAAACAAGAAGCAGGAAGGTGCCTTGTAAACAAAGGGGTATGCACATTTGTGAATGGTTTTGGGATGACATATTTTGCAAATGAGAGCATTGTGCCGGATGGTGCACACAATGTTTTGAGTGATGGCATGTCTTTCACTGATTTTGGAAATTAAATCTTTCTCCAAAACATTCAAAATGCACTCAGAAGGTTCCGTTAAAAATGCTGTAGAGTGCATGTAAAAAGATTTCTAAAGTAATTGTATGGAGAAAAAAAAACAGAACTCCCCTCCCCAAAAGTCAAAACACCATTTACACTGCATTTTTTAAAGTAAGTGTAAACCACACCACCCTCTTGAAATGGGTGATCTGTCCACAGACACTGCGGTAGTCCATGTGTGGTACGTGCCACATCCGGGCCTTTTGAGGCTACCAGGTCAGTCTACAGATGGACTCTAGCAAATGCAACGCAGCTTGTAACGGCAAGCGCTGCAAGCTAAGTACACTGTAGCCAGGCCTGACTGTGTCAAGGGGGATGGGGCAGGCCAGGGACCATTGGCTGAAGGTTAAAATTCTAACAGTTTGCTCTGAAGATGCCGTGCACAGGGCTCAGTTGAGCTCTATGCACCATCTGCAAAGCAAATTGTTACAATTGTAACCGTCAGCCATGCTCAAGCACAGAGCAGCAGGACTCAGGGCATTGGTGCCCCCTCCTCCCCTCTGCACTGAATCCACGGCTCAGATAAAAAATAAATAAAAAAAAGACACCCAATCTGGTCAAAACTAAGCTATCCAGAGGGCCAGAGCCAGGCACACTGGCACACCACCAGCACTCAGCCACCCATGGGCCAGATACTGTGAGATACCTACACCTATAGCTTCACAGCTACCCACAGACGGTGCTGCTGCATCATGTGGCTAAGCAGTGTTCACAGAGGAAGAGACACAGACTGCAGCCAGCAGATCCTCGCTGCCAGTCTGGACCAAGCAACAGGAAGGCTTGGGCCACCTGCATGATAACCGGTAAGAAGTGCGCAGAACTACTCAGGCTTGAATGTTGGCAGGTTTGCTTGCACTCTCCGCAGTCTCCTGTTTAAATCAGAGGTTCAGTTCTATTTTGAAGTACTGAAGTGGCAAACGTACATGTAAATCCTCTGCTGTGCATATGAACTGGAGAGTGCCCTTGCTTTTGAATTCAAAATGTTTATATTTTTTAAATGTTTGCATGTATGCGAAGCAACCATTTTCTATTATCAGCCGATTAGACTGGGCGTCACTTCCCATTATGCATTTTAATAAGCGGCTTGAAGTTGTATCCTCAACAAGATTAAAGCAGGGCATGTGGGTTTGGCGAAGGGGTCCCTAAAATGTACTGCCAATATGCGACTACACTGATTAGAAAGCGATAGAACAGTTCCTGCCCATGAAATCATGGCTCTTGCATTTGAGACTTCCTACAGAGCCATTTAATTAGAGGAGAATATGGTGATACCTTTTGGGGTGGAGAAATAACACTCCTGCGAAATGTGTGGTGACTGCCTTATTCCTTTACATGCAGGAACAGACAGCAATTGGCAGGGGCATTTTTTGGTCTCCCGTGTGAACAATGTTCAAGAGGAGACACTAGTTATTGAGTTGTGATGATAATTGCGCTTTTTTAAAAGTACTTTTATACTTGTGCGTACGGCTCCTCGTCCAGCTGCTGACAGGTGAGCATCGTGGTAGGCGCCTGTGAATACTCTGTCAGGAGTCGCAAACCACATTGACAGCGACGTTGCGCACAAAATCGATTTTCTGAAGTAGTTACATATTTATATTTAAAGAAAACAATGGAATAAGTGTGCAATACCTGCCATATTATTCTAGGCATTCGAAAATGATGCGACAACCAGCACCCACAGAAACGTATGATTATTGACACACAGGGCCTAATTTACACATTCCTTTTTCAAGGGAACAGCTTCATTGTAAAAACGCTTTTGTAAATCAAGCCGCTGCACACATACTAAGCTTTCAGAAAAATAATTTGCAACATTCGAAAAATAACCTGAGCAGAGATGTTCCTATGATGTTGCTGGCAAAGTATTAAAGGTGGGCACCTTTTAAACTCCAGACTCTGTATCAAAATATTTCAAAATATACCTGCAGAATTAAGACCATGTGCTATGCATTCATGCAGGCTTGTGGGGAAGTGTCCTATCTTGGACAGGACTATATCTCACTTTGAAGCCTGGCTTCGGCACTTGTTCAACACGTGCAAACAATGTGTTTTACTGCCAGCCTCAAAAAACACCCCTGGGGACGAGGGCGGCAGATCGTAACCCATCCCAAAACATTTGACAGACACAGCCCATCTTCTTCCTGTACCCTCGACTTGTGCCCTGCTTTTGTTGTACTGAGACTTGCATCCAGTGCTTGTAATCGTGCAGATTTGATAGGTGCTACCCACCCTCGCACGCGAGTAACAGCAATATTGAAAGTGCATACACATTACTTTGAATCCCATGTTGTATACACGTCTTCTTGTTGTGTTAGATGTGACAAGTGTCTGGCGTTAATGCAAGGACGTTGATTTACAGAGACCTGTAAATCCCAACAAATCAGCCGAAGCTGAACATTTATTTTTCTCAAATCTGTGGAAAAAGGAGCTAGCAGTGGTCCCTGCTGTTGTGTGTTAATAAAATATACACAAGGCGTGGAACGTGAGGAGATCGCATTTTGTATGCATGCTGATAAGGGTAATGGCATTTGTTCTTTTATTTGATTTTAGCTAAGTAGGTTATGCTATTGGTGGACTGCGGCTTTTAGTGTTTTGTGTTTTTTGTGTGACACCTGAAGCAGTAGCTCATGGTGTCACCACCACCAGCCCCCCCTCCACCTTCCCCTCCCAGGGAGGGGGTGACACCATGAGTTACCGCACCTGGTGTCACCAATATACACAGCACAAAAAGCCAGCAGTAGCACATGGCACACTCTGCCAGCAGGGAGGCACTGTAAGCACTGCCATCAATGAAACAGCTGAAAGGCCCAGCTGTGCAGACACACAGCATAGTCTGCCATAAATGGCACAAGACACTCACTACCAGCAGAGACACATACTGCATCCTGTTAGCAGTGACACATAGCATAACGTGCTATACAGGCACATACTATTCCATGCTAGGAGTGACACACAGTACAAATGGCCAGCTGTATTACCCAGTATATAAGGCTCTCAGTGACACGAAGCACAAAGTGCAGGCAGTGACGCATGGCTCACTGTTCTAGCATGCACCTTTTTTTTACAACAGCAGAATTGACAACCAGAACATCTTGACAACATCTACCAGTGACGCACTCTGTCAGCAGACATGACAAACACTGCCAGTTTAATGCATTAGTGATGAGATCTAAAATATGTCGCTCATTTGTATCTCTTTATACGGTTTCAAATATACTGTTAATTTTGCTTAGAGAAAGTGGTCATTCCGATGTGTTACATTGTCTACATTCAAATGCACTTTCATCTTTGATGCAGCATGCGGGGATGGGCATAGTGGGCACACACTAGCCTTATAACATTTTGGGCTGCTAGCCTGAGCCCAGGCAGGTGGGAATATGGCAAATGAATGGGTTGTTCCCTTTCAATGTTATTCTCGCTGTTGCTCTCAAAGTATTCCTTAATTAACTTGGCAATTAAGAGAACACACCATTTTGGCTAAGTGGCACAGTTAGGATTTGATCCCAAGTCCTCAGTTTTGAGAATGGCCGATTTAACAAGTAGTCAACCTCTTCTGGTGCGAGGTCAAATTACATCACTTCCTGTGATGGCACTTGGGCATGGGGTCAAATTACATCACTTCTGGTGATGTCATCGGGAGGTCAAGGGTCATGTGATGTCACTTCCGCTACCCCAGGCATTTTGGTGAAATGACATCCCTGGGGATTAGCCAATCAGGTTTCCTGGGTGTGGTATACAAGGAAAGAGTGTGGAAGAAGCTTTGTTTGCTGAGAGGACTGCAGATGGCTATGTCTTTCAGGAGGCAGAGTGTATGGATTTTGGGGGACTCGTGCATCCATTGGCTGAAGGTCTATGCTGAACACTGTGGAGTGGCTGAAAATCTTGCATTTGATACTTTTCATGTAGAATGTTGTGAAGTGCGCAGCATGAATTGGGTGGACTTGCTCCCATTTTGTGTAAATATGGTCACACTGAAACATCCGGACATTATCATTGTTCATTATGGAGGGAACAGTTTAGGGTAGTTGACTGGAATTTCATTGCAGTTTGCAATGAAGGAGTCATTTGGAAAATTGAAGTAAATGTTCCCCAATTCAAGACAGATTTTTTTCTCGCATTGCCCAGAGACAGATGTTGATGCGCTCGCGTACATTTGGTCTACAAATGGAGAATGCGAGGCGCAATGTCAAGAAGGCTGTGTGTGCATTTTTGGGAGATGTTGGCATGACATCATTCCATAATGAAAATATTAAATTTGACATTGGCAATATTTTCCACAGAGATGGAGTACATTTTACTGATGTGGGTAACCAGATTTTTCTGCACAACATTCAGAATGCTTTGAAGCAGTTTTTGTAAATATACAAAGCATTATTCAGTTGGTGCAAAAAAAATACATGGGAAAACAAAATGCCTACTTTTTTGCAATTTCAAAGAAATAGTTCAGTTTTGTAGAATGTTCTTTAGTTAATTTAAAAAATGTATATCAAATTTCAACAACTAAAAATACAAAACAAGGTTCTTTTCAAAGCCACCACTTTCCCACACAAAAGAGTTAAATGTTTTTGATGCCACCACCACCCACATTTTTCTGACGTCCGCGGACTACAGCGCTGTCCGTGGACTTCACAGGCTGCATAGGGGCCTGTAACTTCTTTTTTTAGTTCTATTTTTCAACTGCGACATCTTTGATATCCTGGGCGTTAGTCTTAGCAGTGCACGATGGTGGTGCAAGTTATGGTTGCTTACCTTACCATACCTGGCACATTTCTGGGGCTTTTTGATTTTACTTGTAACCATAACGTCCCTTTAACAAAGTTTTTTCACTAAATTTGATAGGTTTTTATTAGTGCAATTTAAACATAACATCCTTTTAACAAAGTTTTTTTCACTGAATATATATATATATATATATATGAATGATTTCCGATTGTTAACTTTCTTCGCAGTAGCTTATATACCGAAAAATCCGAGAGGAAGTGATCGTGTATTAAAACTATGACAATTGGAGACCAAATATATTCTGGACGTTGATACTAAGGCTCCCAATGGTCACAATACTGATGAGGAATTATATACCTTTTTAGGTGTATAAGATATTTCCTGCCATCTAGTCATTAATGAGCCTTAAATGTGTATCTTATGACTATTGGTACTTGCTTATCTCGTGTCAAAGAATCAGGATATGTTAATACCCAGGTTAGATTATTTTTTGATTTTATGTTTATTTTCATATTCATGATTTCTGTTTTTGATCTCTCTCAGGTTTCTGTTTACTGCTATTAATTTCATTCCCTTTTATTTTGGGAGTGAGCTGCTTGTACGTCCTTCTGTAACAGGGGATTAGAGGTCTTTGGTAAATATTTGTATGTGTTTGATACTTATTTTTCATCTCAGTATGTATAGTTTTAGTGCATTAGATCATGAATTTCCAGAAGCAGGTTTTTTCTTTAGATATTTATTTTCCTGTCTTTTAGATCCATCTATGACTTACTAGTGCTTAGAGATCTGAGATATCTTCAAAATGTGCTTTAATGGGGTATCTTAATGTATCAATGCAGCCCCCTTTTCTTTGCATTGGGTGCTGTCTTTTTTATCTGCACTTGCACTTTATTGCCATACCTTGCTGCATATTTATGCGGTTGAGTTAGATCGTATCTGGCTACAGCATTGTGGTTTCTTTTTTTTAAATTAATATACTTAATAGCCAAATAGGCTTTGTATATGCAACATTTAAAAACATACATAGCCACATTGATCGAAATTACATTACAGTCCCTTGGTAAACTAAAACCATATTACATAGTGTGGTGTGGATTAGGCCATATCATTCATTAATTTCTGCCATGTACATTTCTGTTATTAGATAATACACAATGTAATCTCTCATAACATAATGCTATGATACAATTATGGCCGGCAATCAAAAGGAATCAGAAAAACTGTCAAAAACCAGACTAACAACTACATTTCTAAAAAGAGACAATTTTCTAAAATCTCCACTATATGCCGATGAAATAGTACCACGAAGAAAATTAAGTTACAATCATTGACATTCATAAAGAGTTTCCATATTCTGGAAAGATTATTGGTATCCATCTTCTTATCGAATGATTTTAGATACTTATTTTGCAGTTCTGTTAGGCACTCACATTGAATCATCAAATGTTCTAATGTTTCCACTATTATATTACCACGTAAGCGGCACATACACTTTGATTTGCACAAAGCTAACTGGCCACCTTTGGTATCCAATGCTTCACTATTGTTGAACTTCATCCGCAAATAGTTGCAGACCAATTTAGGACTAGGGTAGGAGTTAATATAGAGTTGGATTGAGATACGTTCATGCAGATAGAAAATGAAGGGACCACCATGAGATTTGGTTGCCAGACCAACCCCACAGCTTTCATTACCTAACGCTGATACATTCTTTTTTAACCAGCCTTTAAAGGTACAGGCACCAAAGAGCATAGTGCAATGAACATACCGGTCCCACCATAATGCATAAACAGTTGATATTTTACCCAAGATCCCTATTTCTCTATATCTTTCTACCTGAGTAAATGCTGCAATAAAGTGAACGACAATAGTGTCATTTGGTAAATTGTTGAGATTGAAATGGCACATAACTTGTCTTATAATGAGTTCATGTTCAACACCTTTCATGTTGAATTCTAAATAAAAGTATTCTTTAGAAATACATTTAGGTGGCCTCAAGAGTTTACGCAATATTCTGGCTTTGAACAACTTAATCTCGTTAACATATTTATGTCCCCAAACTTCAGCAGCATACAACAGCATTGCTCGAATTGTAGATGTGTACAACAGGAGGACAGTACTAATAGAGTACCCATTGTTTTTACCAATGAAGGTACTTATTGCACTTGCTGAGCTGCTACATTTCCTTTGAATGTTATGCCACTGATATTCACATCTTAGTTTTTCGTCGATTATCATGCCTAGATAGTTATATTGCTGCACCTGTTCTAATTTCTCACCGTTCATACTCCAGATCTTATTACAGGGATTCGCTTTTTTTGCAGAGAAGGTCATAGTTTTACTTTTACCAATATTAATGGTGAGGCCATTCTCGCGAAAATACTCAGCAAGGGCTGATAACATTTGCTGGAAACCAGCGGGGAAAGTAGTCCAATAACACCAAATCATCAGCGTATGCAAGCCAGTTTATGAATACCCTTCCAACTTTGATGGGGTATGTTACTAGCAAAGAGAAGGCTAGGTTCATATCGGCTAGATACAAGTTAAAGAGGGTAGTTGCTACCATGCAGCCTTGTTTCACGCCACAACATGTGGGGATCAAACCTGACAATTTTCCCTTAGCATTAAGTCTGATACGAACAGAGGTATCGGAATACAGTAACATTAACATTCTTAGGAGCCCCAGGGGGATATTCCAATCATTCTACTTTTCCACAATCTATTTCGCAGGACGGAGTCGAACGCCACTAATAAGTCTATGAAAGCACAGTAGACGCTACTCTCCCTCCTATTCCAAGCATATTCTATCCCAGTAGTCAACAGAAGCAAATTATGGATAATACTTGCCTTTTGTCTAAAACCAATTTGGTTTGGGGGCAGGATGGACTTGGAGGAGATCCATTCATTGAGCTCTAGTAACAGAACCCTAGGAAAGATTTTAGAGGGCACATCTAACATTGCTAACATTCTAAAGTTACTGGGCTGGTCCGACGCTCCTTTTTTGTATATGGTAAGGCTTCTTTTTTACTTTACTCATTGCCCATTTGAACTAATCCATCAGATCATTACTTAGTTCATTGCTCTATATGGTCTATGCAGTAGGCTTTATGCTGCTGCGTGTGCACTCGCACTTTATTATACTGATTTCAGGCACTTGTACTTTATTATACTGCTTTTTGCTGTGCTTAGATGAATATTTTGCTGCTTTTACATTCACACTTTATCATGCTGCTTTAATGCACTTGCACTTTATTACACTGCTTTTACTGTGCTGAGATGATTTTCTTTTTATTGTTGGTTCCATTTTAGCTGCATTCTCACATTCTTGTTAACTTTTATGACCTTGGTATTCCATGCGGTATCACATTGGTTTACATGTATTATCAAGTCAAATTCTCATGACAGATGTTTTGGGTATAACTGTATACTTTATAATGTTATAACTTGCTCAATTCTATTAGACTGGTTGCACGATGCACCTTTATTGGTCCCGTATATTATATGCGGTCCATTATCTGCACTATGCAATTTATTAAGTTTTTTAATGAATTAACTGACCAGTGTAATGATCCTTTTTAACATCTATGGTCTGATTGTGTCATGTTAATTGTGTTTCATTGTGATTCTAATTACGGATTTAAATGTATTTATTTATTTATTCTTGTGCATATGGCCTGTATCGCTGGACAAAATGGTACAAGATGTCTGCCTCAATTAATACTAGCCTCAGAGAAGGATTTTGCAGCCCATAGACACAATGGAAAGACCAATATCTTAGCATTTAAACTTACCTTGACTGTGTATCCCTTGTGTGTGAACAAGCGCTATGTGAAGCGCGAAACGCGTTACAGGACTCACTCCTATGGTGTCCTGACTCTGCCTGCATGCTGTTGCTCTTTCGTTTTTAAATAAATAAATAAATAAATAAACGTGTGAATCATTTGACCACAAGTTTTTCATGTGCCTTTGTCTGTGGGGGCAGCTCTGACAATTTTGTATGGGCTTGGAGTGCTGCTCTGCTGCTTCGGCGGCTTTTTCATCTTTTTCTGCATATATATATGTATATATACATAAATATACCTATACTATAGTGCAGAGAGTATCAACTTTCATAGGAAACCCAAAAATGTAATTGCTAATAACCTTTGACTTGCGTGATGTATTTGACTGACATTTTGCAAAGTTTGTCACGGTCCCCACCAGACTGACAATCTTGGGAACGATTTGTTAATAAATTAAAAAAATATTAAGAAAGCAAGAAAATGCTGTTTTCAGCTGACTCCCATTAATTTCCCCATAGAGAAAAAGTCAAAGTTTCTGCACAGCGTACAGCAAAAACCACTGGACGGCCCCTGTTGCTCTACTGAGCCGCCAGAGCACCAACGAACCACAGAAGTGGTGACAGCGCACGGTATAAGAACCTTTAACATAAGGTAACAAGAAACAACGTGGGCACGAAGCATTGACTTGATTTCCTGGAGGAGTCTGGGGTTATTCCGTCCAGTAGTTGTTAAAATGATAGCTACATATGTGTCGCTCAATGCATCAGGGAGGCTTTTCAGAAGTGAAAAAAAATCCTTTTTTGCGGAAAGTGGAAAAAAGATATTTGGAGAAGGAAAAAGGATGAAATGGCATCAGGCTAGATGCTGGGAGCGGGAAAGAGGACACCATGCAAAGTTGAGGAGTTGGAGGTGGTCTAGGGAGCCAGTTGCAGTCCAAACGTTTTTGATTACCATGATAATTTTACTGTGCTAATGGTAGGCGGTTCTTTTACAATAAAGTGATTACATTAATCTGCAGTGATTGTCATTGATTATCCTAGTAATTACAGCAATAATTACCGGGGTAATGAAACTGGGGAAGAAATGTATGGGGGACATCTATTGTGATCACATCTACTATGCAGGGGGAAAATGGGTCTTTGTGCTAGTGACCCTGGCCAGCGTGCCCCAAAGAAACCTAATGGTGCAACAAGGCTGTGGCCACTGGCTATGGCCAAATGCCGTAGCAAGTGGACCCCAAGGAAACCTATTAGTGGAACATCGGCCATGGCCACTAGCATGGGCCAAAGGTCATTGCTAGTGGGCCCGAGGAAACCTATAGGTGGATAGCCATAGCCACTGTCCATGCCCAAAGGCCATTGCTAGTGGGCCCTAAAGAAACAAACTGGAAAGGTAAGAAGGAGAACTTAGATTAGGTAAACAACAAAAATTCCCACGAGACAATAAAGACTAGGAACATGGGCACATTTTTACATTTGCTAAACGTTTTGACCAACCAATAAAGGAGCAATTAAATAAGAATAGAAATAGGCAAGAAGATCGTGCCCAAGTCGTTACTATTAGTGAAACATCATCCTCAGAAATTGAATCCTCAAACTCAGAAGTAAGATCAGCCGAATACCATTTTTGGGAAGAATTCAGAATCCTGCATTTGGATACTATAGCAAAACGGAAACATAGAGGCCACCCTCCCAGATGAGGAAGAGTGGAAGGAAGAGGCTGACAGGGAGAAGTAAAAGATGCAGCAGAAGGCACTTCCCAGAACAGGACAACACATTCGGGAAGAGGGCAGAGAAAGAAAGGAATTGAAGGTCAAAGTATTAAATGTGTCCTAAATGTGTCCTATAAACTGATTACACCTACAGAGATGTCTGTATTGGAATTAGGCCTGTCCTTTTCTTCCACTCATAGGTGTGACTTGGCCCAAACAAGAATTGATATGTTTATATTTCTTCACAAATTAAAACTAAAGAAATACTTTTTGACCAAGTAGTAGATACAAATTCCGAGCCAGGTGCAACTTCACGTGCCACTAGCCCCTTGTCTATTAGAGATTTAGATGCTCTCATATCTTCAGACTCTTGGACTTATAACAATGTATCTGAATTGGATATCACATGGAAAACCCAAATTTTTTTGTAAGGTTTGGGATTGTATCAAACCTCTTTGAGGAAAGTGGTTTTAAACAGAAATCCTCCTTTTGTCCTAACATCAATGATATCAAGTCAGAGATCTTAGAGATTTATCTACCAGAGTATCTACATGGAGTCTTAACCTAAGAGGACAACATCACAAACACATGGGACTCCTTGATTGATGAGATTAAAAGCTAATAAAGACTATTTCATGCTTTCTATGTGAATCCAAGCATGGTTATCTACAATTTGCAAATATTCTCTTTTCTAGGATATGCTCCTTACTGCACTTAGGTTTTAGGAATACTCTAATCAGAGAAGACAGCTGCACTATAAATACCACTGGTAAATTTCAAAGCTAATGACCAATCTAAGGATCTACAGCCAGAAAGATGATTTCCCAATACTGTTTTGAAAAATTAGGTAAGAGACAACACATACCTTATACATGACATGCCAGTAGCAATTCAGCTATTTTTAGACCTAACTCTGTCTAACTAATGCCCTTATACTCCTATTCATTCCCCCTTCTCCCTGCAGAGCTAATAACCACTGCACATACATCAGTTGTTCAAAATGTTATGAACTAATTTTGTATGAGAATTGTATGCTTTATCACTGTGAAGCAACAGTAAGAAAGGCATTTTTACTAGGGAATTCAATGCAGTCAAAATTGGACTAATTGAAACACTATGCATAACCAATGTATTGTTTAAAAATATAATGTGCAGGATTGTACTAAATATGTCAAACTTGTAATTTTGAGTACCTAATTGCAAATATGTGCCTTGAAAAACACCACGAGCACACACCTATTATAACAGAAGTGATTCACAATGACAAACAAAATGGGACATCAACAATATTAAGTTTGTGGTTTTAGCGATTAGCCGGGTTTATTGACAAACGTCCATAAAGGGCTGTTGTATAACCACATCCACAGATAGCATGTGAATAGGCACATCTACACTTTTCATTATTTAATTGGTTGTGACCGTAGGCACGGTAATATTTGTAGCCGCATCTAAACATATACATTTTCTGTGCAATAATCATATTGGTATGTGGATGATACAGCACAGAATTTTATCTGTGTGTGTTATTTGATGTGCGTAGGTGTTCTCTTTTTTTATTTTAAGTTTTGTGGGCCGGTTTAGTGGGGCTGAGGGATGCATAGCTGTGTGATTACATTTCATCATGCTATTGGGTAATTTTGCACATGCGGGTGACGACAACTGCATGGACGTAGTCACGTTCATGTATCCCGGTGTGCGATTGGTTCATTTGTTGACAATGCTATGCAAGTAAGCAGCGGACTATGTGATTGGCCAGTAAAAAGATGCGCGAAGGCACATAGCTGCTTGAACGTGATTTTCGAACCAGTTTTGCCTTTCATTGACGCCACTACACCATCTTTGCTTTTGCTGTATTTAGTCTCGAATGCACATTTGTTAGACGCAGCTATAAAATTCATTTACAAACAAATTATGTATACATATGTATATCATAATCATGGCATTCAGTTATGGACAGTGTTCACAACCTTCACCCATGTGCACTGTATATTTTAAAACACTAACAGGCTATTAACCATAGATTCTGGCCTTTACCAGTGACCACAGCTTTCAACCATGTCTGCTGTATATTATATACACTGATCAGGTACTAGCAATGTGCTTCATCACAATACTGGCCAGGTGCCACAACCTTTGGCAGTGACCACTATACATTGATACATTGTAAGATATATATGGGCCACTAACCATGGCCTTTGACCTTGAGCAGTTTGTGCATTTGTTGGCCATATGCACTGTATATTTTAAAATAATAAATGCAATAAGAAATGTCTTTCGGCCATACCCACTGTATATTATGTACACTAACCAGCCACTAGCCATGGTCTTCAACACAATACTAGCCAGTGGCCATATCCTTTGGCTGTGCTGACTATATATTGTAACATATTAATGGGCACAAGCTACATCCTTTAGCCATGGCCATTGACTACAGCTTTCCACGTTGGTCACTTTATATTTTAAAACAGTGATGGGCCACTATGCATGGCTTATAACCATGGACATTGGTATTTTTAAACACTAACCAACCACTACCTATGGCCATTGGTGCTGGCCAGTGACCCCAGCCTTTGTTATGGTCAAGCACACGGCCTAAACTGTTATCAAGGTAATCAAACTTTTCATGAGCTAACTCATAAATGAACAGACAAGGTATTGGTTCAACCACTGCACATAGACCATTGATCAATCCTCTCTTTAATATACAATGTTATCAATAGGTATCAGTTTTCTTTCCAATTTTTCGCAAATGAGAGTTTTCAACAGATTCTTCATGTTCAAATTGAATTTCAATTGGTGATTAATATGCTCCTGCCAACACGTGTTTCGACCTTACAGAACACAGGTCTTCTTCAGGGCCAATGTATCACCTTACTCCTGTTTCAATATTCTAACTAAATGATTGAACGATATCCAGCAGTTTACATATAACCTTGCTGGCTGGACTAAGAGATCTAACCCCCTTTGTTTACTCAGAAAAACTACTTTTTTAAATGTCTTTTATTTTTCCTTCATATAAAATTTTCCTCAATCGGGTACTACCAGGCAGCCGTGTATCTTCTCAGATGAATCATGTTTTAACCAAAATTATGCGGATATAAATGATATGTTCTGCCCATAATTTTTGTTTGGGGTAACCTGCAGAACACATGGATGCTAGAGACAACAATTACACCATTTGTAACCACTTTTGTGACCAGCAGTGAGATTTTTCCAACCATTAAAATTATGATTATAGAAAATCCCCCATTTCATGATCGGAGTTCAACCCCATCAGGACTGTTTGATGTATACAAATCAGTTTAGCTTCTATTTGACGCAATTCCTGCTGCTTATCACCTCCTCTTAAATTATTAGTAACAGTTTTAAGACCCATGAATCGGATCCTGAACTTATTCTCCATTTGGTGCTTACTTTTCCAATGTGTGGCTAGTGGTAGCCTAACATCTTCCCTCTGAATGGTGGTAACATGCTCTCTTATTCTGAATGTCAGCTCTCTAACGGTACTACCAACATATATCAATCCACACACACAAATAATCGCATATACCACGTATTTGGTTTTGCAATTTATAAATTCATGAATTTTTACCTCTTCCTTGATATTGATTTGTAATGCCTTTCCCTCCTCTGCATACTGGCACATTGAACAGCGCCCACATTTGTGAAACCCTTTCACATTTTCATGCAACCATGTAGGCTCTTCAGTCAGTAGTTTCAAGAACGATGGACATAAATGTGTTTTAGTGTAGGTGCTCTCGTATAAACAATTTTAGGTACTGTTCTGATATATTCTGTCAGATCACCATCAAGTTTCAGTATTTTCCAATGTTTTCTCAATATATTATAAAGTGTGTTGCTGTTTGCAGAATATTGGGTAACCATTATTGGCTGTTTAGAATTATCTTCTCTAGATTTAGTTTTCGGTTGTAACAAATTTTGCCTTTTAAGACCCAGACTCAAATTTTTGGCCTTCATCACACAATCTTCATTGTAACCTCTCTCTTTAAATCTTTCATCTAAAATGCCACATTCATGTTTAAACATGTCATCTTCCTTGCAGTTCTTCCTTGCTCGTACATACTCTCCTGTGGGTATATTTTGTATCACACTTCTCTTATGACAGCTTGTAGTAGCTAACAACACCAAATTCAATTCGGTTGGTTTCCTAAAAGTCATGGATAGAATTTGACTATTCTTAACATACAACATTATATCTAAAAAGTCTATTCTTTCCAGGTAACATTCCTGGTAATCACCCTGCAGTGGCATCACGTGCTGATCATATGGTGTGACAGAAGGGTCACATTCCAGGTAATCCCATTGCAGTGGCACCGCGTGCAGATCACTATGGTTTGACAGAAGGGTAACGTTCCAGGTAATCACTCTGTAGTGGCATCACGTGCAGGTCACTGTCGTGTGACAGAAGGGTAACATTCCAGGTAATCACTCTGCAGTGGCATCACATGCAGATCACTATCGTGTGACAGAAGGGTAACATTCCAGGTAATCACTCTGCAGTGGCATCACATGCAGATCACTATTGTGTGACAGAAGGGTCACATTCCAGGTAATCACGCTGCAGTGGCATCACGTGTAGATCACTATCATGTGACAGAAAGGTAACATTTCAGGTAATCACGCTGCAGTGGCATTGCATGCAGATCACTATCGTGTGACAGAAGGATCATATTCCAAGTAATCACTCTGCAGTGGCATCACGTGCAGATCACTGTCGTGTGACAGAAGGGTAACATTCCAGGTAATCACTCTGCAGTGGCATCACATGCAGATCACTATGGTGTGACAGAAGGATCATATTCCAAGTAATCACTCTGCAGTGGCATCACGTGCAGATCAAAGTCGTGTGACAGAAGTCCATCATTCCAGGTATTCGCTTTGGGTCTGATGCACACATGTTTTTATACACTTATGTGCACCGTTTGAACAGGCAGGTGACAGAAACACCTGGAAATGGGGGTAGTCATGTCAATACTGGGCTTCCAGTGATGGTCCATTTTAAGTTGGTCATCAGCATATCAGTGCTTATACTACTTAGAGTGACATTTTGGTAGAATGCCTACTCATTTCTCCCTACGGGGCCATGATATAACCCTCTGAAATTTCACGAAATGGTACCACGTCGCTTTGCACTTATGTGCAAATCGTCCCCTTCTATGCAATTTTACACATTTCCAAACCGTAGTGGAAATGCAAGCAGTAAAACATAGATGAAATCGCCTATTCTCTTCACTTTACCAACCCGTTTTGGAAAAATTGTAAATGCCGCCTGCAAATAATGCTTTGCACGGAGCATTTACAGTGGACTCCTATGCAATCTGCCTGCAGGTCAGGCAGAGTCCATAGGAATCCTTTCATTTTCCACCAGAATGAAAATACATGCTGGTGGAAAACCATGGCGCTATTAGAAGACGGAGTTAGAGAGAAGCACGGAAATGCATGTCACTCTGCCTTCAAAGAGTTTGAAAATCCCTAATGTCTTAAAAGGAAGCGAAAAGAGCACACACCTTGCGTTTACATTTCACTTTGATGATCCAGGAGTTTAGAAAATTACCCTCTATGCTGTCATCAGGCTCTTTGCTGGTTTGCATGTTAAACCTTGCAAAGCTTCAATAGTAGGTACTTGCACACAATAACATAATTAAAAGATGAGCTCAGTAAATATTTAACTACATTTACTTTAACCCTCTACACTTTTTTAAAATGTCCCATTATGTAACAAGGAGATTACTACTTAGTATTATACATTCACTGAGCATCAATGTAGTCACTAATTAAACATTGAAAGGTTACATATACAAACCAGTAAACATATTGGTACCCAGATGAAGGCGGAGCCAAAAATGGGTAGGCATTTTGCTGAAACATGTAGGCTAATACAAGAGCCTGCATTGTGAGCTAAGCAATAATGAGCGGTTCATTGGGCTGTGCCAGGTCGCCACGACCTTCACCAATTGTCCTTGTGTCGTTACCACCGAGTACAGACTGTGGAATGGTTAATTATTGTCATTAGCACCCTGGGGTCTTTAACTGGGTTGCTGAGAGTAATTATTTTGTCAAAAATAACAATCCACACAAAGGACGTAACCCATTTGTTTAGTCTAAAAGCAATATATAGACTTAAGGGGGCTGCAATGGAAATGGAAGCAAAGGCTCCAGGAGCACCACCTTCCCTATTTCCATGGCTGACTAGAACTTGTGGAGAGAGCGGTATAGAAGAGCAGCTCCAGTTTGGGAGAGCAAGAAAGGAGTCCATTGTGGTCTGGTAAGTGGAAGCTTGAGTGGTTTAGGGGTGGGGGTGTTGCTGGCACTGGCAGCAGCAGTGCGGTAGTCACGGGGCAGAGCAGGCACACAAGATGGAGGGTGAGTGCAAGAACCACTCATCCCACTCCAAATGCTGGCTGCAATCAGTAGTTTCACTCTGCGCTTGGAGTGTGCAGATTGGGGCACACACCCCCAGACTTCTAATTGCTAATAACGCCTGCTATTTAAAGGACGTCCTATATTTTATTGACACATATATATTGTCTGCTTGCACAGAAAAAAGAATCAGCTTGTATACATGCAAAAGTTGTGAACAGGGTTCTACAGCAAAAGAAATCTGATTTCAAATAGTTATTAGTAATCGGACCGCCCATGAAATTTCATCGATGTACAAGCGTGTTAAAAAAATAAATATGTGTTTTAAACAAACAAGAAGAGGACTCACTGATTAAGATGTGTTGTCAAATAAATTAAAATAATTTGATCAACAAAACATTCCCTTCCGGAGCTTAATTACAGCATATTTGTCACAAGTCGATCCTTTTAGGTACACAAAATAAAGTGCTAGATATGACATATAACACTGTGCATATGTGGCACTTTGTTGCTGCTTATGAGTTAGAAATGTTACCATGTGTTATAGGTCATGATCATTAAGTTCTTTCTGTTTGATGAGCTGGCTTGAACTTTAGTCATTACATTATATAGGTACGTTGACCAAACATCTATAACCAAACCAATAATGAAGTGCCTAGTTGAAACTTAACACTTAGGGCCAGATTTACAAAATATTTAGCGTTGGGCAAAGTAACTTTGCGGGTAAAAGTACACTTTGCTCCACACTAAAAACTAATTTCTGATTCACAGATCGGACTTAGAGCAGGTCCATCCTAAGTTGTGCTGTGCCGAAGCGCGTTTTGCACAACACAGAGCTCAGTGCATGTAAAGGGCCAGCGTAAAGAACTAAATAGGTGTCGTAAGATGCAAAATCTCAATTCAAGGTGGAAAATAAGGAAGAAAATGGGCATGAGGAGGCAGGCACCACGCAAACAACAAACACGCCCTATCAAGAGCGAAGGAAGCCCTGTTCACAGAAGCCATAGCACAATTGCAGGAGTCCAAAGGAGAACGAACATCTTGCGATCTTACAGCTACTTGATATACGTCGCAAAGTGCAAAGTGCGATGAAAGATCAATTATGAAAGTGCAATGCCATCCTATTAAACATAGGACTTCCACAATGCTGGACCCTGCTTTACTAGCACTGATCCTACTAAATGGAAGAAGGAGGAGGAGGATGAGGGCCAGAATCCTCCATCCATCAACCACATTATTTGGGATGCCAAGTGAGGTGGTGTATGGAAGATACCGATTTCATTCCCGTGTCATCAAAGACCTGGTCAGGGAATGGGAGAATTACCTGGCATCACCCACCATGGGCTCGCACGCACTGACACCCCTGGGGAAAGTACTATCAGCCTTACACCTCCTGGCAACTGGATCATTCTGTGGTAACTGGAGGGACAGCCCGTAAATTGGCAGGACTATGGGCTAGAAGTAGATTGAAACAATGGGGGTGTCCTATCAATGAATTTCAATAGTTGCAACCATTTCAAGCAAACTTATTTTTCCTGTGTAATGTATCACTGAGACAAGAACCTATTTGTCTCACTAATAACCAAAGGTTAATATTCACACACTGACTTCCACTAAGTGGTATTCCAAACAGCTTTTATTATTTGGCTGCTGATTTTGTTTAGATATTTGTTTTTTTGTTTTTAGAAACTTTAATGAATGGACACAGTTCTAATTATTTAACTGTTGGTCTATAAGAAGGATTTTTGTAAAGTACAAAACAACATAAAAACAGGACTTTTTGGGGTCCACAAACACATCTTCTGTGATTTTGTCCAAGAGAAACAGTGTGTACACAAGAAATTCAATACAGTGAGTGCATATTTAAACAACATGTGATTACCAACATGGCTAAGTACATAAATTAAAGTTGTATGTAGCAGATATTTCTTCTTTGACATACATTAGTTGTACAAAGCAAACACTGTATTATGAACTCTAGGACAAAAGTGGGGCTTAGGAGCAGTGCAGGGCCCTATACGAACAACACAATTGTATACAAATACAAAGTCCTAAAGGATGTGTGTAATATCACACTTCTAGGTGGAAACCTTGGAGAGGTCTACCAGTGCCGGGCACAAGGTTGACCTATTAGTAGGTCGACGTCTAGATGCTGAATAATGAGTTAATGTTCTTGTGGTGGACTATAAGGGCACCAATGGTGCGGCATTGTGGAGTCATGCCTCGGGTGGTGCCGCGGCGTTCACTCAACCCGCACGAGCCCGGAGACGCTGGACACCCTGGCGGCATGCCCGCCCTCCTATCCATGCCCGCCCTTCCCGTTGTAGCAAGGAAGGGGGAAGCCGCCGCGGACAGCCGCGTTGCTGGCGGCCGCGGCAACGCTGCGGAAAGAGCCGCTATAGACAGCCGCGGCAAAGCCGCGAGAGAAGCCTCTGTGGACAGCCGCGGCGGGCCCGCGGAACACTCACCTGGGTTCCACCCCGGCCCGGGGAACGGGGAGCCGTGCTCGCGGTGGTGCCGGGACGCAGGAGAGCAGCGACCGGATCGCTACCTCCGTGCTCCTTCTGATGGTGCCAGGACTACATGTGGCTGGAGAAGGACGCCCATCGTCCGGATGCGTCCTTACACCACGCGGCCACAGCCGCATGGCCAACGTGAACCCTCACCACCTCAAGGGAAACGGGAATGGCGACAGCCCGGGGCGGCAACCTTTAAGGGAGGCGGGACAACGTCCCAGGAACCAATGAGAAGGGGGTTAGCCCAGGCTCCCAGTGATTGGAGGGGGTTTGAAACCTCCTGTTATGATAAAAGGGCGCCAAACCAAACTAATGGGTTGCTCTCATTCCACAGGACACGGAGAAAGGAGAGAGGGGAGAACCAGAGTGGTGGGCCTATCCGGACACCTCAAGATAAGACCAGACCAGGACTAACGTCGTTATATTTTGGAAGACCAAGACACCGGTGAAGTTAACCGGGAGGACTTGATAGTAATTCCCTTAAACATAACGCTATCCTTCAACCAGTGATTAAATTATTGTTTCAGCATACACCTGTCTCCGAGCTTAACTCCACACTGGCGACGAAGGTGGGATTTCTGACAGCGCTATGGAGGCATTGATAAAGACCCTGACCGAGGGTCAACAGCAATTGCAACAGATGGTGCAGCTACAGTCACAACAAGCAGCTGCGGATCGGCAAGCCTTTCAACAGGCCATCCAGCTGCAGGGTACTATACAGACCACTGCGCAGGACAAACAGCATGAGACCATAACCCGTCTCACGGATGCAGTAGCCAATACGAGAAACCAACCACTGGTACCCTCGGCCCTCCTGCAGAAGTATAGGGACGGGGAGGACCCTGCCTTTTTTTTTACCAGTTTCGAACGCATAGCCAGGAACGCGCAATGGCCTCCGGACCGGTGGGGTCAGTATGTCGCCCCCCTTCTATCTGGGGTGATGCAGGGCGCCTACCAGGCGGTAAACCCCAACAGCAATACGCCGTACGGAGAGATCAAGGCCGCAGTGCTAGACCGTTTAGGCCTGGACGATGAAGCATACCGGATCCAGCTAAGGGAAGCCAGACTCAGGGCTGGGGAAAGCCCACGCCAGCTGTATTATAGGATAAAAGACCTAGCCGAGAAGTGGTTGCTGGCTCCAAACCCCGCTAACCAACCCCTGCTCGATAAAATCATACTGGAACAGTTCATAGAAGCCCTGCCCGGGCAAATGCAGAAATGGGTCAGGCAGCACCATCGGCCCACCCTAACCGAAGCAGTGGACATAGCGTCGGCATATCAGAAGGCAGGTCACTTCCGGCTACCACCCACAGGAGTATCAGCCCGCATTGCCATCCCGGTTTCCGACCCCCATGTGATTAGGGGTAGCCGAGTCCTACCCTTCAGATGGAAACCCTCAGACGAGAACACCAGGAGACCAGAGGACAAGAGACCAGGAAGCGAAGAGAAGGCCCCAATGGCGACACCTGGTTACAAGCAACCGCAGTGTTATGAATGCAACGAGTGGGGCCACATAGCCCGGTTTTGTCCCAGGAGAAGACCGGGTGAACCCATGGACATCGGTTACCTGAACCCAATAGACGAGGAGGGCGTCCTGGGACCCTATGTGGTGGACATTCGTGTCGACGGCCGACCATCACGTGCACTCTTGGACAGCGGCAGCAGGCAGACGGCCATATCACCAACCGTGAGTAACTCTCCCTGCTTATCTAACGTAACGGTACCTGTCCGATGCATTCACGGGGACACCAAATGTTACCCAATGAAGGATGTAGTGTTTGACTTAAATGAAACCTCCACTCCCTTGAGGGTTGCCGTCCTACCTTGTCTTCCCACCCCGGTGGTAATTGGGACTTGCCTTCCCCACTTCAAACAGACCTTAAGGGACCTAAGGGAAGAGAAGTACCCGCCCGAATCCAATGTTACGGGAATGGACCCTGTTTCCCGGGAACCCCTACCAGGGCGAAAGAGGCGGACCCGGATGGCATGGTGTCAGGCCAGTTATATGACCCGACCCATCGATTGGAAGCTTGAAGATAACGAGGACACCATAAGGGGAGAGACCCTAACCGACCCAACCCTACATGTGGCCAGGGAAAGGGCAGCCCGGGAAGGGGAACCCAACCTAGCCAGTGGCCCAGGGTTCCTTCTACGCCATGGTCTCCTATACCGGAGGTATAAGGGTGACAATGACGCCGTAAAAGAACAATTAGTGTTACCGAAGAGTCACCGTCTTATAGTACTACAACTGGCCCACAATCATCCCTGTGGGGGTCACATGGCCTCCCTTAAGACCCAACAAAATCTTCTAAAGAGGTCACGCTGCAGTGGCATCACGTGTAGATCACTATCATGTGACAGAAAGGTAACATTTCAGGTAATCACGCTGCAGTGGCATTGCATGCAGATCACTATGGTGTGACAGAAGGATCATATTCCAAGTAATCACTCTGCAGTGGCATCACGTGCAGATCACTGTCGTGTGACAGAAGTCCATCATTCCAGGTATTCGCTTTGGGTCTGATGCACACATGTTTTTATACACTTATGTGCACCGTTTGAACAGGCAGGTGACAGAAACACCTGGAAATGGGGGTAGTCATGTCAATACTGGGCTTCCAGTGATGGTCCATTTTAAGTTGGTCATCAGCATATCAGTGCTTATACTACTTAGAGTGACATTTTGGTAGAATGCCTACTCATTTCTCCCTACGGGGCCATGATATAACCCTCTGAAATTTCACGAAATGGTACCACGTCGCTTTGCACTTATGTGCAAATCGTCCCCTTCTATGCAATTTTACACATTTCCAAACCGTAGTGGAAATGCAAGCAGTAAAACATAGGTGAAATCGCCTATTCTCTTCACTTTACCAACCCGTTTTGGAAAAATTGTAAATGCCGCCTGCAAATAATGCTTTGCACGGAGCATTTACAGTGGACTCCTATGCAATCTGCCTGCAGGTCAGGCAGAGTCCATAGGAATCCTTTCATTTTCCACCAGAATGAAAATACATGCTGGTGGAAAACCATGGCGCTATTAGAAGACGGAGTTAGAGAGAAGCACGGAAATGCATGTCACTCTGCCTTCAAAGAGTTTGAAAATCCCTAATGTCTTAAAAGGAAGCGAAAAGAGCACACACCTTGCGTTTACATTTCACTTTGATGATCCAGGAGTTTAGAAAATTACCCGCTATGCTGTCATCAGGCTCTTTGCTGGTTTGCATGTTAAAATTTGCAAAGCTTCAATAGTAGGTACTTGCACACAATAACATAATTAAAAGATGAGCTCAGTAAATATTTAACTACATTTACTTTAACCCTCTACACTTTTTTAAAGTGTCCCATTATGTAACAAGGAGATTACTACTTAGTATTATACATTCACTGAGCATCAATGTAGTCACTAATTAAACATTGAAAGGTTACATATACAAACCAGTAAACATATTGGTACCCAGATGAAGGCGGAGCCAAAAATGGGTAGGCATTTTGCTGAAACATGTAGGCTAATACAAGAGCCTGCATTGTGAGCTAAGCAATAATGAGCGGTTCATTGGGCTGTGCCAGGTCGCCACGACCTTCACCAATTGTCCTTGGGTCGTTACCACCGAGTACAGACTGTGGAATGGTTAATTATTGTCATTAGCACCCTGGGGTCTTTAACTGGGTTGCTGAGAGTAATTATTTTGTCAAAAATAACAATCCACACAAAGGACGTAACCCATTTGTTTAGTCTAAAAGCAATATATAGACTTAAGGGGGCTGCAATGGAAATGGAAGCAAAGGCTCCAGGAGCACCACCTTCCCTATTTCCATGGCTGACTAGAACTTGTGGAGAGAGCGGTATAGAAGAGCAGCTCCAGTTTGGGAGAGCAAGAAAGGAGTCCATTGTGGTCTGGTAAGTGGAAGCTTGAGTGGTTTAGGGGTGGGGGTGTTGCTGGCACTGGCAGCAGCAGTGCGGTAGTCACGGGGCAGAGCAGGCACACAAGATGGAGGGTGAGTGCAAGAACCACTCATCCCACTCCAAATGCTGGCTGCAATCAGTAGTTTCACTCTGCGCTTGGAGTGTGCAGATTGGGGCACACACCCCCAGACTTCTAATTGCTAATAACGCCTGCTATTTAAAGGACGTCCTATATTTTATTGACACATATATATTGTCTGCTTGCACAGAAAAAAGAATCAGCTTGTATACATGCAAAAGTTGTGAACAGGGTTCTACAGCAAAAGAAATCTGATTTCAAATAGTTATTAGTAATCGGACCGCCCATGAAATTTCATCGATGTACAAGCGTGTTAAAAAAATAAATATGTGTTTTAAACAAACAAGAAGAGGACTCACTGATTAAGATGTGTTGTCAAATAAATTAAAATAATTTGATCAACAAAACATTCCCTTCCGGAGCTTAATTACAGCATATTTGTCACAAGTCGATCCTTTTAGGTACACAAAATAAAGTGCTAGATATGACATATAACACTGTGCATATGTGGCACTTTGTTGCTGCTTATGAGTTAGAAATGTTACCATGTGTTATAGGTCATGATCATTAAGTTCTTTCTGTTTGATGAGCTGGCTTGAACTTTAGTCATTACATTATATAGGTACGTTGACCAAACATCTATAACCAAACCAATAATGAAGTGCCTAGTTGAAACTTAACACTTAGGGCCAGATTTACAAAATATTTAGCGTTGGGCAAAGTAACTTTGCGGGTAAAAGTACACTTTGCTCCACACTAAAAACTAATTTCTGATTCACAGATCGGACTTAGAGCAGGTCCATCCTAAGTTGTGCTGTGCCGAAGCGCGTTTTGCACAACACAGAGCTCAGTGCATGTAAAGGGCCAGCGTAAAGAACTAAATAGGTGGCGTAAGATGCAAAATCTCAATTCAAGGTGGAAAATAAGGAAGAAAATGGGCATGAGGAGGCAGGCACCACGCAAACAACAAACACGCCCTATCAAGAGCGAAGGAAGCCCTGTTCACAGAAGCCATAGCACAATTGCAGGAGTCCAAAGGAGAACGAACATCTTGCGATCTTACAGCTACTTGATATACGTCGCAAAGTGCAAAGTGCGATGAAAGATCAATTATGAAAGTGCAATGCCATCCTATTAAACATAGGACTTCCACAATGCTGGACCCTGCTTTACTAGCACTGATCCTACTAAATGGAAGAAGGAGGAGGAGGATGAGGGCCAGAATCCTCCATCCATCAACCACATTATTTGGGATGCCAAGTGAGGTGGTGTATGGAAGATACCGATTTCATTCCCGTGTCATCAAAGACCTGGTCAGGGAATGGGAGAATTACCTGGCATCACCCACCATGGGCTCGCACGCACTGACACCCCTGGGGAAAGTACTATCAGCCTTACACCTCCTGGCAACTGGATCCTTCTGTGGTAACTGGAGGGACAGCCCGTAAATTGGCAGGACTATGGGCTAGAAGTAGATTGAAACAATGGGGGTGTCCTATCAATGAATTTCAATAGTTGCAACCATTTCAAGCAAACTTATTTTTCCTGTGTAATGTATCACTGAGACAAGAACCTATTTGTCTCACTAATAACCAAAGGTTAATATTCACACACTGACTTCCACTAAGTGGTATTCCAAACAGCTTTTATTATTTGGCTGCTGATTTTGTTTAGATATTTGTTTTTTTGTTTTTAGAAACTTTAATGAATGGACACAGTTCTAATTATTTAACTGTTGGTCTATAAGAAGGATTTTTGTAAAGTACAAAACAACATAAAAACAGGACTTTTTGGGGTCCACAAACACATCTTCTGTGATTTTGTCCAAGAGAAACAGTGTGTACACAAGAAATTCAATACAGTGAGTGCATATTTAAACAACATGTGATTACCAACATGGCTAAGTACATAAATTAAAGTTGTATGTAGCAGATATTTCTTCTTTGACATACATTAGTTGTACAAAGCAAACACTGTATTATGAACTCTAGGACAAAAGTGGGGCTTAGGAGCAGTGCAGGGCCCTATACGAACAACACAATTGTATACAAATACAAAGTCCTAAAGGATGTGTGTAATATCACACTTCTAGGTGGAAACCTTGGAGAGGTCTACCAGTGCCGGGCACAAGGTTGACCTATTAGTAGGTCGACGTCTAGATGTTGAATAATGAGTTAATGTTCTTGTGGTGGACTATAAGGGCACCAATGGTGCGGCATTGTGGAGTCATGCCTCGGGTGGTGCCGCGGCGTTCACTCAACCCGCACGAGCCCGGAGACGCTGGACACCCTGGCGGCATGCCCGCCCTCCTATCCATGCCCGCCCTTCCCGTTGTAGCAAGGAAGGGGGAAGCCGCCGCGGACAGCCGCGTTGCTGGCGGCCGCGGCAACGCTGCGGAAAGAGCCGCTATAGACAGCCGCGGCAAAGCCGCGAGAGAAGCCTCTGTGGACAGCCGCGGCGGGCCCGCGGAACACTCACCTGGGTTCCACCCCGGCCCGGGGAACGGGGAGCCATGCTCGCGGTGGTGCCGGGACGCAGGAGAGCAGCGACCGGATCGCTACCTCCGTGCTCCTTCTGATGGTGCCAGGACTACATGTGGCTGGAGAAGGACGCCCATCGTCCGGATGCGTCCTTACACCACGCGGCCACAGCCGCATGGCCAACGTGAACCCTCACCACCTCAAGGGAAACGGGAATGGCGACAGCCCGGGGCGGCAACCTTTAAGGGAGGCGGGACAACATCCCAGGAACCAATGAGAAGGGGGTTAGCCCAGGCTCCCAGTGATTGGAGGGGGTTTGAAACCTCCTGTTATGATAAAAGGGCGCCAAACCAAACTAATGGGTTACTCTCATTCCACAGGACACGGAGAAAGGAGAGAGGGGAGAACCAGAGTGGTGGGCCTATCCGGACACCTCAAGATAAGACCAGACCAGGACTAACGTCGTTATATTTTGGAAGACCAAGACACCGGTGAAGTTAACCGGGAGGACTTGATAGTAATTCCCTTAAACATAACGCTATCCTTCAACCAGTGATTAAATTATTGTTTCAGCATCCACCTGTCTCCGAGCTTAACTCCACACTGGCGACGAAGGTGGGATTTCTGACAGCGCTATGGAGGCATTGATAAAGACCCTGACCGAGGGTCAACAGCAATTGCAACAGATGGTGCAGCTACAGTCACAACAAGCAGCTGCGGATCGGCAAGCCTTTCAACAGGCCATCCAGCTGCAGGGTACTATACAGACCACTGCGCAGGACAAACAGCATGAGACCATAACCCGTCTCACGGATGCAGTAGCCAATACGAGAAACCAACCACTGGTACCCTCGGCCCTCCTGCAGAAGTATAGGGACGGGGAGGACCCTGCCTTTTTTTTTACCAGTTTCGAACGCATAGCCAGGAACGCGCAATGGCCTCCGGACCGGTGGGGTCAGTATGTCGCCCCCCTTCTATCTGGGGTGATGCAGGGCGCCTACCAGGCGGTAAACCCCAACGGCAATACGCCGTACGGAGAGATCAAGGCCGCAGTGCTAGACCGTTTAGGCCTGGACGATGAAGCATACCGGATCCAGCTAAGGGAAGCCAGACTCAGGGCTGGGGAAAGCCCACGCCAGCTGTATTATAGGATAAAAGACCTAGCCGAGAAGTGGTTGCTGGCTCCAAACCCCGCTAACCAACCCCTGCTCGATAAAATCATACTGGAACAGTTCATAGAAGCCCTGCCCGGGCAAATGCAGAAATGGGTCAGGCAGCACCATCGGCCCACCCTAACCGAAGCAGTGGACATAGCGTCGGCATATCAGAAGGCAGGTCACTTCCGGCTACCACCCACAGGAGTATCAGCCCGCATTGCCATCCCGGTTTCCGACCCCCATGTGATTAGGGGTAGCCGAGTCCTACCCTTCAGATGGAAACCCTCAGACGAGAACACCAGGAGACCAGAGGACAAGAGACCAGGAAGCGAAGAGAAGGCCCCAATGGCGACACCTGGTTACAAGCAACCGCAGTGTTATGAGTGCAACGAGTGGGGCCACATAGCCCGGTTTTGTCCCAGGAGAAGACCGGGTGAACCCATGGACATCGGTTACCTGAACCCAATAGACGAGGAGGGCGTCCTGGGACCCTATGTGGTGGACATTTGTGTCGACGGCCGACCATCACGTGCACTCTTGGACAGCGGCAGCAGGCAGACGGCCATATCACCAACCGTGAGTAACTCTCCCTGCTTATCTAACGTAACGGTACCTGTCCGATGCATTCACGGGGACACCAAGTGTTACCCAATGAAGGATGTAGTGATTGACTTAAATGAAACCTCCACTCCCTTGAGGGTTGCCGTCCTACCTTGTCTTCCCACCCCGGTGGTAATTGGGACTGACCTTCCCCACTTCAAACAGACCTTAAGGGACCTAAGGGAAGAGAAGTACCCGCCCGAATCCAATGTTACGGGAATGGACCCTGTTTCCCGGGAACCCCTACCAGGGCGAAAGAGGCGGACCCGGATGGCATGGTGTCAGGCCACTTATATGACCCGACCCATCGATTGGAAGCTTGAAGATAACGAGGACACCATAAGGGGAGAGACCCTAACCGACCCAACCCTACATGTGGCCAGGGAAAGGGCAGCCCGGGAAGGGGAACCCAACCTAGCCAGTGGCCCAGGGTTCCTTCTACGCCATGGTCTCCTATACCGGAGGTATAAGGGTGACAATGACGCCGTAAAAGAACAATTAGTGTTACCGAAGAGTCACCGTCTTATAGTACTACAACTGGCCCACAATCATCCCTGTGGGGGTCACATGGCCTCCCTTAAGACCCAACAAAATCTTCTAAAGAGGTTTTACTGGCCTGGCATTTACGGGGAGGTAGCCCAACATTGCAAGAATTGTTCCACCTGCCAGCTTACCAGCGGGGTACTACCCGCCAAGGCACCACTACAGAAAATGCCCCTCATTTCGATCCCATTCCAGAGGATCGGCATGGACATAGTGGGACCCCTGGAACCAGCCAGCCGCGGTTATAAATACTTATTGGTCGTAGTCGACTACGCCACCCGCTACCCAGAGGCCTTTCCCCTAAAGGGAACATCGGCCCGGGTATTATGCGACCAACTAATCCCGTTCTTTGCCCGAGTGGGGATACCCTCCGAGATAATCACCGACCAGGGCACTAATTTCATGTCAACCCTCCTAAAACAAATATGTGGACAGCTTCAGATCAAACAATTGAGAACCTCAGTATACCATCCCCAAACTGATGGGCTGGTAGAACGATATAACCAGACGATCAAAAAAATGCTAAGAAGGGTGACGGGACCAACCGGGAAAAACTGGGATCGGGCGATCCCCCTGGTGTTAATGGTGTTAAGAGACACCCCCCAGTTTCCACCGGTTTTTCTCCCTTCGAGCTCTTGTTTGGGAGACAACCTCGGACGATACTGGACCTGGTTAAGGAGGAGTGGGAATCCACGGAAGAAGTGTCCTTAACCGAGTATACAGAGGAATTAAAGGAACACCTAACCGCATTACGTACACTGGCCCAGATCAACCTTCGACATGCCCAAACAACTCAAGAAAGAAATTACAACAAGGGGAGCCGGATGAGAACCTTCAGCCCAGGGGACCAGGTATTGGTACTCCTGCCTACCAGCACCAACAAGCTCTTAGCCAGATGGAGAGGGCCCTACAAGATCATTGATGTGCTAAGCCCAGTGACCTACCGGGTACAACAACCCGATCGAACTACCCCAGAAAAGGTCTATCACATCAACCTTCTAAAAAAATGGAACGAGCCTCTTCTGGGCGCCTTTGTGAGCATCGAGGAACCCGAATCGGAAGAAATCCTGAACACCGTTCCCCATACCCTGGATGCAGTCAACTGGGTTGACACCCTTTCCCCCGAAATGAAGACGGACATTAGGAACAGGCTGTTCCCCTATGCTGACGCCTTTTCCTCCTTACCTGGACGAACCGACGTGCTTGAGCATGTAATCAAAACGGACCCCGGACCACCCGTGAGGCTTAGACCGTACCGGATACCCGAAGCCAGGCGGAACATCATTAAATCCGAGGTGGATGAAATGTTACGGATGGATATCATCGAGGCATCTGTCAGCGTTTGGTCGTCCCCCATAGTGCTCGTTCCTAAACCGGATGGTTCGGTCCGTTTCTGTATGGACTACAGACAATTAAATGCGGTGTCCCGATACGAAGCCTATCCAATGCCTCGGATGGACGAACTACTGGAGGGCCTTGGAGCAGCCCATTTCTTAAGTACTCTGGATTTAACCAAGGGCTATTGGCAGATACCCCTACGCACCCAGGATAGGGAGAAAACTGCCTTTTCCACCCCACAAGGCTTATACCAATATAAGGTTCTACCCTTTGGACTCCATGGGGCCCCCGCCACGTTCCAGAGGCTGATGGACATCATACTAAGACCGCATGCTGGATACGCTGCTGCTTACCTGGATGACATTGTCATGTACAGCCAATCCTGGGGGTCGCATCTGGACCATCTGGAACTAGTAGTAGCTGATTTACAGAGGGCAGGGTTACATATCAACCCCAAGAAGACTACGATGGGAACCCACGAAACCAAATATCTGGGCCACATAGTGGGTGGGGGAGTGCTTAAACCTCAGTTGTCCAAAACCCAGGCTATACGCGATATACCGACTCCCACCAACAGGAAACAAATACGAGCATTCCTGGGGTTGATCGGGTATTACAGGAGATTCATCCCTGACTTCTCCTCGGTGGCCGCACCTTTGACAGACGCGTTAAGGCTCAAGGGAAATCCCAATCTGACCAACAACCCAAGTGCCTTGAACGCCATAGCGGACCTGAAGCGACGGATCACGTCAAACCCGGTCCTCTGCTGTCCGGACTTCCAGAAACATTTCTTTTTACAGACAGACGCCTCCAACCAGGGCCTAGGAGCTGTACTGTCGCAGGAGACCAGAGGGGATCTGCAACCGGTGTGCTTCATCAGTCGGAAGCTGTTGCCCCACGAGGCGGCTTACTCGACCATTGAGAAGGAGTGCTTGGCCATCAAGTGGGCCGTTGACTCACTCCGGTATTATCTGCTGGGTCGCCGGTTCACCCTGTATACCGACCATGCCCCCCTCCAGTGGCTGGCTCAGCATAAGGACACTAACCAGAGGGTTCTCCACTGGTTTCTCTCCCTTCAGCCTTTCGACTTCATCACGTTGCACAGACCTGCCAGGTTCCAGCTAGTGGCGGACTATCTGTCTAGATGCTCACCCTGGCCCGAACGGCCTGGGATCGGGGTGGGGATGTGTGGAGTCATGCCTCGGGTGGTGCCGCGGCATGCACTCAACCCGCACGAAACCGGAGACGCTGGACACCCTGGCGGCATGCCCGCCCTCCTATCCATGCCCACCCTTCCCGTTGTAGCAAGGAAGGGGGAAGCCGCCGCGGACAGCCGCGTTGCTGGCGGCCGCGGCGACGCTGCGGAAAGAGCCGCTATAGACAGCCGCGGCGAAGCCGCGAGAGAAGCCTCTGTGGACAGCCGCGGCGGGCCCGCGGAACACTCACCTGGGTTCCACCCCGGCCCGGGGAACGGGGAGCCGTGCTCGCGGTGGTGCCGGGACGCAGGAGAGCAGCGACCGGATCGCCGCCTCCGTGCTCCTTCTGATGGTGCCAGGACTACATGTGGCTGGAGAAGGACGCCCATCGTCCGGATGCGTCCTTACACCACGCGGCCACGGCCGCATGGCCAACGTGAACCCTCACCACCTCAAGGGAAACGGGAATGGCGACAGCCCGGGGCGGAAACCTTTAAGGGAGGCGGGACAACGTCCCAGGAACCAATGAGAAGGGGGTTAGCCCAGGCTCCCAGTGATTGGAGGGTGTTTGAAACCTCCTGTTATGATAAAAGGGTGCCAAACCAAACTAATGGGTTGCTCTCATTCCACAGGACACGGAGAAAGGAGAGAGGGGAGAACCAGAGTGGTGGGCCTATCCGGACACCTCAAGATAAGACCAGACCAGGACTAACGTCGTTATATTTTGGAAGACCAAGACACTGGTGAAGTTAACCGGGAGGACTTGATAGTAATTCCCTTAAACATAACGCTATCCTTCAACCAGTGATTAAATTATTGTTTCAGCATCCACCTGTCTCCGAGCTTAACTCCACAGGCATCCATAGAAATTTCGGCTTGAAGCGATAGAAGCCTTCTTCTAGGGCCAGGAAAAGGTCTCCCTAAATGAGGGACATATAAAAACGAGGGTGAGTGGGCTGAGCTATGAAAGGCTTGGGTACATAGCAGTGTATACAGATGCATCGTAGACCAAAGGATAAAACATACTAAAATTACATGCGGAAATCACACGTCCAGTGCACCACTGACCTTGAGTGCGTGTCCCTGGGTCGGGGCCCTCTGGTGGAGGGGGGAAGGTAGATTGGGACCAGATGGGTGCAAGGAGTGGCGTATCCAAAAATGGAGTAGGTCACTGTAATGCAGAGAGAACAAGGAATGTAAACGACTCAGACAGTGGGACGGTATGTCTGAGGGCAAAATGTGTCCGTCAGGTGACGGGTTTAAGACATCGTGCACCATGGTGATATTACCTGTTGCTGTGGAGAACCACTCATGTTAACCAGGCATCCAGATACTGCTGGTGGGTCCCGAGGAGAAACTGCGGCAGGCTCCTAAAATGAAAGGAAGGGGAGCACTGTGTGAGAAGCTATTAGATGCTGGTCCTAGATGGGATCTGGAGCAACGTGAAGAAATCATTTCAAAGTGGTCTCCTACCTTGAGTCAGGGCGACACAAGGAAGCGTGAGACTGGAGCTGCTGCGTTGAGTGCAGCCGCTGCTGTCACTGCCACACTTGTGAAGCAGTGTGGCTGGTAGCTGCCGATTGAAGCATCCAGCGAGTTACTGAAATGGAAAGGGATAGAGTTGCTGGCAGGCAGTGGAACAATATAAGAACCGAAATGAAGTCTCGTGCAATCAAATATCTAGGGTCTTTTGCCTTGAAAAACGAGGAGACAGGGGTGTGTGGAGAGCGCTGCAACGCGGCGGGAGCGGCCACTCCGGTAGCGGACCTCCTAGTGAAGCATTGTTGGGTGTGCCACACCGCATGTGCGAGGGAGCAGTATGCTCAGCCGTAACGCAAGCGCGG
This sequence comes from Ambystoma mexicanum, assembly GCF_040938575.1. NCBI lineage: Eukaryota > Metazoa > Chordata > Amphibia > Caudata > Ambystomatidae > Ambystoma > Ambystoma mexicanum. The sequence goes on from NC_090935.1 coordinate 640,871,242, forward strand.
TAATGTGTGCGTCCTGTGGCATGGGGACAGCCCAGCACGGGTAACATCTACAGGTAGTGAGAGCTTGGAAGCAAGTCTTTCGCCCGTCGCTGTCTTGACAAGGGAATGAGATGCCCCAAAAAGTATGCAGAGGGGCATGGCGGGGCTAAGGGGATAATATATCATTGTGTGTCCCGAATGGCTAAGTGGATAACAGACTGCCTGAGGCAGGCGAATAAAAAAACCTGCCGGCATGCACGCATTTAGTATGCCTGTTCTTGGTCAAAAGATATGTAGTTGTGTAACAGAGTACAAAGTGGGTCTTCAACTCAATGGGAATGCAAGGGTAAAAGTAACGGTGCAACGCATCAAGATGCCTAAAGGATGTGCACATGTAATATACGTGTCATGCTAAAAAAATATATTGTTGTGTGTCCCGAGTGGAAAGAGTACCACATGAGTCTTGGAAATGCATCTGATAAGACCGTAGTAACGGTACCGGTGCAGTAAGAGCATGAGAGGATGTGCCCTGGCGTGGGTGGGCCCGGGCTAAAGAAGAAGGTAGAAAGAAGGTAGGCAAAGGTCCCAGTTAAATCATATGTATGGGCCAGTGGGTTGGGCCTCATTCAAACCGTAGGCAGTGGATTTTAACTTGAAAATCCACCACAACTCTTTGAAGTTGAGGGCACTGGTGGCATTGGTCGTGTTCAACACTTTATCTACCACCCACCACAAAAAGCTATCAGGGCCATGTTGGAATTCAAGGAAATTAGATACTAAAGGTGCTGTATGTGTTTTGCATCGGATTCTAAATCTATGTTCACCAATTCTTTTGTTAATAGCTCTTGATGTCTGGCCCACATAAGGGAGGCCACAAAGACATTCGATGACATAAATGACATTGGATGATTTGCATTTCGAAAAGTGTCTGAGCTGCCATTCTTTGTTGTCTACAAGGGAAAAGTAAATTTTTTGGTCTGTTTACAAGCAGTACAAGACCCACAGGGATGGTGACCCCGGATCTCTCGCATGTTCCACATGGCTGATCTTGTGGTTTTCTTCCCTATTCTGGCATGGGTTAGCATGTTCTTAAGGTTCTTAGCCCGCTTTAGTGCCATTCTCGGTGTAGGCTCTGTTGGAAGACTCAGTTGTACCAAAGGACAAAACTTTTTAATGAGTCCCTTAAGTTTGGTGGTAGTTGGACCAAACGTAGAGACACAAGTCATGGTGTTGTCATTAGAAGTATTCTGTAGTTTGGGTGCAAGTAATGATTCTCTCGGAGTGAAGCAAGCCCTCTTTTCTGTATTTTTGAGAAGTTTCTTAGGGTACCCTCTAGTTGCCAGTTTGTTCTGTAGCACTGTGGCATGTGTCTTGATTTCATCCACCCCTGTGCAGTTTCTGCGGATCCTTAGAAATTGACCACAAGAAAGTTGTCACGCAGATTTCTGGGGTGGTGGCTTCTATAGTGTAAGACAGTGTTCCTGTCTGTTTCTTTCCTGAATATAGTGCATTTCAGCATGTTGTTCCTCGGTATAATGGTAAGGTCCAGGAAGTTGATCCCCTGTTTGCTGCTGCACATGGTGAATTTGATCTTCTCTGTACGTAAATTAATCCAATTGAAGAAATTCTCCAGACTTTCACTTTGCCCTTTTCCAGATGAAGATGATATAATCAGTAAATTCAGCCTGTCCGAAAGCACAGCGATTAGAGCGCTCGCTTTGACATTTGTGCAGAGCCTGCTGATGCAAGTTTGAATCCTAGCAGGGCCAAACTCAGCCTTTCATCCTCCCGAGGTCGATAAATGAGCACCACACACCATGGGTAATAATAAGCAGCACTCAGATACCTGAGGGTTCGTAGCGCTATATACATGCTAAATTATTATTATTATTATTATTATTATTATTATTATTATTATTATTATTATTATTATTATTATTATTATTATCATCATCATCTATGTACCGATGCCATAGCAGGATGTTGTTGAGGAAAGGGTTAGAGGTGCTGAGGACATATTCTGTCATAAAAATAATGACATGCATTAGTTGTACAAAGCAAACACCGTATTATGAACACTATGACAAAAGTAAGACTTAGGAGCAGTGCAGGGCCCTATACGAACAACACATCCTTTAGGACTTTGAATTTGTATACAATTGTGTTGCTCGTAAAGGGCCCTGCACTGCTCCTAAGCCCTACTTTTGTCCTAGAGTTCATAATACGCTGTTTGCTTTGTACAACTAATGTATGTTAAAGAAAGAAATATCTGCTACATACAACTCTAATTCATATACTTAGCCATATTGGTAATCACATGTTGTTTAAATATGCTCTCACTGTATTGAATTTCTTATCTACACACTGTTTCTGTTGGACAAAATCACAGAGGATTTGTTTGTGGACCCCAAAAAGTTATTTATAGACCAACAGTTAAATAATTAGAACTGTGTCCATTCAGGAAAGTTTCTAAAAACAAAAAACAAATATCTAAACAAAATCAGCAGCCAAATAATAAAAGCTGTTTGGAGTACCACTTAGTGGAAGTAAGTGTTTGAATATTAAGCTTTGGTTATTAGTGAGACAAATAGGTTCTTGTCTCAGTGATACTTTACAAAGGAAAAATAAGTTTGTTTGAAATGGTTGCAACTATTGAAATTCATTGACAGGACACCCCCATTGTTTAAAACTGGATAAATCCAGCAGACCACAGCCATATTTGGGGGTTTATCACAGCCCACACAATCCAGTTGCCTCCACCAGGTGTTGTGCTGCATCCTACCACGAGTGTATAGGCACATATACATGCCACACACATTGAAGACAAGGCAGAGCGTGTGCCAGGAATTGTACGCAATTGCACACTTTCCACAGATATGAGGAGCCATCTATTGCGCACATGTAGCGCTCCAGCCTCCTTGAGAGATGGAGCACATGGATCCCATAAGAAACACTCGCTTTCCATTAATGTGCACGTGATCTATGATGCCAAGGTACACATCATGCATGTCAATGCAAATTAACCGGGAGGCGCGCGTTACAGCTTCATCTTCCTCCATTCCCCCACATACCAGGCCCTTGCATCGGGAACCTTTGGAAACACCTGGCTGGTGGGTGTGTTTCAACTATCACACAAATACACACAGAAAAACAAGTAATGACAATCAATGCTAACAACAACCCTTTCCCCCTTTGCAGGGGACAGTGCCTGCCCGCTCTCACTATTCCTGTTGACACCCATAAGGAATCCAGTCACCCCAGGGAGGCAAACTACAACATAGCACACATAATCACTAGGGACAAAGTGGAGCGCACATTTGGGGTGCTTAAGTCACGCTCCCACTCCCTTGGCCACTCAGGTGGCGCATTGCTATATGCACCCCCTGTAGTATGCAAGATCGTTGTGGCATATTGTGTCCTGCAAAATATTGCCACATGTCGTAGAGCTGCCGAATGGGCACCACAAACATCCAAAGGCACCACCCATTCCCTTAGTAGGGCAAAGGCCACAGTGCCAGGACACACGCAATCAGGCTGTACAAACATACTTACACCTGAACTGCAACCACTATGGAGCACACACAGTGAAGCCACATCCCTAATGCCCTTCAATGATGCAATGGGGCCAATCCAGCTTGCCCATAACAACACCCTCAGAATGTGTGCCTGGGAGAGGCAAACTGTTTGTGCCCCATAACATGAAAACTACAATGGCACCCCATCCACATTCATCTCATCAAGGGCACAAACTACCTACACAGTCCTAGCAAGTGGAAATAACAGTATCCTTGTCACAGGCGCAAAATCTTAAAGAGTGAAGAGATCCCCAGGCACAATGTCACCATATCATGTGCTCCCCTGAATGGCATGCACCAACTGCAACAAAGGACTCACCAGACTGCCATCCGCATGATGTCTCCCTCTGCACCATTGCGGCTGGACCTGCTCACCTCCACTCAACACAGGTAAAATCTCCTAACAGAGTGAAGACATCCCCAGGCACAATGTCACCATACCATGTGCTCTCCTGTGTGGCATGAAACAACTGCAACAAAGGCCTCACCTGACTGCCATCTTCATGATGTCTCTTATTGCTGCTGGACCTGCTCACCTCCACCCAACACAGGTCAAATCTAACAACAGTTGAAGACATTTGTGCAGTAGCACCTGGGGCATTTTTATGTGCAGAATGGAATTATCAAAACAAATAATCTTGGACCCAAATAACCAGACAGACTCAACGTCTTTGACAAAATACTACTTTATTATCAGTCAAAATAAAATAGGAAGGCCTGGTGAACAAACAGGTTGCAACTCACACACTCTCAGTTACATTACAAGTACACAAAGGCTTTATAGATGTGTGTCAGCTATGACCTCATCCTATGTGGCAAATAAAACCTATCGGGTTTAGGGATTGGTTAGGGGGCCATGTCTACTTATTGTGTCTATAAGTGTTAATCACTTTATTGGCTGACCTTTCTCTGATAGGCAAGCCTCAAACTTCCATCTAACTACGTGTAATAAAGATTATAGTAACATAACAGCAGCAGATTGGCCATTGAAACAATGTATGCTCTCCATTGCACAGGCCCTCTGATTGGTTGGCATTCTTTCATAACCTTGGGCACTCGGTTCACTAGCAGCACGTAAGAAAAACTAAACTCATGTGCGGAGTACAATATCAGATTACTGCCCACTTGCCAAATTAGTCTAACATCTCTCATCAGCCAAGCATTCAGCCACGGCCTCCCCTTTGTCCTTGACCTTGCTTGATGTTCTCATCTCTTGAACTTTAACGGTACATTGTTATCTTTGCCTGGAGCCTATGAATAGGCCTTGTTTTCTGGTCTTACACCACGTGTGAGGAAACCATGATTTTGTAAATTTCTCCTTTTATGTAGTGCTATTTGATTAAATTATCTCAGGTGTCATTACCCTCTTCGGCCTCTGGAGACTTGTTTGCTCTGTGTCACATAGGCTTTTCTGTATCTTTTATCGGTTCTATGTGAAAATACCTAATTTTAAAGCTCTCAAGAGAAAAAGACTGATTTACAACGACCTATTTTCTATTGATTGTAAAACCAGCATTGTAATGATCTTTTTCTCTTAAGAGCTTGAAAATGAGGTTGATTTTTTAAATATTCAGGGGGTTTCGCCAACCGTGCACCCCCCCACCCCATTGTTCCTGACAGTGCAATTTAGAAAGACTGCTCTGTTTGGTCATGGAGCTGTGTGTCATGCTTCTGCTTCTCTGCATCTGGGTGGCGCAGTATGCAGACCCGCAGCGTGTTTTCTACCATCTTCAGAGAAGACCCTAAATCATTATTTAACATTTCCTTTCAGAAATCTGCATATCCAAAAACATGGACTTCAATTACCATAATGCACCTTGTGGCAGTTCTCATTCCCTGGTTATTCCTATGCATCAGTCTTGGAACCACAAATCCCAGAAGCCCTAGAGATAAGTGGTACTTTCACTTTCCCAGGAGGGAGGAGGCAGATTACCTTCAGGTGTGCCGCTCCAGGTGCTGCTAATTAGCCAGCTTCAGCACAGGGCAGGGCAGTAGTTAAGCAGCTGCCTGCAGGAGCACTGGGCTCTTTCATTGAGTTCGTTCCCCACTCTTTTTGCCCTGAGCCTCAATATTCTGCTGTTTCCTGTTATTTTCAGATCCTGCTCCTGTTCCTGTTCAAGTGCCCTTTGCTCCCTGTTTGTCCAGTGCATGATTCCCATCCCTTCTTGTTCACCATTGAGTTCTGCCCTTTCTTCCTGTTCTGTTGTTCTGAATTACCTGCTGTTTGCCCTTACCTGTCCCCTTACCTCAGCACAGCCACCCAAAACCTACCTGGGTGCCATTCGCAACTCCTGACACCGTCTTTCTAAATCAGTTATTTTCCATTCTGAAAAAAAAGGTCATTTGACCTACAACGCTTTTATCGTCAAAACTACGCACTTGTGAATATTCGCTCATTTACTTGATCTAAGAGAAATATATACTGGGTACATTCCTTATCCTCGTTGACTCCCCTTGTACCCTTCAGTATCTCCTCACTGCAGCATCCATGATCTCTGGCCAGCAGCTATTCTTTGTTTGTGCACAAATGTGTATTTCCAGCCTTTGTCAGCTCTGCAGCTCTGGTCTCTCTCCTTTGAGCTCTTCGCTTACTGCCATTGAGAGCCGGCATCCATCTTTCAAACATGGCTGCTTCATCCATGTTATGTTTTCTACTGCAGCAAGCTTCTATGTGACTTATCTACCTTGCATTTCTGCGTATATCCATTCACTACTCATCTGGTTAATTATCTTCTTTGTATACATGGTTTCTTCTCGCTCGTATGTATGTTTACTTTGTTTCTTCAGTTGTATCTTCATTGTTTAAGAATTTTTGTATCGCTTCAGTGCATTTTTCTATCTTCTCCTTATGACATCACTTTGCACGAGACAGGTTTTCATTATAGCTCCTCGATATTCAGTGGTACCTGAAAATCTGCTGCTACCACTTCTGTTTGAGGGTTGATTCAGTACGGGTGTCTGAGTACATAACGTCTCTCATACACTCAATGCAGTATTGGAGTTATACCAAGTGTTATGCATAGTGGCTTCAGGTTCTTCATCCAGTATGACGCAGGTGAGGGGCGGGCTTTGTTAATGACGAGTCCTCAACCTCCTCCTCAATCTTCATCTTTCTACAGAATTAATTCTTCGGGATCCATATCTTAGTCCCCCCCTCAAGTCACCTGCATGCTTAATCCACACTCCAGGTCATATGGCAGCACTCTCCAATTGGTTGAAAGAACACCCTACATAGTTCTTATTATCCTTTGGGTAATAATGCTTAATTCCTGGGGGTGCCAGAGGACTTTCTTTCAGGTACTGACGTGTGGTGTTTTCGGTATGTGTGTGCTCATCAGTCACAGCATTCACATCGATCATTATCTTCATCCCAATTGATTTCTTTGCTGTCTTCTTGCATTGTCCAATGAATATTCTTATAAGAAAGAATCCCAGCAACAATAACACTAGTATTGCTCCCAGTAGTTTGAAGTCCTTTGGTAACCAAGTTTGAATCTGTGAAAACAGGGATGAATACCAGTCGTCTTCTTCAATCTCATCTACTTCTAACATTTTTGAATGCAAGGTTGATGGCATAGTTATTGCTTCTGTCAGGGTTCCATTTTCTTCATCATGGGCAGGTATGAATGTACAGCAAGAAGGCCTGATATTGGCGCACATGTCTCCTTCCATTGCTGTAATTAAGTCCAGGACATACCTGTTCTGGATGGTCATTAGTCTTATGGCCCCCAATTCTTCTTTGATCACATTAAATTCTTTTATTGTTGTGTTAATTGTCTGGAGTAGCACCCACCTAGTGATTTGTAACCACTTGGAGTTTGCTGCAGCTTGAATTCCTGGCATGAATATAGCCGAAAATATTATTGCCGTCTTGCTGAACAGCTTAGGTTCATCTGGAATGCCACTGTAAGCTTCTATTGATTTTGCCGAAAAATAGTTCTCCCTCTTTCATCGTGTGAGGTGTGCATCCATTTTCAGGAAACTTTCAATGTGGAGATCACTTTGGGGAATCACCAACGCAGGAACATTTATGATCACCAGAGAACACGTTCGTCCCCAGTTCTTAGGCAGCTGCATATAAGTCTTGGATGCACAGGCCCAATAATGATCCATTTGCACAGTTGCACAGAAGTTCCTACATCCTTTATTTTCTCCAACTAAAACCAAGCCTTTGTTCTTGAAGCATATTGTTGCATTGTTCATTGGCAATATAGATACAGGTCCTGCTTCATTTTCAACCCATGTTAGTAATTTATAATACTTGGCCCATGACACAAGACATCCGTTGTTCACAATTTGCACTATCTCTACTGGTTATTTCATTAATGAATGTGCACTGCATGCTAACATTCCCTTTTCCCATCCTGCAATCGCAGCAACTCGTCTATACACCAAAAGTCAAGGTCTCTCCCAGCATTCTGACACAATTCAGCCTTTTTTGTTCAGCAATCCTTATTTGTTCTCCAGTCAGGAATGAATATATGAGCATTCGGCTCAACCAACTTATGTCTTTTTTCATCTTCTTTGTTTTTATGTAATGAAATGAAATTAAATGAATTGAAATGAAATGATAGTTTATTTATATCACGCTCGTACACAAGTGTTTCAGAGAGCGTGTTTGTGAGAATCTCAATGTGGAAATAGTTTCTTCGATTCCCATCTTAGGGTTACCTATTTCCCCTCAAATTGTCCTCTTGTTGTGCATGCTGCTAAGTGGCTGAGGCACTTCTGGTCGTGTGCAGATATTCTCGTGCAATAGATGTGCTGGTTGTGTTCATGGCATAAGGGATGAGAGAGCATTCGTAACCGCTTTCATCTGATGTACTCTTCCCCACTTCACTCATGTGTTGATACCACATGTTATTCTTTAGACAGTCCTAGCAAGTGGAAATAACAGTATCCTTGTCACAGGCGCAAAATCTTAAAGAGTGAAGAGATCCCCAGGCATAAATTCACCATATCATGTGCTCCCCTGAGTGGCATGCACCAACTGCAACAAAGGACTCACCTGACTGCCATCCTCATGATGTCTCCCTCTGCACCATTGCGGCTGGACCTGCTCACCTCCACTCAACACAGGTAAAATCTCCTAACAGAGTGAAGACATCCCCAGGCACAATGTCACCATACCATGTGCTCTCCTGCGTGGCATGAAACAACTGCAACAAAGGCCTCACCTGACTGCCGTCTTCATGGTGTCTCCCATTGCTGCTGGACCTGCTCACCTCCACCCAACACAGGTCAAATCTAACAACAGTTGAAGAAATTTGTGCAGTAGCACCTGGGGCATTTTTATGTGCAGAATGGAATTATCAAAACAAATAATCTTGGACCCAAATAACCAGACAGACTCAACGTCTTTGACAAAATACTACTTTATTATCAGTCAAAATAAAATAGGAAGGCCTGGTGAACAAACAAATTGTAAAGATATGAATTTATACCTTCATGATCTTCCCCAATATCTCTTTTAAGACAATTTGTTTAGTGATATCAGGAAAGATATCACTCGTGCCTTTATCAGGAATGGAAAGAGATATTTCATTGTCAAGCATTTCATTTCAATGTAAAACAGTATCTCCGGAAATGTGAAGAGCATAAGGAAATACAAACAACACACAAGGGAAAATGTAGTTGCAAGAGGTATTGTCATAGTACCAAAAATGTACCAAAATGCCACATGATCTCTTTTGGAGTAGCTGGTCTCCTTGTTAGTGTACTTTTTACATAAATAAAAATTCCCATTTTGGATTTACTGTGTTCACCTTTCAATTCGCGATTTTGTTATAACAAGAACTGAATAATGATGCCTATAATATATATGAATATAGCATGAAGAAATGCGTGCAACATTTCAGGAAGCATAAAGTGCACTGTGCAATCTTAATGTATTATCTTTACTATATAGTCTCTTTTAGTTTAACTGAAAGAGTTTTGGAACATCAGCAAGTCAGTTCATTGCCTTTTAGACTTAGGACATGTCAATTTTGTTCCAGACAATTTTTTTAATCCCTTGATTCTTTGTCCTTGCCATTGCTAGCTGTTCTTGTCTGCACGTGCAGAGCTTCTTCTCCTGCTTCTCTGTCAATAGGTGCCATAGGGGTTGGGGCCTCTCCTTTGTAGAACTTTATGTAATTCAGGCGCTGCCTGGCTCTTCTCCATTGGATATTAACAGCCGTGGGGGTGACCAACTCGGCTAAATATGGTCCTTGGAAACATGGCTTATTCCAGGTTCTAACAAAGCTCTTCACAAGCACCTGGTGCCCTGGATACAGAATAGGCTGTTTGAGCATGTCAATAGAATCAGTTGGTTGGCTATCTTCCTCAATCTTCTATGATTCTATGACCCCCACCCTCTGATTGTTGATCTCTTCAGAAATAAAAGAAACACCAGCAGTCATACTTGTTAAATAATCATGCATCTCATAACCTGATGTTTTTCGCTACACTCTGGGCATCCATTTTTACTCAAGTGGGAGGAGCAAGGGGTACTCCCATGAGGTGTCTAGTCACCAACTCATGAGGAGTTAAGTGGTGATCTGAGCCAATCTTAAGGGATATTTTGATGTTGGCTATCCTTTCTTTCAATAGCCCATTTAACCGCTCACAGAAACCACTCACCTGTTGGGTGATAGGTTGAGGAAAACGTATGTGTTATTCATGATAGAAGAACTATCTACTAAAATAACTTGTTTAAAAAAATGGGTCATTATCATACAGCTGTACTACGCACACACTCCATCTAGGAAACACCTCACGCACGAGGAACTTGGCAACAGATGTGGTATCGGGGTGCATGCATGGACCTGCCACGATCCATCTGGAAAAGGGACATACTACTACCAGCATGTACCTATATCCGCTGCATACTTGTAGCATATCTATATTATCTATATGTAGTTGCTGAAATGGGCCACTGGGCCCAGGGATTGCTCCTCTCACTGTTCCCAAGGTGTGCCCTGCTATACATTTCTGGCACACAATGGAATTTACAATAAACTCTGCCACACTTTCTAATAAATTTGGTGTGAACCAGTCTTCTGCGAGTGGTGCATCAAGACTCTCTCTGGTGGTGTGCGCAGGATAGTGAAGCTGCTCCAGCACCACCTTCAATAATGCTACAGGCATAACTAGCTTTCCAGTGCTATCTTGTCTCCATAAAGCCTTAGTGGGGGAAAAAGAACACCCCCGTCTTTTTCACTGGTCCTGCTCTTCCTGTGGGGCTCGACATTGCAGCTCATTTAACTGTACAATGGATAACATATTAAATCCGTCCTGCATCAACATGCATCGCTCTGATCCTTGCTTAACATCTTCTAATTCAAAATCAGAAATTTTTGGAAAGTGTGCTGCTCTTTTTGCCTCTACGTATGTGGATTTTGTTAACGTGTGAAATTAGGTCTGCCCCTTCAGTATGTTTGGCGCACTTCACCACGGCGATAGACAATGGGAGATTTAGTACCTTAATAAGCTTTCCCAACAGAGATGCAAGTTTCAAAGGAGTGCCGTCTGCGTGGAGGAAATCCCTCCTTTTCTAACATTACAATCCTGTGTGTATGGTTGTCGTCACGTAGGCAGACTCAGAATACACTGTCACTCCTCATCTTCAAATCTCTGAAGCATGGCGATGAGCACCACTAATTCTGCAGCCTGTGCTGAGCAATGTGAAGGCAATCTCACACTTGTCATTACTTCAAATTCACCATTCTATTTTTATTTCACTACTGCCATCCCAGTATGCCTTTTGCAAGTCGTTTGATACATTTTTGATGAACCATCAATTGAGAAATCCCTCCCACCCTCCTTCGAGAGCATTTTCTCTAACATGGGGAATATCATCATATAACTCAGTATACGTTGTGCAGTCATGTACATTGTCTTCCTTCTCTACTGGTTCTGCTATGAATGTTGCAGGTTTCACTATTCTACATCTAACAATTTTAGCTGCTGGATTCGAAATAATTACTTGGCATCTAGATGCTCTTTGTGTAGTCAATGTACTTTTGGGTTTCTCCAAAGTGGCAAATAGGGAGTGGTCTACAAATAATGTTATTAAGCATCCATAGTAATACTGGCAGCCTTTTCGATCACGAAAGCAGCAGCTGCTAAAGCTTGTTGGCAAGGATGTCCTTTCATTGCTGGGTCTAAATTCCCACTATAATAGGCCAGTGGTTTGTGTCCATGACCTAATTTTGTCTTCTGCGTAAACACTGCTGACATCACCACTCCACTTGAATGCAAAAATAAGTACAATTCTTCACTATAGAATCCTTCAGTCATGTTGTCTTCCCATATTATTTTACTTTTGCCTATCTGTGCTTCCTTGGGTTCTTTTTAAAAGTGGTTGAATATATATACTGTAGTCACAACCCCAGGCCCTGCAATAATTACATAGGCCAAGAAACTGTTGCATTTCCCTTAATGTCTCAGGTTTTTGAGTTTTCATGATTGCCTCTGCTCTCTCAAGTGTCACTTTTCTCCCCTCTTGAGAGATGAGCTGTTCTATGTACAGGACCTCTTCCTGACAATATTATCTTTGTCTACCATGTATCCTTTTTCTGCTAGTATTGCCAATAGTCGAACTGAGTCCTCCCTGAACGTTTTCTCTGTCTCACTGCAAACAGAAATGTCGTCCACATACTGAATTATCTTGCTCTTGAGTTGTACATTGCCCAAGTCTATCTGAAGGACCCTATTAAAGATGGATGGGGACACATTGTACCCGTGAGGCAGTCACGTGTGTTTCAGGTGCTGATTTCTTTACAAAAATGAAGGCAAATCCTGTGAGTTTTCATGAAGGGGAATTGAAAAGAACACATTCTTTAAATCTATGACAGTAGAATATTTGGCTTTAGCTGGGAAGTTACATAATATTTTAGCAGGGTTCGGCAACAAAGGAAACTCTGCTTCAACAATATTGTTTATGGGTGGAGATCCATATGGGTGGAATAAATCTCCATGACCCCCAATTGATTTTTTCACTTGGAACACAACCATGTTAAATAGGGACTCTGATGGCACTATTATTCCCTGCTTTATTAAAGTTGAAATTGTCTCATATATGCCTTCAGCTGCTTCTCTGGACATAGGATACTGTGTTGCACATAGCAGAATTGCTCCTGGCTTAAGGTTGATCTTCACTGCTGCTCCTTGACTCAATAAACCCACATCATATTCACTATTGGTCCATAAAATGCTTGCTACGTTCTCTACATCTTCCTTGAAAAATGACAGTTTTTTTTTACCAATTCCATTCTCAGTAGTATTTCTCTGTTCTCAATTCTCATCTAATAAGTGTGATTTATGAAAAATACTAAATCATCATCTGAATATTCATCTCTGAATAAATCTTCATCTGTCATGTCTGTCAGTCTATATCCTTCCTTAAGGGCTGTCACTGTTCTCCATGCTCTTCCCTCATCATCTGTTCCTTGGACAACCACCCTTTCTTGATTTACTGCTGCTGCCTCTAGCTCTATGAATGAGCTGTCATTCCTCATCATAGGTGTTTCTGGTCTAAACAAAAATCTGTCAGGTATTCTCAATATTGTCACTGTCAGTCCAGGAAGCCATGCCAACAAAATATTCACTCCATACAAAATATTTCCGGTTCTAAAGGAACCCCTCATAATGCTTTCTGGCCTGTAAATTCTCTCACGTTCATGTAATGTATCCCTGGAGTCAAACACACTATTCCTTTGTCAGAAAATTATATTGTCATGTTAAATTTTGTCATCAAGTTACATCCTAATATGTTAACTGGTGTCTGCTTAGAGTGTAATAACAGCATCGACATGTCATGTTCACCTGTAGAAAGTGGAAATTCATCAGTAAAAGGAACCAAACTTGTGTCCCTAGAGAATCCCTGCGCAATCATGGTGATCCAAGACATTGGGTATTTTCCCTCTCGAACACAGGAACGGGTTGCTCCCGTGTCCACAAGGAACAAAAATATCTTGCCTCCTATCATGACCCTGACCCTTGGTTCGTCTTGTGGGTCTGGTGTCGCAGATAATACTGAACACGTCAAACCGCGCTGTGGGCCTTTCTATTGTGGACATATATTCATCCCTGTATCCTGAGTGTGGAAGCCTGTGGGGCTCCTGTGTTTGCTTTCCATTGTGGCACTGTTGTCTGTTGCACTGGTGAGTACTGTTGTTGCTGTGCTTGTGCTTGTCGTGTCTGCATGGGCGCTTGCTGTGGTTGCCCTTGTGGTGATTGCATTTGCTGTGGGACCTGCTGCATTTGCTGTGTTTGTGTCACACCTGTCTAATACAGTGTGTGAATTTGAGCATAATATTCCTGTGGTTCTGTGTTGTACTGCAGGGAATAGCCCGTCCTCCTCTGTTCCTAGTTGTTCAGGCTATATGTCCCATTCTCCCACAATTCCAACATTGTTGTGGCTCTCCCCCATTAAATACTCCTGCCCCTTGAGGGTTTTGAAATCCTCCTCGTCCTGCAGAAGGATTCCCTCCACCTCTTGGCCAAAAGTTGTACCCAGTCTGATCCATTGGGTGTACTACATTACTTTGCTGTACTGACTGTGCTTTGTGTGTGGCTATACCTTCACCACTCATCAATACTGCTCCTTCTATGGCAAACTTTGACAATTTCTTCTGAACTAACTCTGCTATCTCCTGCTTTCTATTCTCAGCTTTCGTCTTATTTTTGTCTTGTAACGATCGACAATGGTGTACAATAGTCAACTGTATTTCTGCCCATGGCTTCGCTTCCATCTCTACCTGTTTCTTCATCTGCCTTATCCCTGACCTAAAATATGATAAAATAATGCCACTGTTTCCTCCCATGGTTCTCTCGTCTCGAGATGCCAATGTTCTTAAATCTCTTGAATAAAGGCACCAGGATCTACGCCCTCTCCCATTTTCCTAGTCATAATTGCAGCCATGTCTGATGTGTCAGGATACAGTACTCTAAGCGCTCTCCATATGTCGCCCCTGCACATATTAAACGGCACTCCTTGAAGTGTCGTGTTCGTGTGTGGTTACACTCACGCACCCTGTTTGTCTCCAAATGTCATCAGCTCTCTACCCTATGATAGCTGCCAGCAGGCCTTTTATGCCACCTACTGCTAACGTCATTCCCGCTGTCATTCTCTCTAGTTCATAAATCCATTTTCCTGCACCTGCAGTCAAACTGGGTAATTTACATGTTAGGTTTTCCTTGTCCATTTGAGGCCATGGAACATATTGTGGTCACCCTCCCCCTTTCTCTAATAACGGGAATTGCTAAAACCTGGTCCAAAATCATATCCCCCTACACTTTGCGTCTTCCATGTGGGGCTAGTTTCGCCCGTTTGTCTTCTTCCTGGCAGTGACATTAACCTGCTTGCATAAGGAAGGGGCGTATCCCCTGCACTGCACGACCGTGCTGGTGGTCATTCAAAATATGGTGTTGGCTCTGGCGTTTTCTCTTTAGGATCTTCTAAATCTGGCCATTTCATCCCTCTCTCTATGTTCAGTTCTATCCAAAAGCTGCATGTGCCTTCTCTTCGCACTTTCCTCCCTTTCTTCAACTGACATCATTATACCCCAACCGGTATGGCTGTCATCTCTTTCCTCATCATCAAGATCTAGTCTGCTTAGGGATAGTGTTCTATGCTCATCCATCAACGTGTTATTGGCCCTATTTCCTGTTTCCTTCAGTAGAGATCATGCAATGCTCCCCATAGCCCTGTAGCCACCTTTCTCTCTCATATGTCTATATAGATCCCCAATATTTTTCCATATGCCTTCTGCCTCATACTCATCGGCCCATGTCTGTATTCTCGTTATCCCTTGCAGCACCCTGCGGGGCGGTTGGGATGCTCTCACTTCCTCCCATCACTCACGTGCTTCAATGGGTATCAAACATCTATTGACAATATGATCTATATCATCATCCCTTTGTTCACTACTCTTTCTTATTTCTTCTTCCCTTCTCCTCATCTCTCTATACTCTTCTTCCACTCGCCTTCTTTGCAACCAAAGTTCTTCCAATATTTGGGCTATTTCTTCTCTTCTGTTTTCTCTTTCTCTTTCTCTTTCTTCTATTCTTCATACCTGTTCTGTTCTTCCTTTCTCTCTTTTTCTCTTTCTGATGTGACCTTTCTCATTCCTTTCCTTCTTTTCTCTTTCCTCTCTCTCTTTAACATCGTCAATGCCCTTCCCATCTAACTTCAATGGCATCTGTCCTACCATCCACTCGTTCTGAATTATTGTCATTCCACTGGCCTTGTCTTTCTCTCTTTTTTGTCTTCGGGCTTCCTCTTCTATTTCTATCTGTCTGTCCTTTCTCTCATCACGCTCTTTATGTTTGTCACGTGTGGACATATATTTACGTTCTTTAGTCCTACTTTCTTCCATTTTGTCTTTGCTATTATAAGCGGGAGGTGCGTATGTTGGATGAGGAGGTTTCATGAGCTCAGTTCATGATGTCTTTCTCTGCATCATTGCTGCTGAACCTGCTCACCTCCACACACCACAGCCATGTACATGCTCCAGAAATGGGTAAAATCAACAGCTGCCCACCTACCCCCTCCACATGCATGCCTCTGATGATCTCAACATGTCCCCCGTCCAATTGTGAAGATGCTCTCCAGGAATACCAGAAAGCAAACTAGCCAACCACAGGATACACAAACATGAATGAAAAGGTAAGGTAACCTACCCCTCTCCCTCAACATTCACTGACCATGTTAATGGGAGCACATCAGAAACATGACACATCACACATACATGAGAAGGACATACTGGCTTCCGACACCTCCACCATATCAGCAATGCACTGTACACTGCACATATCACCTACATTTATACATGTCAAACGGATCATCCACCTATGTAGAAAGAGGCAGTCTGCTGTTTTGCATGCCCATGCAACATGGGCAGGGGTGCACCGGGAAACAAAAAAGGCCATGTAAATGTTAACCAGAATGACCCCCATATTACACTTCAACTAAAAGGCCAACCTGATTTACATTAGAAAATGTGGAAACACCACACAAATGGGGCCCAGGTCGCTGAGGCCTACTGTGAGTTCACCAGAGTACCCAATAGGCCAGCCCATCCCTGATCATGGAGTGGACACTGGATATGACACGTGGAAGGAGATATCTATATAAGATGTCCGATAAAAGACACTACAAATAGCTTTGGATGTAATTAGTCGCACCTCTATAGATCAAAGAATTGATGATTGAAATTAAGATTTGTTTCCTTTTTCTTTTTTCTTTGTTTATCGCTTGCACTTTCTAATAGTCTTCATTCTATGAATGAACTGCGGTTATATATCTCTTTACTTTATCTACTGAAACTACAGATTTTGGCTTTTTTATCTACTGCATTGATTAATTGCCTTTTTCTTCCAAATGCTTTGATGTATTATTTCATTTTTTAGTCTTTTGAGTATTTTCACTAATTGTTTTTTAACCTGTTTGAATAAAATTGACCACTTCAAAACTATTGCCCTAGTCTAAGATTTCATGTGACTGTGTTCACTGTGTTTTAGGATACCAAACGTGCTATCATGGATGATACACGCATTTTATTAAAATAACTACATATTGAATGATGAATTATTCTACTTACAACGTGGACTATATATGCCCTTTTTGAATGCGCGGCTGAAATGACACGAGTGCAAATGGAATGCTACACATGAAATTGAGCTACTGCATCAGCTCTGACCAGAAGCATTTGCACTGGAGCATCGCAAGGAGACTGTCTACAAGCAGCAAGTTGTGGCAACAAGAAACCTAAAGCAGATATGGCTAATCAAGGGGACATCCACACACACATATAGGCCAACTCGCATCTTCAGCAGCAATGATCATCTCCAAACATCACCAAATCACATCATCCATGCAAACCCTACGTGTGCCAAGCAGGCCACTAATGGTGTGCATTGAACAAGATTGACAGTGCAATACCTTACCTGCTGCTATAGCTGTGCGGCTGTGAATCCCCACCACCTCAACCTAACACTGCACCTTCACATTGATGCAACTAGGGCCAGTGTTCAGCAGAGGGAATGGGGACTAGGGTGGATATAGGGTGCTAGTTTCCTCTCAGGGAGTGTGGGCACTAGATGAGGCAAGATGCCTGTAACAACATAGGACGATGGTTTGGGCCTGCTAAAGGACTTAGTCATACAGACTGCACAGATGAGAATCAATGTTGAATGGAATGTGCACCTGTATGTGGGAGGCTGCAGCAGTCCACAACACCACGTCAGTGTACTCCACTGCGCATGTCCTGTCCTCCAACTTGAAATGCCCTCGAGAGGGCAATGACCCTGACATGAGGGGGAATGAAATAGGAAAATAGAGTTCACCTTGGACAGGGGTATAAATCATATAGAGTCCACCCTGTACGAGGGCAAAAAATAGAATAGTCCACCTTGGATGAGGGTACAAATCAAATAGATTCCACCCTGGACAAGTACAAAAAATAGAATAGTACACCCTGGGTAAGATAAATAAAAGATTAGTACGGGTGGACCAAGACAAAAAATGAAATCGTCCACACGGGCAACAATTAAAAAAACGAACACAAATAGTCCACCCTGGAGGATGGGATGTGGGAAAAAGTCCAAATACATACCCCCTTCACGGGCACATGGACACCAGAGCGCATGAGTAAGAGGTGGCATGGGCAAGAGGATAGGAGTGTGTGTGGACATGGCAAAGGGACACACCTGCATGCTTCAACTGGGACAGCCATCCTGTGGTGGATCCTTGGATGGTGCACTCTCACCACGCAGTGCCAAAGCCTGGTCCTCATTGGCTACGGCCACTCATAATAGGGATGCATGCATGAGGGTGTCAATCGCTGCAAGGTCCTGGTGACGTACATCACAAGTGGCCACATAGTCATTATGTATGCTCACTGTTGATGTCTTCAACTGCATGTTGAGAGATTGTCTCAAGGAAGCCCTTTCTTGGTGGTGAAGGTCCTTTGTGGCAAACATTTCATTATTCATAGACTGCCTCAAGGTATCTGTGATTTGACAGCGAGATTGCCTTAAAGCCACCATCTCTGCCTGCAGACATTTGCTTTGTGCTTCCACTTTTTAATGTAGGCATTCCCTCACAGACAGCATCTCTGCCTGCAGGCATTTACTATGGGATTCCATATCTTGATGTTGGGATACCCTTGAGACCAACATCTCCACATGCAGTGTTCCGTCAAGGTGTCCATCACCTGCCACATGTGGTCCCTGGAGGCAGTTGTTCATGTCCTATCTCCCCTCCAGGTATGAAATGTGTTGTTCAGAAGTGTGTTCAGCAGTTGAGGAGATGACATGTTCAGCCAAACAATTGATGTCCCTGCCCATCTTCAGCAGAAACTGGCCTCGTTGGGCATTCAGAAACTCCTCCTCCCACACGGAGTGTCCGGCAGGCACACGTCCACCATATGTGTGGGGCCTACCAAGCTGAGCTGTCAATGCCCGGGCCTGTCACAGTGAGTGCTCTGTCGTTGGCCTGTGTTTTGCAATCCTCCGATTGACACCAGCCTCCACTGCCGTGGAGGTGCACCGTGCAGTCCGCCGTTGGTCATCCCCACACCTCTCGGTCCTGGAGAGGGTTAAACCAGCTGAGCACATCCAGATCCTTGACCCGCAGGCACAGATCCAAGCTGGTGGTGAGTACCCACAAGGTGTACTTCCCTACATTGTTTGTGTGCACTGCATGGGTTTGCATGATTTGAGGACCTCTCTTCTGTACACAGCATGTGTGCTGCCCAAATCTTTACCAGCATGCAGCCTCATGCCAATGCTGGGCGTACGTAATGGTAGACATCTGTGAAGTGAACAGGCGTAGGTATGTACACTGTCAGTTCTTATTGAGAAAGTGCTGTTGTGTGCATTCAACATGAGTTTCTGACAGTAAGTACTCAGACAGGAACAGTTGCCAGATTGTGATGTTGTGGGCACGTGAGGGACATTCATGCATGACACTTCTATAGGTTGCTCATTTGAAAATGATGATTGCATCATCCACGCTCAGTAGCTGAGATTGACACATGTGTTTGGATGTCTGGTAATGACATGTTGGTGCATTGGACCTTCTGGAAAGGCTGTGTGATCTGCCAGACGACTGTATGAGGGGCCAGGCATGGCATGCTATCATGGCATTTGTTGAGTCTGGGAGCAACAGAGTTGAGGCTTGATCCTCAGCAATGGGTGCCTGTACGTGTTGCAGACTTTCAGGTAGCACTGTCAGAGGTGCATGTTGCTAGATGTGATTGGATGGACAAGTGCCCAAGCAGATATCATAAAGCCTCTCTGCCCGCTTGCATGACCATGCTGTGTGGAATCAAATAAGGACTGGCTCGAGACGTCCTGCATGGAACAGGGAAACTTAACAACTATGGTGTACCCAGCAGCGCACTCTGCTTGGCCAGGGAGGTCCCCAGGCCAGCTATACTTCAATGCGTTTAGCAGTTGCCTACTCTACCAAGGGCCCCACACCCATCGCATACGCCTGTGCATTGCCTTCTGGGGCCATGCTGCCAGGAGGCTAGGGGCATGACCCACCTGGACCCATTGTGATGTTTTAAACTACCAATTGGCTACTCTCCATTCCTGGCCATATGGTAGTTGACCATAGGAATGTATGGAAGGTCCAGATGGCTGTCCAGTTCTGGAAGTCCGGATAAGCTCCAATCTGAAAGATACTCCTGTTGGGTCTATGAGGCAGCAGGACCCTTTTGATCAGACCTCTTCCTACTATGGTAGCCAGTGTAAACAGGTCTTCAAACTGTGGTGCGCGCACGTGGCTTTATTCCCGGGGGGCGGGATGGATGGGTGCAAGTCCCCAGCTTGACATTTAAAAAAAAAAGCAAAAAGATAATATATTTATACATATTTTTTTTAAATGGAGGAAACAGGCAGAAAACTGTCTCAGGCACTATTGAAAAAGTGGCCCACCATTGCAAATGGCAATTAATTCCTTTAGTGACAGACTGTTTGAATAGTACCCAAGAGGGTGTTTTTGGTTAAAATGTAAGCAAATTGTGATATTTAAGGATTATTTATTCAGCAATAATGGTCAAAACTACTAGCTGCATAGTGTAGTAACTCATCAAACTGGCCAAACGGAGGAGCCGAGGAGCCAGTCCAGTGAAACACTGAGCAATCCCTCAGCTGCTTTTTCCAGCTGAGGGAGTGCTCCTGGGCTGGCTGAACTATCAAACGGAAACACTGTTTCCCATTGACAGTTGAGTTCCCCAACCGCACATGCTCACTGAGCCATGCAAGGCTGGGGGCCTTTTGCTTCACAAGCCTTGCATAGTTCATTGGGAATGCTGGCTGGGGAACTGCATGTCTGTATGTGCGAGGGGGAGCTCCTGTGAGTCCTCACACATACGGACAGAGCAGCTTGGAGCGGGGGATTCCAACACCAACACACAGGCCCCTGCACGCATGTGCAGGAACTAGGAAGTTCTTGCTTCCCAATTCCTATTCATGATGCAAGAGCTGGAGCGCTGGGGAGGAAACTTCAGGAGCAGGGCAGAAGGTATGTTTATTTTCATTTATTTTTTATTTAAATATGTGTATGAATGCATGCATACTTGTGTTATGAGTGAGTGTATGGTGATGGGCGCAAGTGCGGGTGAGGAGGGTTGTACAACAAAGGCAGTTTAAAAATGCCTTTGTTGCACAATCCCCCTACCCACCTGCCAAAATCAGCTCTCCTTCTGAGGTGCTCTGGAGCCCAGGGGACAGGATGGTATTTCTTTACTGGACATCTATCATAGATGTCCACTCAAAAATACATGCTTTCCCCCTGACCCCCCCAGCGCGTTGCATACACACATAATCTTGCTGATTGTGTTAGGCACTGGGGGGCCCACGGGACAGGGAAGGTATCTTTTTACTGGACATCTATAATGGATGTCCAGTAAAATATATCATGCTGCTCCTTGGGCCCTCCAGCCCAATTGCAAACTGTTTAGCTTTTTACCCAATTTGTTTAAAAAGTATGCTCTAAAATGCAACATTTTAACCCATTATTTAAAACAAATTCCAAACCTCCTGGACCCACCTTGATTGGTTCAGGCTTCTTTGCTTTGCTCGGTCGCTATGGCATATCTGGGGGAACTATTTATGCAGCTTCACTTAAAAAATTCACCAGCCGCCACTGGCCCTGGGGCTGTGCTGGGAGGATGGGGGAGCCCAGGGACTGTGGTGGGGGCAGGATGGGTGGGAGCCATGGTATAGTGGTAGGAGCAGAGTGGGGAGAGCCCAGGGTCTGTTATGAGGTGGGGTGAGCCCAGGGACTGGGTAGAAATGGGATAAAGGAGCACAGAGACTGTGATGGGAGCAGTTGGGGGAGCCCAGGGACTATATTGAGAGTAGGGTGCGGTGACGTTGCGCCATAGTTCATAGCCATTTGGACTTACTGTCCATTTGGCATTTTTTGAGGTGGGGGGCGGCTTGTCCACATTTTGCTGGGGGGGCCCAGGCCTAAAAAGGTTGAAGACCACTTCTCTAGACAGTGTGTATGGGTCCTGTCTGTGTTCCACTTGGTTCTTGCTGTCCCACCCAGGTTCCGCACATCCCCAAGACAGTGAAGGGCCGTGCCTCACACAATTTGCCAGTAATGTTGTGCCTGCTGGGGGCACTCTTCAGACAGTCTAACTTAATTTTCAGGCCCACAGCTGACAAGAGAACCTCAGATGACTTGCACGTCCACGGCAGTAGAGCATGTCATTCTTCCATCTAGGGTTGGACTGCTTGGCCAGCCTCGGCCCTTGTTATAGACAATAAGCTTCCACCCACCTTGGGATGGTCTTGACTTGAGAGCATGCCACCTCAGGGAGTGCCCCCTTACATTGGTGGCTCTCCCTATGAGCAGAGTAAAGGCCGAGCAGTCTGGCAGTTCCCCAGTGGTATTGTCAGTGAGGAAAGGGGCTGGGCTGGCCACAGGGTCTGACCAACACACAGTGGGTGCAGGCCCATGTGAGCCATGCCCTTGCACTTCTCCACCAAGCTTGTTTTTCCACAGCAGTCTGGGATGGCAACCATCCTGCAGAGTGCCGCCTGTCCTTTCTCACGCAGTGGTGGAGGTGTGTGCAGCAGCCACCCCCCTCTCCCACAAGTTGTGCAAGGGCTCAGACTCCCCCTCCCACCCCTCCAGCTGTGCTATTGGTTCACGTGTGACCGACCTGGCCCCCCAATCTGCAGCGTTGGCGCATGCTCTGATGCTCGTTCCCACAGACTGCATGGAGGGTGTGAAGATCGGTCTGAGGCCAGCCACCTGAGCTTCTGTTACCTGGCTTTGAAATCAGATGAGATGTGGCAATCCGCTGGTTTTAAGCATATCACTGAGTGGAGGAAAATCAATTACCAGGATTTCCACAGTAACTGCGAGTGGAGAGGGAAGTGCACAGTGCAACATTCCTATCTGGCAACAGAGAGGGGAATGTGGTGTGCAATGGCTGACTCCCAGCATTGCTCAAGTGGCACAAGTTCTGATCGAGGCTCAACCCACGTCCGGTGTTAGGCCAGTAGCTTCCCCCAGCGCAGTGCTGGAGGCTTAAGGCCAGGACACTAGCTGGTGGCCTTAAGGCAGGCTATCTGTTCCTTTGACAAGCCCAACTGGCCATTGGCTGGGCCGGGACTACCAGATAGCCTGAGTTGTGGCTGGCCCGGCTGTCTCCCACATTTGTCTGCAGCCAGGCTCTATGGACCCCACTTTGTGCGGGCATGATAGTCTGTGGTAAGTGTCTCCCTGTGGGATGGACGTGTGTCATGGGAGCCAGAGGGGCTCCTCCATTCTCAGACCGGGGCACCAGAGCAAGTGTGTAGCAATAGGCCTGGCTATAGTGGGGGAGGCTAAGAAATCCCAGCTGTTGAAGATCCAGGCGGCGGGACACAGGAGTCCTGGCCTTTCGGGAGGGCACCGCTCTAGGGCATTAAAGGGAGAACCCTGAACTGCCCGGGATGTGACTCTGCACTTGGGTGCTGCTGGCTAGACCATAGCTGTCGAGTTTCCCTGTTCCATGCTTGATTTCTCGTTCCAGTCCTGTTTGTATTCTTTCCCACACTGCATGCGTATGGTGCTACTGAAACATGTGCCCAGGTGCACTTCCCATGATCCTGCCTGCAGGATACACTTGGGTCCCATCAGCAGTGGAATGATTTATCGCCGTGTGTATGTGGCCACACCTCAATGTGCTGGGTCCACATGTGCATGTCTCGAAATCGGATAATTTTCCCTATACTTTTGTGACTGTATTCATTCTTATTGCAAGGCATGGACATGCGTGTGTGTGGCAGTTGCTGGTTGACTTATGCTGACTTCATGCTACTGTTACTATTGTGTATACCACATATACATTGTCCCTGTTGACTGATGTATATGTTCTTTGTTCCCTTTTACACAGTTGTTGCAGCTGGCTAATAGGGTGCAAACTGCAGTGGGGAGCTGAAAACCACGGACAAGTCCTCCAGACCCTGGGGCAGACCCCAGCTATGCCCAGTAATGACCACCTCTTCAGAAGGCGATGTGGCTGGGGGAGAGTCACATACATCGGGAAAGACCGCTGACAGGGACACCACATAGGGGCCCTAAAGCATGGATACCTCTCTGGAGGCATCTGGGTTGATGGAGGAGTAGTAGGAGGAGGAAGAGGCCATTGCAGTCCAGCCACCAGTGTCAGGTGGGTGTACCGAGTGTGTGTGTGCAGGCTCCACACCGGGCCCTGAGACAGGAGGATGTGTAGTGCACCGTGGAGGGATCAGCACAACTTCCTGTCCCAGGCCCGTCTGAAGCAGCTCTACCCACCTTCAACAATGCCTCCAACAACACCAAGACTGCACTTCCAGCTCTTGTGGTCATCAGGGATGAGGTGCTGCTCCTTCTGATGGGTGCATTGAGGCAGCAGGTTTCGATGTGTGATGCTGTGCAAGCATCTCATGAGATGCTTCTACAGCATCACGAGCAGATGGCCCGTATCTTGGCACTATTGGCAATTGCACTTCATTCTGGTGGTCTCTCTGGGCTGGCCACTGCAATGGCCCCCTCGCCCTCCATGCCCCGGTCGTCCTCCACTGAGGCCTCCATGCCATCTACCACCATGGCCTCTTGTGCACCAGTCCCACCATTGCCAGTTTGGATGTGCAAGAGCCCCTGGCAGAGACAGGTCAATACAATGGCAGAGGAGGTGGTCGCTGCACCCACATGGTTTTCAAATAAAACTGGCAATGACAAAAATAATTGCAGTAAATGGACATTTTAAATATTTCAGATTCCAGGTTGAGAAGAGTCCTCACTAGCACCGAAAGACTAGCAGACACCTGCACAAATTAAATATATGTATACATTGTAACACACGTTAGCTATCATTCTCAAACACAATGCAAAATCAGAGATCTTTGTTGTAGCTTGGTAACCAGGAAGTGAACCAAAAAGTTGCTCTACTTATTCATACATTGGCACAGCCAATGTCAATGTGTTAAACTGGCATGGCTGCTTCCTATTCAAACATTGACCAAGGAACTCGTCAGAGGGTGTAACCTGGTTGCAACATGTTTCAAACAGCAGCACCACTACTTCCCTCAAAGAAAGTGCCCTTGTTCAACATTCTAGTCTAGTATGACCTTGTAAGAAAAGCCTGTTGTTCTGAATATAGGTATGTCGTTAGGCAGTTTATTTATTAATAAGCGACTGAAAATATACTCTTAAAGATAGGTCAAATGAACGTTCAAGGAAAAAACAATTGCCTCCTTGAAGCTATCAGGGTTGGAAGTGTTTGTACCGTTGAGGACTGGAGTGTCTGCACCTTGCAAAATAATTTCTTCCCACTGCCCTCAGAACAACCATACAATGTAAAGGTAAATGTTTGGGTGAGGGTACACAGCCTGGCAACTTAGCATTGTTTAAATCACGGATTGGATGCTCCTCTATACACACGACTCTCCCCTGTCCACTTGCCCCAAAGTCTGGCACAAGTCGGAAAAAAGCAGAGCCTTCGGCTTAATGCTTTTGTCTAAATACAACTTCTGGTGAAAAGAAGAAAATATGAGCTACCATCTACTCTGGCAGGACAGTGAACCAGACGTGGTGCAACACTGGTGAACTTTGGTTTTTGGTGTTTTGTTTTGTGGAATACAACTTTTACAGCAACTAAATAAAATATATTTTACACAGAATTAAAGGGGAAGTTCTCTCAGGAATTATATTGGCCCCATGGATAGGGCATATATTTTTGAGCATATATTGATCGATCCAATGAATCTTACCTTTGATTTTCTCACATTTACGCATGTGAAACTCACAGATCAGAAACCGCCATCTAATGTTAATCTTATCCGTTGATCTATCTCCCTCAGTTCCGTGACCTTGCAGCATTAAATAAGATCACCCGCCCCTCAAGCTGACATCGACATGTCAAACCAGTTGGTGCATAGCATAGCCAAATGTACGCTGTCATCAACAACCTTATCACATTACCAAATAAGTGACACAATAAAACTACATTTCAATTAAAATTTGAATTTACATAAAAATATGCCCAGTCTTTTCGTCAACTTGAATATCATTGAGGCACATCTTTTCTAATCAAGCACACATTTTCATAAATATTATGGTAATATGGAAAAATGTCCCTACATTATTTGAAGGCTTTCCATTTTAGCAATGTAAGGAGAAGCTCCTTCTCTTCAGGCAGCTCTTACAAATAGAAACTTGACTTTCTTCTGTTTTGGGTCATTAAAGTGAATCTTATCTTTTCTCTGAGGTTACTTGGATTTGTTACTACAAAGGATTCAGGGACAAATAACAAATAGACTCTGTATCGTGTGCTCAAATGGCCAAAGTTCCAGTTAGCTTTCGTTTTCGGCCTTACCACAGAAATGAAAAATGTTATGTGCCAAATTTCAATGTAAGCCCTGCAGGAAAAATAAGAAGATATTTTGACTTTTCAAAAGCACATAATATTTTGATTCAGCGTTACTATAAATATACACATTCTTAATCAAACCTTGTTTAATTATTATTATTACTTTTTGAAACAAAACTACATGTGCACGCAGGAGTGTTCTGTTGTTATATCTGGTGGGTCAGCTTTACAATGTAAATAGATTATAATTTGTATTCAAAGTCAAATTTATTTGGGTAAAATGAATAACGACACATTTCTTTCAACAGAATTGAAACAGTGTCCTAGACTAACAACCAGACTTAAATACAATGTTTACTGTGAGTTGAAGAAAACAGTAATGGTTCACAATATACCACCATGACACACACGATGCCTGTGTTTCCATGCTGGCATCCTCTCTATGGATAAAGCCAGCATCCAATAGGAGGGGAATGCACTTACGTGTTACACCTTGGTACCAATAGTTGGGCAATACTGTGTTTCTACTCTGGCTGTTGGGTGGAGGCAGGTGGGTCACATGTGTGGGGTTCGCAGTCTTGGTGATAGTTTTTGGAGGCTGGATTTCAGCTAGGGTGTTTGTGCTCTGGGTCTTGGCAGTGTTGGGTCATTTGAGTTTGTACTTTTGGGGCTTTACACTACATACTGTATCAACTATAAAATGGCATTATTGTGGCAAAAGGTTTTCCAACAATGTGTCAGTCTTTCTGCATTCGAAAGTCATCACAACAAAACATAAATGTGCACTGCCTAGGAATGGCCCACTCACCTTCACACTTCTCAATAAACACTACTTGATTACACACACCAAAAACACGCATCACCACCTCCAATACATTCCAGCTGGGGCACACGCAAAGTTCTGATCAGCAGTTCACATAATCTGACCCTTCTGACTCTCCCACCTCCTTGACAATTTGTCAGGGAAGCCAATCTCTCACTTGATACCCACCTTATGTGCTGGCTAAAAATGATAAAAAAAAGCATTTTAGAAATCCTCTCTTACATCTCTGGCTATGGTCTTCAAAAGGTTGTTCGTCTACACAGCGCTTCTTGGCCACACCAATAGCATGTTATAGCAGGATTTGCATTACATATGGTGAAAGATACAATACTACAGACATTCAGAGAGAAGGACAGACATACACACAGCGTGGGCAACAGGTTTAGGAGGAGACTGGTTGATCGAGTAACAGAATTGGACAAAAATGTGAATAGATCACCAGACAAATGTATAGAAATATAAACAGATGCATATAGAGTCCTGGATAAAGATGCAGAGAGATATGCATTGAGATAGATGTATACAGACACATGGCTAGAGGGATATAGAGTGATGCATACAGTGAGATTAATAAATGTTGATGGATAGAGAATCAGTGTATATATTTATATATATGTAAACAGATGCTTACAGTTACAGGAAGCGATGGATAGAGCCATAGAGACATGCATATGTAAAAAGGTATAAAAATGGGCACGGATGGATGTGTAGATTGATATGAAGAGTAAAATGTGTATAGAGATATGGATATACAGAGATAAAAGCATAGATTGGAATGCATATAGATATTTGTATGCATAGACAGCTAGGTTAAAAGGAGAAATGCATAGAGCTTCCTGCATATAGACATATAGATAAATGAAAAAATAAAGAGAAAAAGAATATGCACTGAAAATCAAAAAGATAGATGAATATAAATATGCATGTGGCCTTGGAGACACATGTAGATAAAGAGAGAGATTGATAGAGGGAGAATTATGGATACGATGCAGAGCCACAAATAGTATAAGGAGAGGGAGAGATTTATATACATATGTAAAGATTAATAGTGATGTACACAGAGAGAATGATGGTGCTCGATGGAACTGTTCGTATAGAGACATGCAAACACAGGTTGACAAGGAAAGACATATTGTAATGGATACAGTGAGATATAGAGATACATGGATAGAGTTGCAGAAAAAGAGGTGGGTGGATCTAGAGAGATGATACATACAGTTGGAGATCAGTATATATATATATATATATATATATATATATATATATATATATATATATATATATATATATTCAGTAAAACAACTTTGTTAACAGCACGTTATGGTTAAGTTGCGCAACTAAAAACCTATGAAATTCAGTGAAAAAACTTTGTTAAAGGGACGTTATGGCTCCAAGTAAAACCGAAAACCCCCTGATATTCGCCAGTTAACAAAGTGCATTAAAATTATCAGTAGAGTTATCAGCACTTTCTGATACTTTTGATGTTTTTTAATTACTGTACTTTCCCTGTATATGCTCATATTTTTATATGTTGTACTCACACTATTTTCCTTAGGGTCCAGACACATCATGTGATATATATAGATAGGGTAAGTAACAGCTTTGAAACAGAGCAATCATTTCTCTGCATAAAGGTAATCAGTTAGGTTATGAATACTTTCTGCTACTATTGCTGTTTCTTTTTCTTACTTCAATTCCCTTGTATATATTCATATTTGTATGTGGTGTTGTCTCTTTGTGATTTGTCTATAATAATGCAATTATGTAGAAAGTGGGTTTTATTACCTACTTATCACATGTTTCACTGTACGCAAAACTCTAATATGAAAACAGTTATCATTTCACTATTCAACATGGCAAGCTTATGAATATTGCACCTCCATCATGTATGCTGCACACAATGCCTATGTTTCTACATGAGTACCTTGGTATACTGGATTTAAGTTAATAATAGAATGCTATTTATATCAATGCATAGCTTAATGCACTGATTAGCACTTGATATTTATTCCAATAATCTTTGACACTTTTTTATTAACATTACACTAAGAATCCCTTGTACAGACTTTTCATGAAAGGTAAATGCACATGTGATGTCATCAGTGATGTCATCAATGACATTTGTGATGTCATCTTTGATGTCCTGGGTGTTAGGCTTAGCAGTGCACAGTGGTGGCGCGAGTTATGCTTGCTTAGCTTACCATAACTGGTGAATTTCAGGGGTTTTTTGGTTTTACTTGGAACCATAACGTCCCTTTAACAAAGTTTTTTCACTGAATTTCATAGGTTTTTAGTTGCGCAACTTAACCATAATGTCCTGTTAACAAAGTTTTTTTACTGAATTTCATAGGTTTTTAGTAGCGCAACTTAACCATAACGTCCCGTTAACAAGGTTTTTTTACTGAATTTCATAGGTTTTTAGTAGCGCAAGTTAACCAAAAACTCCCTTTAACAAACTTTTTTCATTAGCACGCAGACAATATACAAAAATGGAGTGTAAAAAGCAATTTCTCAGGGATGGCTTTACACAGAATGTTGCAAAGTAAGAATTTATGCTCGTTCACAGTGAAGGTCAGCTGCATCCATTTTTTGCTCACGGGCCGGAGTGGCCCACGACTCGCACCATAAGGTTCTATTGTTTTTTTACTTTGACAGACAGGGATCATGCCAAAAGACTTCTTTTGAAGGAGGGGTGCAAAAACGTAAGAGACGATAAGGATGAAATTTCTGAAACTAAACCGCTTTTATATATTATATC
Organism: Ambystoma mexicanum; assembly: GCF_040938575.1. NCBI lineage: Eukaryota > Metazoa > Chordata > Amphibia > Caudata > Ambystomatidae > Ambystoma > Ambystoma mexicanum. The sequence goes on from NC_090935.1 coordinate 640,901,224, forward strand.
ACTATGAGAAAAATTGTTGGCACAGACGGAGTCGTATTTAGGGACTGCATTACGCGTAGACAATGGAAAATGCCAATATAATGTAAGTAACCCTTTAGATTATTTTATACCGGAATAGAATAACAATAGCGTGGCGTTAAAGCCCGGTTAAGTTGTACTTGTTCGTTCAATGTGGCATATTGTTTTGTACCGCGCACTATCACCGCCGAAGTGGTCCCCTGGCGCTCAGACGGCTCTGAAAAAGGCAGAGGAGAGAGGGTTGGTTAGTGGGGATAAGCTAACATACTCCGTTGCACTATCCTCACGAGCAAATAGTTTCACGCCCTAATAAATAAAATGAATATTTTTAATGAAGATCGGCTCGTGAGACTATTTTATGTTTTTAAAACAGGTACATTCTTCCATACTGTCAATGCCACGATTTTCAGACCCCGGCCAACGGATTTTTTAACTGCCAGGTGCAGCTACTTCTAAACAACTTCATGACCCTCACCATTTTATGGGACAATCGTCAAGGACCAATATGCCCTTACGCGGTACTAGCAGCTAGAAGCAACATACCAACCATTATGGTGGTCTAATGCCTCGTTGTTGGAACAGCCTTCCGATTATCAGTGCGACCATAGTGCTTCTTTTATCATAAACCAACACCCTGTGTACCGCAAAGGAACAGCGCGTGACTCAAGATTAAATTTTGCGGATCTACAGCAAAGACAAATGCAAATCGCTGAATATTCTCTAAACATTTGAAGTCAAATAAAAGTACTTTACGAAATGTACAATCTTGCTGTTTGCTTTTAAATCACAGTTTCATATTCCGAATTGTGGCGCGCTGTGTTGTGAGATGATCTGTGTTGTTTTCCGGGTTCTGTGTAAAGTCACGTAGGACTGGAGACAACTGGGTGCGTTTGGCTACGCACCCTGTAACGTCACGGAGAGAGACGGGGAATATGAATGCTTTGATAATGTCAGGCTTAGGGGCGGGAGATATGATTCAGGTAAGGCCCATAGGAAATTGTAATGTCAACGGACATAAGGAGGGTTCTTAGAACACTTTCAACCTGACAACGAACAATACGAACAGCGTTCTCAGAACACCCCCATTTTGTTTAATTGCAAACATTACCTCCACGTCCACTCTTCCTCGTCCCAGTACTTACTTCATGAGGCCCCTGCCTCCGACACAGGACCTTCTTCTATTTCTTTAAATTCCTATAACTCCTCCCCCACATCCACATTACTCAGTTTCATATTAACAAGCCGGAGCATGGGACCTTGCCCGCAGGGATGGTGAGGAGGGTCGTCAGTACTGTGACGAGGAAGAGTAGGACTAGGAGTAATGAAGATTACCGGTGAGTAATCAGAGCATTTCAGGACACCGCAAGTGTTCTTAGAACACATTCAACTTGCCAGAGTACAATACGGACAGCGCCCTCAGGACACCCCCATTTTGTTTATGTACGAACATTTAAGGACACCGTGAGTGTTCTTAGCTCAATTTTAGCTTGCTTGCGAACAAAACGGACACATACTCCGTCCTCAGAACACCCCCCCCCATTTAGTTTATTTAGAACATTTCAGAACAGCCGTGTTGTCCGCAGACAAATCGAACACAACAAAAGTGTCTAGCACATAAAAAACAGAACATTGAACCTATCTCATACTCCCCCACCCTCCCCAAACACTCTTACACACCAACACACTCCACTAAATACAATTTTAATCCAAGTTTCACCGCGCTGTCCGAGGTCGTAGGCGAATGCAAGATGGTCGGTCAATCAGGGCACTGTCCGCGGAGCGAACGGAGATATCACTAATTTATTTGCCTTACATTTTGGTCATTTTAAAAAAAAACTACTGGACGGATTTACACCAAATTTGCAAAAGCACATTTTCGGGACCAAGCTCCCGCTCCTGCCGCAAATTTGGTGTAAATCTGTCCAGCGGTTTGGGCTGTAGGCGTGCGCAAAGTTTTTTCCCATTATGTCTATGGGAAAAAACTAAAGTTTTGGGACCCCCCTATAACTTTGCTCCCCCTGGACCAAACCTCTCCAAACTTTGCAAAAAAATGATATAGAGTGGGCCATATACCTTTTTTTGCAAAGTTTGGTGAGGATTCGTCCAGAGGGAGCGAAGTTATAAGCCACCCAAAAAATTCTCTTCCTATGGAAACACCAACTTAACCATAACTACATGGATGCTACCGCGTCCATGTTATATATATATAAGCATTTGTGTCATAGAGGTATTGAAGAAGAGTGGAGGAAGAGTCATTCAATACTGGTACAATGTCTCCATGCCTTTGCAATGCTACAGAGAAGATGCAGTTATAGACTGGACACAATTTAAGCAATGTATCTCAGGTACCTGGTCGGCCCACACACAGGGTCCCACACTTTCCCCCTTCCCCCTTCCAATGCACTTGCACGATCTAAATGACACCTGGCCTAGTAGGGTCATTGTCTGTCTTCCCTCTGTTCCCCCTCCCTTGGCTTGTCGCGCATTGAAAAACTTTCGTATAGGCGCATTATAAATACCATATCATCTCATATCATACAAATTGGCTAATAAGGATGGAGAAAAGGATCTGCCACAGGCCATTGGTTATTGCACCTATTGTCAAACCTTGTTGGTAATATTGTCAGCAGCACTGTATAACATTGACTGTTTCAATCCTCATCAATTTCTAACCACAGCAATTTATCATAGAAATAACAGGCCATACATCTTTTGGTTATTTCTGTGTTTCATTCTTTAAAATAGCTTTGTAAATTATTTTTAGGTTCTTGCTCAATGGTGACCTAATTACACAGATAAAGAAATTAATGTTCACTATATGACCCCAATCCATGTTACTTCCTGATTCTTATAGGAATCCTTTAAAACATATATTCATGTTTCACTGAAATATAACAAATTACATGCAATTTGGCTTTTAATTCCTCCTCTTGTTAGATGTATTTAAGAATAAGCATATTAAAATCATAGGTTCTTGCAAAAATACATCTCCAATGATTTGCATGTAATACAGTCATTGTTATCTGTTGAGACACATAGTTTTTCAGACATTCATTTGCACATTTAAAATAATTTCAACATTAACTTCAACTTTGTAGTAGTTAGCAAAGCATATATTCCACATTCACTGGTGCACCCTAACACATCCCCACAGTTGGACCAAACAAATCTCTATGTTTCTCTCTCTGCCTTGCTCTCTCTCTCTCTCTCTCTCTCTCTCTCGCTGTCTCTCTCTCTCTCTCTCTCTCCATTGAAAATACCAATAACTTCACCCTCGCCAGTCCTCTATCGCACTTGCCTCAGGGTCCTACACCCCACCCCCACTCATTGCACTTGTGAACATAACAGAAGAGAGTGTCTCTCTCTGCACTTACCCCCGTCTCAACCGACTGGCTGCACTTGACCCTCTTCCTCCCTGTGACCCTCTGTGCACTTGCTCGATCCATATCACCATGCCTAAGATCGTCTTTTCTTTTCTCCCTTGTCTTCTCCCTTAATTGCTCTGTTAAACCTGCAGAGTCGCTGTAAGGCCTATTTGCTGTATCACCAACTGTTAAATGTATCTCTTATGCACTTACTCTGCCTGTGCAGACTATCATCGTCTCAGAAATTCACAGGGCTATGAGTGACTGTTTTTTCTTCCCCATGTTCCCACCCTCTTTGAGTGCTTTGAAACACTTACCTGTGTATAGGCGCCATATAAATAAACAATACCATACCATAAGTATCATAGGTCGCTGTTGATTCCTCTACATTAAACAGGTAATTGCCTACTCTACTCACAGTTACCTCTGCTCTAAGAACTGCAATCTTCAGCATAATTTACAATAACGTGCCTGTATATTGCATGATAAAAGCCATATATCGCCAGCTTCTCTGCTATGCATTTTACAATGGTAGACCATGACCCACAATTACTATCACCCACACAACTAATGCATCTTGTCCTGTCAGCCCTTGTCCTGTCTGCAAGATAATTCATAATGTCAGCTTAGTGTAGCGTTTCTTTTTGAGGCCTGTTGTTATGGAGGTGAGGGATCCTGGATGTGTCTGTCTTATGCCACTGCACATGCAACATCTTCCACACTATTGTACTTGCCCCAAAGAGAAAACATTAAAGGTTTTCCCTTGTATAAGTGGTACAAGATGTACAAAGTTATGGAGATATATTTCAAGGTGGGAAATGCAACTTCTTCTGTTCTTTGGACATGCTTTTTGAAAAACAAACAAATGGAAAGTCACTTCTGGAACCTGTCTCACTCTAATTATTCTAATGTGGGAGTGCTGTCCTTGGCACCTATGTGTCTTTTCTCATTTACAACTATTATCAATAACCTATTAGAATTGAAAAGAACTCACACCTAAATGTAATTTGCATTTTAGGAATAAATCTACTTTGTAATGATTTTTCAAAAATAGTACAACCATCAAATCTTTCCATTCTCATTTATTTCTATAATATAAATATCTATTTATGTGAATAACTCTGAAAAATATCATACAAATAAACACTTAATAAGAAAATACTCACATTTTGAAAATGAAAAACAAATATATTTATATATTTTACAAAAATGTGTACAATTCAATCTTTTTTTAAATCATAATTTTTTATCATTACAGTTTTTACAAAGAAAACAAATAATTGAAACGTACTTAAGGTGAAATTGTAAAGACCACACCAATTCATTCCAGCAAGTTCAACTTTTGGAGGACAGCCCGCTTTAGAAATGCTTTGTGGCATGGACTGCCTCCTAGAAGCATACGCTGTTATCAGTCCATGCTTTTGCATGGCCCGCACAGTCAACATCAGATCTTTCACAAAGTCAAATTCTATCTGCTCTAATATTGGCTTAGTCACCCATAGTTTTTTGTTTTTGTAAACTCCATGGTGTAATGAAGTGTACCAAAATTTCCTTCGGTTCTAGCTCGTTCCTTACCAATGTTCTCATTATGAGCAAATACAGCCAGGCTTGTTCTGCCCTCCATGCCGTTTTTGCTGAAATGCAAACGTTTAGTCCTGTACGTTAGGCACATGTGAGGATAAACCTCCAAATCACCAGTGTGGCAACATTTTGTTAGGCCCTTCAAATCTTGCTATGCTTTTTGTCGCATACAATCTTTTGTAGGGCTGTGTGAGGAGAGGAGCATTGCACCAACCCCTTTTCTTATGATCGTTCTCTTCACTAAAAGATCCATGTACACACTTGTGAAAATGTTGGTTATCCTCTCATGAGTGCAAATTTGAACTATGATGGAGCATTGAATGCCACTTTGAACCTCCCAAATTTTGATATCCACCAAAGAATGTTGCTGATAGACTGTAAACTATGGACCCAGGCAACAAGCTTTTTGTGGGGATTGTACACACTGACATGGCACGGTTAAACTAGTATTACATATTCTACCAAAATATTTCACCAATCCAATATTAGTAAAGAGGGGGATTGAATTAGACAATACTGGCAGATGTCAATGGCCAATGCACTTTGGAACAATTGGGTCCTTCTTAGGGCAATATCTGATACAATCGAATGTAAATAAATAAATATATGATGTACAGCATAAAAAACATAAGAATAAACAACTGACAATCAGTCATGATGAACATTTAAACACATAATTTAGAAAGAGCAAGCAATGTCAAAACAGTTTGATCAGAAGGCCAAATGACAATAAGTAATGATGAATATTTAAACACATAGGGCCTCATTACAAGGGTGGCGCTCCCGTAATGAAGGGTGCCGGTACGGGACCGCCACCATTCATTACGGAGCGCCTATTACGAGGTTCCCTTTGTGGGACCCGGAACAGATGTCTGGTGAAACCAGACGTCCTTTCCGGGTCCCGCGAGGGGAAGAGGGAGCTAATAATGGGCCATTCGTAATGTACCCGTTATTACCTTCCTCCCATTCCCATTGAACCCTATGGGGGCTCAAATGGGAATGGGGATGGGTTCCTGCCAGGAGGAATTACCGGGTCCTCCAATGTCGGAATGACCCGGTAATTCCCTATTGCAGGAACCCAGTATTGGAGCCCGGTATGGAGGCAGCCATGGAGCTAACAGCAACATGGCTACCTCCATACTCGTAATGAGGCCAATAGTTTAAAAAGAGCAAGTCATTTCAAATTAGTCAGATCAAAAAGCCAAATTATATGAAGTCATGATGAACATTTAAATATTTAATTGAGTACAGTTCAAATAAGAAAAACTGGGAGAAATAAAAAAAGGTAATTAGAACACAAATGTAAGACAGTTAAGATTAACAGTAATAAAATGTGAAACATCTTTCATATGAGGCTATACACCATATTAATGAAACCTCAAACAACAAAAACGGATAGTTCAAAGATAAGAAACACAAAGAAAACCAATAGTGAACCTAACCTGCAGCAGCAAAATGCCTTTGCTATCACCATCACAAACAATCATCAAACAGCAAAACCAATCTATGATCAAAACTAAACCACTAAACTCCAAATGATCAAGAAAATCACAAACAAATTAAAAAAATCACAATGCCCTCTACGCAAACGTAGATCGCCATGATCCTGAATCAGCACAGAAATCACACAAATTCTGAATAACAAAGAAAACACCAAAACAAATCTATGAAACAATAAATAGTATCTCTTCTCTATTAATAAATCCCTTCTTACCTCCGTATCTCTGAGAACCGAAGTGCACACCATAGCTTGCTGACTCAAAAGAATCCAAATGCTTAAACTGAGGACTTTATACTTGAAGCAAGTCACATAATAGTACTGAGATCAAGATCATGTGACACAGCTGTTATGTGAAAATAGCAGCGATTAACGTCAGCCATCTTAGAATGGTGATGTGAAAGAGCATGTGCATGTCACACCCAGTATATTCTGTTGACCCTCATGACTGAATAAAAAATAAATAATAATAGAACAACCAATAAACTCTAGTGTACGCAGCTAAATCACACCCATATATGCCAACCTAATGCGAAAAATACATGCACATCTTAACCAAAGCATCACAACAAACCTAACAAATAAAAAGGTTGTATGTCATGGGTTGGAAACCCAAGAAGGGATCTAATAAGTGGCATGTATGTAGAGCCACTATTAATAACGTGTTCAATCTGAATACCACATATATCGAAGAATGAAAATAAGGAAAGTAGAAAAAAAAATAGATAGACCCCAATTCTAATAATGTTGCATTCAGACATAATGTGGGAACCTAGTAAGATCATACAAAATCACTATAACATTGAGCATACCAATTAGCAATTGAATAGTGGCACTATACATATGCAATTTATCTGATTCCTTCTTTGGGTTGCTAACCCATAACATAAAACTTTGTTTGTGAGGTTTGTTATGATGCTGTGGTTACTAATTATGATATGGCATTTATTACGTGCTTATACACAAGTTTTTCAAGGCGTGACATTGGACCTCATTATAACTGTGGCAGCCACGGAATGACCTGTGCCAGTAAGGGACCGGTAAGGGACCAGCACCCTTCATTCTGGGCCACCACATTACGAGTTCTGCAGCGGGTCCTGCTCTGGAAGCCTGGCCAGACCAGACGTGCAGAGGGGGACCTGCTAGCAGTACAGGATGCTAACAACGGGCCCGTCATTAACGGGCCCGTTGTTAGCATCCTCCCCATTCCCATTGAGCCCTATGGGGGCTCAAATGGGAATAGGGACGTACCGGGTACGGGTCCCGCGAAAGGGAATTACCGGGCCCTCCAAGGTCGGAATGGCCCGGTAAGTCCCCTTTTGCGGGACCCGGACCCGAGTTTGGGGGTAGCCATGCCACTAAAAACAGCATGGCTACCTCCAAACTCATAATGGGGCCCATTGTATTTTAATTAGACAATGTAATGTTAACTTCTTTGGTAACAAAGATTACATCTAGATAAGTTACCTTGTATGATTGTCGAATTTCAAAAATGTATCCAAACGCCAAAGAAAAGGTAAACATATTGACAAAGGAAATCTTTTTTAGAATTCAAAAAACATGTTTTTATATAGAGAAAGTCGACCATTGTAGGTAACTAACATTTTTAACAATAATTTATTTTGAAATGTACCTGTGGAACTTCTATGTTGTCACAGGGAATTTGCTTTTGAGTTAGTTAGCATTATACTGTCATCCTTCAAAAATAAAGAGAATACATTATTGAAACCAACCATATGCTGTATTATAATGTTTAGTTTAATTTTCTGCACTTTAGTTGTACACAACAGCATATTAATACATGCATTGACCTTTTGGAGGATAAAATATTCCATGCAATTCATCTGCAATAATACATTTTGGAATGGATCATTGTCAATATTGCATCTTGGAAGGTGAATGACACTACTACATTGTATTGTGTTGTAGTCGTCCTTTACATAGCGCCTTTTCCCATTTTTATGGACTCAACGCGTTTGTGGTGGGAACACCGTCATGGACCGCATTCAAGAGAATGGAAAAGTTCTCATAAAGGCTTAGCATGTGTGTGTGCATTGATGATTGCATGCATTCTGATTTTTTGACAATGTTATTACTTGTAAAGAAAATATAATTTATATTATTACGTGGATAAAAATATCATTACTCACCAATCAGTAATATCATTCAATAAAGTATCACGTGTTGTACCGCATCCGCCTGATCGGTTGGAATAGAAGAAGAGTATATTGATGAAGTACTGTCATCCTCCTGTACATAACATTTTTTTCTCCAATTATAATGTTCGATGAAACATTTTGCAATATACATTAAATTAAAAAGAGAATAGATACTCTGGTAAGATTTAACATTCTAAGTATTATTAATAAGAAATATAATCAATAACAATTATCAATTAATTTAATAGTTAAACTTGACTGTATAATTGGTAAAAAAATATAATGGATGTATACATCGATACTATAGTTGCAGCTACATTTAGAATTGAAACAAATATTACTTAAAAGCTAAATGTTGATTCCAGAACAGTTGTCAATGATGAATCTTGTTGATTATACAATTTACATATTTATGACAATGGTCAATAGAAAAGATATATTAGTTATAAAAAATAAACCATTAAATACACTTTCAATCAGTTTATGAGCATGTCAGTAAGGCTCACAATCTGGATATTGGAGGTGTTTGCCATTTCCTCAGAGGTAACGCTGTGGACTTCCATCAGTGTGGTCTGCGTAATGATAGACATTCTAATGATTACATTTGGAAAATTACCAATTTGTGAAGGCTCTTATTGTACATGTGTGAATTGTAACAAAATGGAAACGTTGAGAATAAAATATCTATATCAATATTACCCAAAAACTCAAATCTGTTCATCCCAATCACTATTCACACAGGTTCAATACATTATGTGATCTTTTTTTCTAAATATAGATATACACAAATGTGTTTATAAATACATACATTAATCATTCATGTTCACTACTCGCCTGACTGTGTGTGTTGAAATACAGTTGGAACAGCATTTGGAAGTAATTTGCGATTGTGTCTGGGGTGAAGCTTTTTAATGAACTTTTATGACTCATACTTCAGAGAAGTGCATGCTGCAGACACAGAATTGATTGCCCCTCACGTTCTCCAAAACATCCTTGGCTCTGCTGTCAATCTCGGATACTGGAAATCCACAAATGACCAACCATGTTCGTATCAACCCATATCCTTGGGGAAAATATGCATAAATGTACCAGGAGATTTATCATTGCTTACATTACTGCAAAAACAATACATGAAGGCATTGTTTTATGCTCAGGAAAAATATACAAAAATGATTAAAGTATGAAGTGATTGATTCACCAATAAGAAACAGTTTGCAGGGTGTTTTTCCTGGTAACTGCTGGTGACCCCTTTTGGCTGACTCTACAGCTAAACAGAGTCTGTTTTCCTTGCTTATCATTCAGCAAATGGGAAGAGCCTTTAAAACCTACACTCCGGATTCTGAGTGTCATGGAGTGTTTGCAGAGTTTTTGTCCTGGTAACTGCTGGTGGCCCCCTTTGGCTGCCTCTACTGCTACACAGAGTCTGTTTTCCTTCTTTATCATTCAGCAGGTGGGCGGAACCTCTAAAACCTACACTCAGGAAATGGAACATCACAGAGTGTTTGCCGAGTGTTCGCCGTGTGGAGCATGGGGTCGGGAAGAACCTTGAGGCGTATGGAACTCCCGCCGATTGTAGGATGCCACTTGCAAACTAGAAAAAAGGTACATCTTAACTGTCACACAGAAACAGCGCTCTTGAATCCCCTTCCACCTCTGCCAAGCTTGACAATATCGCAGATGCAACATATGATACTTCAATACCCATCGTAGCAGCTGTAAATATTCGTAGACACAGTTCAAAACACTTTGTGACAGTAATGAGCGATCTGACGCTATAAGTTTAAATAATGGCAAACCTCTAATAAAGGCTCATTTGGAGGTAGTCGCACCGACTGCCGGGAGGGAGAAGGAGACAGTAGGGTCTGTAGGGCAAGCATGGAAGAAAGAGAGCAGGATGCTTCTCGCTGGCGGAACACAAATGCAGAAAAAAACAATAAAGTAAGCAACGCGCCACGGAGCGGCGTGGAATTTGTGTTAGCCAGCAAACCTAGCCTTGGTTCTAGAGACCCAGGTGAATACAAAAATGCAACAGCTCTGCTCAGAGGTCGACGGCATACAAACGCGCATAGAGCCACATAATCTCCCTCGTTCTAAGAGCCCTAAAGCAATTAATCAAATACAGATGAAATCCAAATCAGTCCAACCCCCAAAAAAAGATGCTATTCAGCATCAAACATAAAGGACAGAAAATGGCACTTCTAACCTCGAAAAGATCTGGTGGCTTCGAAACACTTACTGGAGGGTGACACACTCCTTACACCTGACAGCAGGAGCTGCTTGAAACAGAATTTCTCTCTGCTTTCCATACAGACTGGAATTTTGATGATAAAAAGAATGAGGAGAGTCGATCTGTTATGGCTGAAACTGAGAGCTGCTTGAACAACAAAGCTTCTATGCAGTTAGATTATACAGAGAGGAATCCGGACAAAAAAAGCAATGCAGATCCTGCGGCTGAGTGGAATGATCTACCGGATGAACTCCTTCTGAGGAGCGTTGTATGCGATTCGAACGTACAACGCGAATGCATAAGAGTGATGGTACATGCTCCCTCGAATATAGTGGGGGACAACCTCAAGCATCTAGAACCTGATGTGCTGAACAAATCAAAGACCGAACTACAACTTGATTCCTCCATCATACCTTTGGGTGCTTTGCGGGACCTGTTCAACAGTAATATACAAAAAGCTTCCGGCGCCGAGGCTGCTTGCTTGACACATGACGGTCACTCCCTCAAAGCTATCCGAAGACCTGTCTCTTGTCCAAATGGAATTAATGCTCTGCCAGAGAACGAACAAAAAACATTGATAAGTCAGCACGGGGCTATACTGCCGAATGCTGCTTCAAGTGACAAAAGCTCATTCAACCTTCCCCCGAACATCTTTGCAATCACCCCCATAGTTTCAAAAAATCATCCTGAAAACGCAGAACATGGCTTCCAGCCTAATCCACCTATGCATGAAGCTGCAAAAGATTTGGCTGTGGCTGTGAGACTTACAAAGACATTGCACACCTGGCTTTGAGCTTAGTTAAAGATCCAAATTCAGAGCCAATGAAACGAACAAATGCAGCTCTAAATGGCACCACTGATTCATTGCCAGACATGCCAATCAAGAAAGCTAAATTGAATAAGAGGCAAGAGTCCTCCAGACATGGCACAGCCCCAGGTAGTGGCAATAAAATCTGATTCTGTACAAGCAACGTTTTTGAAATATAATAACGAAGACCGACACAAGGAACAATGTTCAAGCAAGGACTCTTTGTCAGAAGCAGAGATGATTCGGTGCCCAGGAGTCAGAGACACCACCCCCCTCAAAAACAATTCTTAGACCCAAGAAAGCGACCCACGCCCCTGCAGCGGAAAATTGCGAACCAAACCTGGCTAGCCAACTACAGACGAACATTTTGTTGGTGGTTACCATTGTCTTAGCTCCTTACCTAAAGATGTATGAATCTCTAAATGACAACTTGAGAGATCAGACAACCCTACTTGCGTCCATGAATTCTAAACTGCTCTATGTTGAAGCGTCCATTGAATCGATGAACGAAAAAAAGACGAGAGAGAAAGAAATGGCCAGGGTAATACTCAAATCCTTATTGGACTCAATGCAGGAGGCAAAGACTGATAAAAGGATCCTCTTAGAGGGAGTCAGTGAAATCGGAGCTTGGTCCATGACACCATCTCCAGAACAGCTGAGCGTTGAAACGCAACAGGAAATACCTCTGGAGTTTATTCGTGATCCAACTCAAAGAGCAATAAAGGATTCCAGAGATGCAATAGTAAGGGAACCTTGTGCTGCAGAATATCAATTGAATCTGACAGAAGAGTCTCACGACAGGAGTCCATTAAAAACATCCAATGTCGTGGTCATGAATAATTCTTTAAACATCATAACAACGGAAGGTACCAAAAATTCGACCTTGACGCCCACAGCTGACATAGAGGATGACAAAGGCTTGCCACCTAAAAATCCGAGCACCGCCTCTGACCTGACCTCAGAGAACCTAAATCCTTTTTTGATTTTTGAGCACAAACAAATGACTTTGACTTCAGCAGCAAAAAAGGACCACAAATGAGGAAAACAAAAAATACGCGAAACACAAAAAACACGAAATCTCGGCTCAAGAAGCTTTTTGAGACATCTTAAAACCATCCTCTTAGGTCCTCCCCTGGCAGTGGAAAGGCCTAAAGTACAAACTATCTTGACTAAAGAAGACCCACAAGTGACTTCACACTTACCAAACAATCAACCTCGAGCAAGGAAAGCCCCTGAGCCCATCACCATTGAGACCTCATTACTGGAACTCTCTGTCTACAAAGATGAAGAATTGGAAGTCTCACAGGCTGTTTGCTACATCAGATCTTGAACCTCCAGGTGAAGCTGTCCATGCTCCTACCCGCCAAGCCATACTCGGCTTATCGCCGCCTTTTTTAACAATTTTAACAATGGCTGACAAAATAGCGAGAAACAGACGACTTCTCAAGCAGCCTCGACGGAAAGCAGCTCGCTGAAATCGGAGCTAATTATGGAGACATTACCAAAAAAAATATCAAAACGTTCACCTTCCAACTTCCTCACTACAGGGTATAGGGTGGAATGCCAAGAAACGCAGCAATCATGAAACAAGACAAGAATAAGCTCCATTTGAGGCGCATAACATGAAAACTCCCGGCCCAATTGTCCTACTTGAACTGATTCTAGGAGCAGATGATGGGCTAATCTTAAATCGATTGAACACCATGTTCCTCCTACACCATATACCAAATCTCAGAGTAATCAACTCAGATGACATCAAGATCGTGGACTTTGTCGACGAATCAAAAAATGACAGTCAATCTCCACATGGGCTCTGCTTCATTGAGCTTGCTACTGTTGGAGACAGATGATGATCTACGATTATTGGGCTTTGATGTCAGCAAAAGAGAGAATTCGTCTCATCTTTCGATTGAGAATAGATCAAGCCTTGCTCCGGAAAAATTCAAAAGCTCACAATGGACAGTTAATAAAAGAACCGGCAAAGATTTGGCAGATCATCTAACCCCAAAAGTAGTGTTGGAAGCAACATCAAATAAAAGTCTGATACAGATTACCTTCAAACAGAACAACATGGCACTTAAGAGCAGAAATGCGATGAAAGAAGGTAACACTACCAATAAAGAGGAGCACTCGTGGACCTGACTTGCAAAAGCCCTTGCACAGAGCGATCACAAATAAGGCCAGAAATCTGTCGGGAACAAAGAGCTGGTCATAGGAACATGGCATACTTGTGGATTCTCCCATCTCTTTCAGAACACTATTACAGACTCAGACATTACATGCATACAAGAATCTTGGCTAACTAAGGCTCCTTTGCTAGATGGCTTCACCCTGCACTTAAACCAGGCGATAAAGGGAATACAAGGAAGACCTTCATCTGGGCTCCTGTCCATCATAAAAAATGGTAGGGGTCTGTGTGTGATCACAACTATCAATCAACCTTACATGCTGCCTATAGTGGGCCGAAAATTAAATGTGGGCGGAGCGGTACGTGTGGCGGGGCGTGGCAGGCATCGTTTTTAACCCCTTATTTTTATTAAACACAAGTAAAGAGAATACGTTTTTGAGGTATAACAGTCTTTATTTTTCAAACTTCACTACACATTTTCCATTGTTATAATTTTTTTCCATTCAGTAATTGCATCCTGTGTGTTTAATTAAAGTGTATATATTTTATTGACCCTTGACTAGACATTCCCTTATTTTGGACTGCTATAGTTTGCTGTTTGGGTTTCCCAAGAGAAGTATGGTCTTCCTTGAGTCAGGTTTCTACAAAAAGCAAAGGATGCACATCTCCTAACTACCTGTTTTAGCTTTACTGTTGGGTTCACTCTTGCAGAGTGCAACACTATGCCCCATGGCCCCCACCCCGCAACCAGACACTATGCCTACCCCTCAAACACTATGCCCCATGCCCCCCACCCCTCAACCAGACACTATGCCTACCCCTCAAACACTATGCCCCATTCCCCCCACCCCTCAACCAAACACTATGCCCATGGCCCCCACCACTCAACCAAACACTATGCACCATGGCCCCACCCCCCAATCAGACACTATGCCCCATGGGCCCCACCCTTCGAATACTATGCCCCATGGCCCCACCCCTCAGCCAGACACTATGCCCACCCCTCAAGCACTATGCCCCATGGCCCCCACCCCTCAACCAAACACTACACCCCATGGGCCCCGCCCCTCAACCAAACACTATGCCCCATGGCCCCCACACCCCAACCAGACACTATGCCCACCCCTCAAACACTATGCCCCATGGATGCCACCCCTCAACCAAACACTATGACCCATGGGCCCCACTCCTCAACAAAACCCTATGCCCCTTGGGCCCCACTCCGCAACAAACACTAAGCCCCATGGCTCCCATGCCCCAACCAAACACTATAGCCCATGGGCCCCACCCCTCAACCAATCACTATGCCCCATGGACCCCAGTCCTCAACAAACACGATGCCCCATGGGCCCCACCCCTCAACAAAACACTATGCCCCATAGGCCCCCCCTCAACCAAACAATATACTCCATGGGTCCCACTCCTCAACAAACACTATGCCCCATGGACCCCACCCCTCAAACAAACACAATGCCCCACGGACCCCACCCCCCAACCGGACACTATGCCCACCCCTCAAACACTATGCCCCATGGCCCCCACCCCTCAACCATACACTACACCCCCATGGGCCCTACCCCTCAACCAAACACTACGCCCCCATGTGCCCCACCCCTCAACCAAACACTATTCCCCCATGGGGCCCACCCCTCAACCAAACACTATGCCCCATGGCCCCCACACCCCCATCCAGACACTATGCCTCATGGCCCCCACCCCTCAACCAAACACTATGCCCCATGGCTCCCACCCCCAACCAGACCCTATGCCCCATGGGACCCCCCTCAAACACTATGCCCCATGTCCCCCGTCCCTCAACCAAACACTATGCCCCATGGGCCCCACCCCCAATCTAGGCATACAAACTAACACGTATACACCATGCACCCATACCGTCCAAAACCCCCACCCCAGCATACAAACTAACAAGCATACACCATGCATACACACATCCATACAGACCCCAACCCCCCACTCTCATCTCAGCATACAAGCTAACAAGCATACCCCATGCATATATACACCCATACAGACCCCAAACCCGCACCCCATCTCAGCATACAAACGAACAAGCATACACCATGCATACATATCCATAAAGACCCAACACCCCCACCCCTGCATCTCATCATACATACCCATCCATATAATAACCAACATACAGACAGACCCGAAACCCCCCACCCCCACATCTCACCATACACTGCCCATCCACACAAAAACTAACACAGACAGACCCGACACCCCCCAACCCCCACATCTCAACATACACTGCACATACATCCAAAAACAAACACCCATACAGACCAGAACCCCCCCACCCCACCTTAGCATAAACTGCCCATCCACACAATAACACACATACAGACCCGACACCCCCCACCCCCACATCTCAACATACACTGCACATAGATACAATAACACCCATAAAGACCCAAACCCCTCCCACCCCATCTCAGCATTCACTGCCCATACACACAATAACATACAGACCCGATAGCCCCCACCCCCACATCTTAAAATACACTGCACATACATACAATAACACCCATACAGACCTGAACCCCTCCCACCCACATCTCAGCATACACTGGCCATTTACACAAGAACACACTGACAGACTGACATCCCCATCCCCACATCTCAACATACATTGCACATATATTCAAAAACAAACACCCATATAGACCAGAACCCCCCCAACCCCATCTCAGCATACACTGCCCATCCAAACAATAACAAACATACAGACCTGACACCCCCCACCCCCACATCTCAACATACACTGCACATACATGCAAAAACACCCATAAAGACCCAAACCCCTCCCACCCCATCTCAGCATACACTGCCCATACACGCAATAACATACAGACCCGACACCCCCCACCTCTACATCTCAACATACACTGCACATACATACAATAACACCGATACAGACCTGAACCCCTCCCACCCCTTCTCAGCATACACTGCCCATACATACAAGAACACACTGACAGACAACTCCTCCCCCACATCTGAACATACACTGCCCATCCACACAAAAACAAACATACAGACAGACCCGACACCCCCCAGCCCTGATTTCAACATAAACTGCCCACAAATTCAAAAACAAACACCCATACAGACCTGACACCCCTCCACCCCTGCATCTCAACATACATACAAAAACAAACATACAGGCAGACCCCACACATCCGCCCCACCCCTGCATCTCAACATACACACACAAACAAATAGACAAGACAGACCTGACACATCTCGCCCTCCCTCGCATCTCAACATGCACAAAAACACAGTCAGGACAGACCCCACACGCCCCCACCCGCCATCTCAACATACACTGCACACACATACAAATACAAACACCCATACAGACCTGACACCCACCCAACCCCAGCATCTCAACATACATACAAAAACAAACATACAGGCAGACCCGACACATCCCCCACACCCCCACATTTCAACATACACACACAAACCAACAAGCAGGACAGACCCGACACATCTCCCCCACATCTCAACATACACAGAAACACACAGTCAGGACAGACCCGACAGCCCCCACCCCCCATGCCCCATCTCAACATACACTGCACATGCATACAAAAACAAACACCCATACAGACCTGACAGCCCACCACCCCCGCATCTCAACATACATACAAAACAAAAAACACTGTCAGTTAGGACACACACACACAAACATACACACCCCCACCCCCCATATGTACTTACCAGACGTGTACCAGACATGCTGGAAGGCAGGCTAGCTGGAACGCTGGCAATGTTTCTGGTACTACAGCTGGCATGGCAAGGCTGAAATGCCTTCCGGCATCAAGCCTTACTGACCATGCCAGCCGTAGTGCTGGCACTCCATTGGTGCAGTACACACGCACTACGTAGATCGCAGGCCGCCCTCCATTAGGAAATTCTTTTTTGCTGGCGGGCCGGACAAAATAGCATGGCGTTCCGTAACTGGCCCGCGGGCCGTAAATTGTGCACCCGTGGTTTAGATACTGCCCAAAAAAGACAAGAGGTGTGTTAATCTTGTCCAATCTATATTGGAACCCAGAAGTTGTAGAAGGTTCATCTTTCGTAAACCTAGTCACTGAATGGGTGGATAAAATGCATAGTTTCAATATAGATCCAATGCTGATCATTTGCAGTGATCTTAATATTGATTGCCTGAGTTTGAGTTGCACCGAAACCACTGCGAAGACGAACAGAAGAAAAAACATGGCCCGAAGAAATGGCACACATAGACTTTCACATGCTGAATGGGAATACAAAGGGAGACATTCCTGGTCTTGCCAAACAGTGGAATGGTTCACAACAAGCAACCCTGGATTATTTCTTTGTTTCAGGATATTTGATCCCTAAAATCCAAACTTTAAACGTGTGCATAGCATTTACAGGGATCATAAACCTGTTCACTTGCAATGTGCTGGATTTCCGTAAGTAAATGAAGAGAGCTGGAACAAAGTAGTGGAAGTAGAGGATGAAAGAAACCGCCTGTGAATTCCAATGAGGAAAATCCCAAATCTAATCAGAGCCTTATCAACCTGGGACGATAGGGCGGAAAAAGGAGTCGAATATGAGAGCGTACTAGCAGCTTTCAGAGAAGTTAATCACAAAGACCTACGCCGAAGGCATAAGCAGATCCACATATATGACAGGTAGGTGGCAGCTAAAAAAAACTCCTCAACAGAGAGGTGCGACAATTAAATAAAATAACATCAACAAACAAAGAGGAATGAATAAGAAAAGGGAAGCAAACTTATCGGAACTGGTTAAAATCTCATAAATTGATAATTATTCAACATGATGTGGAACGCATCTTAAAGGCCCTCACCAGGAACAACAGTAAAAATATGAGGCAAATTCTGAACGAACTAGAGTCACCTCAATCTGCCTACCAACTGAACCCCATCCTGGAAGTAAAATGGGTTCAGCATTTCAAGAATCTGTATAAAACCCCAACCACTAGTCAAATCCCTGGAACCGATAAAAGTTGGGATATAGAACTAGACTTGGAAGAAATCTTGACAATAATTAAGAGAGCAAGTGACTCTCGGGCTCCAGGCCCGGATGGATTAACTAACGTAATATTAAAAGAAGTGCCAGACAAATGGGCTGATTTATGCCTGGCTTTGTTTCA
The DNA here is from genome assembly GCF_040938575.1 of Ambystoma mexicanum. Classification (NCBI taxonomy): domain Eukaryota; kingdom Metazoa; phylum Chordata; class Amphibia; order Caudata; family Ambystomatidae; genus Ambystoma; species Ambystoma mexicanum. The sequence goes on from NC_090935.1 coordinate 640,920,178, forward strand.
CAAAAACATAGCAAACAGAAGAATCCTGAAGTCCTGGAAAGAAGCTGTAATCGTCTTGATCTTTAAAAAGGGCGATAGAATGGTGACAGCAAACTATCGCCCCATAGCGCTCCTAGACGTTTTAGGAAAGATCTTTGCCACCATCTTAATAAAATGCTTTAATGGATAGGTTATAAGATCTGAACATTTCGATAGACAACAAACTGGCTTCGTAAAAGAGGTGGGTTGTAAACTGAATGTATTTGTGATCAACCTCCTAAAAACACGACCAATAACGAGAGGGGGAGAAATCGACGTGGCTTGCATAGATTTAGAGCAAGCCTTTGACAGCATGGATCAGAACCAATTGTGGCAGAAAGTGGACTCCCATGGCTGTCCTAAAGATCTACTTGCAGCCAATATAGACCTATACACTGGAACATCGAGTCAAATCAAACTAGATCAGCTTGGAACACTGTCTCAGAAAAATTCAAACATCCAAAGGCCTGAAACAGAGCTGTCCCTTAGCTTCGGTTCTCTTCGACTTCTTAATTCAAGACATTAAAAAAACGTCGTCAGAAGGGGCCCCCTTCCTACCAAAAATAAACGGGACAGAAATTGGTTGGCTCCTCTATACAGACGATCTTGTGCTAATAGATCAAACCTCGATCGGTCTGCAAAGGAAACTAAACATCCTACAGGAATATGTATCTAAAAATTCCTTGAAAATAAATTAAGCAAAATCATAGATAATGGTTTTTGGTACTCATACATCAAAGAAGGATAAGAACACCAGCTGGGTTTTAAATGGAAAACGCCTACGGCCGACCAATCAAAACAAATATCTCTGATGTTCCATAAATGTGAGCAAAGGTGAAAATCTGTGGCTAGAATGTCAAAAAAGAAAAATTAAACCTCTAACTAATCAAGGCAAAATGATAGAAGGAAAATTCGGAAGGTTCTCACTACAGCCGACAATAAACTATTATAACCAAAAAGTGATACCAGCTCTCGTCTATGGTGCAGAAGCTTGTCTGGGCCTTAAGCGGTAAAACTGGTGCTATCTGGAAGGATGGTTCTGGAAAAGGGTACTACATCTCCAAAAATCCATGCCTATAGCAAATATCTGCCATGAAATAGGCTTTATATCCATATATCCAAGAGTCACATAGAACGCCTTATCCCTCTTTTGAAAAATGAAATAGGCAAACTGTCCTCCCCAGTTTGAAGTGCTGAGAATAAAAGAGACAAACATGAATGGCAGGGTATTGAATATGTGGATAACCCAGTGTCAATCCATTTTACTAAATCTAGGAATGACCACAGATATATTAAGTAACAACCCTATGCATGAAAAAAAACACTTGTGGGCTGATGACTGGCGGGAAACAGAGCATCAAAGGGCATAATTAACTCTTTATTCATTATCAAAAACATATTTGCGGCTCCAACCATTACTCCCCAATATCTAAGAAAATTCCCCAACACAAAACAGCGGGACCTTTTCTTAAGATTCTGGTTGAACATACTACATACAAATGTGGTATTAAAGAGATATGGACACAACACAGAATGCAACAAATGTTGATTTTGTAAGGTTTCAACCGACTCTCTGCAACATCTAATCCTGTTTTGCCCAAACTTGAGAGACTTGAGAACCACACATCTTCTCAGGATAATGCATTAAAGACACAGGCTGTGCGCTGAAAGTTGGTGGGAGCCATTGTATGGGGGCAAAAATGAAAGAATGATATTTGCCCTCATAAAAATTCCCTGAAGCAATTTTCGGAAGGCCACAAAGCAAGGAATGAGAAGATTTAGCTTCCAATACTCATAAATAGACTAAGACCATGCCCTGAAGCAACGTCTGAAAGGCTGCCGTTCAAGGAATGAGAAGACTTTGTTTATCCAGACTCATAAACAGGTCATGATCATGCATAATTACATGCATTTTTTAGAATGAAACCCTCAAAAATGCGCCAAAGCCAAATGAGGACTTTAATGTTATTTTACTTTTGTCTCTAAATTCTTTCTGTTGACGGTTTATTGTGTGTTGATAACAAAGAATTAGACACAGGAATTTGACTAAACAGTTTGTAATAAACTAAATATCAATAAATAAAAACATTTTAAACAAGGAGACATGCTAAGACAAAGCGCTTTAGAGTTCCGTAACTGCCTTGTATGCTAGTGTGACCCGCCAGGCTAACCACCAACTTTTATGTCAATGGTCTGTTACACGAAGAAAAGTATTACTGGTACCCTATAATGTCATGTAGGAATTCAAGACATAATAATACATAGAAAGGTTGATAATGCTGAAATCATTGAGATGTATGAAAACAAAATGTCAATGAAAGTTGTGTTCAATGCACTACAAATGTACCAAGCTTGAAACGAGAACACTAAAATAAGAAAGAGTTCAATTAACTCTAACAGCGAAAATCCATGAGGCGATTCAGCAATGAAGACAGAAAGCAGTGCGATGAGGATATGCGTAGTAGACTTTAGAGATGTTTTCTTGCTAAGGATTTGAATGAGTTTATAAACACTTTGAAAAGTGGGACTGTATGTGAATTTGTCACGTGGAGGAACTTCCCCTAAATATTGTTGGTTGTTATTTTAGGGGTGTGATGTAGTATCATTACATTGCCATATTTGGGTATGTATAAAGATTGATGGAGGTGAATGATTCATGACGTCAAATTTCAAAGAAGAATGTGGGGAGCTACAAACAACTATTTCGAGTGCATTGGCCCAGGTGAGAATTGCCTTTGATAAGGTAGAGGATGTATAAGGATGAAGTGAGTGGAAGAGTCCAGGACCTCATAAATGGTCACAGAGATATCTTGATTGTAGGGACATGGTCTTCAAATGGGAGTATGGAGACACCAGGTCTGGTGTGGCCATGTGGCCAACATCCCTAATCAAAGGACCCCTTTCAGTTTTACATGGTATTCGGCATTGTGTGTGTTGCCATTCACTCCCACCCATTGCGAGCGCATGGCCCCAGGTGAGAATTGCCTTTAATATGGGAGGGGGATGGATGTGGATCAAGCTAGTGCAATAGGCCCTGCACCTTGTCAAGGTACACAGAGATATGCTGATTGCAGGGACAGGGTCCTTCAAAGGAGAGTGTGGAGACACCGGGTCGGGAGGTGCCATGTGGCCAATGGTCCACATGTGAAAGACCCCTTTCAGTTGTACATGGTATTCAGCACCTTGTGCGTTCCCCTCCACCCACACCAATTGCAAGCGCATTGCCCCAGGTGGGATGGATGTTGATGAAGCTAGCGCAATAGGCATGTTACCTTGTCAAACAACACAGAGATATGTTGATTGCAGGGATGGGGTCTTCAAATGGGAGTATGGAGACACTAGGTCTTAGGTGGACAATTGTCGATAGACACAAGAAAACATTGAGTTGTACATTCACTTACACTCTGTTGAACCTGCTGGCCCAAAACCAAAAACAAACGAAAAGACATTGAAAGTATGATAACAGTGCAATGATAAGGGAGAAGTGTTTGGATAGATTATGAACGAGTAAGAATGATATTGAAACATATTGATGGCAGTAACAATAATCTTTGTTGATCTTGATGTAATAGCTTACTATTTTTATTAGTATCAATCATTCACTTTTCATAATCTTACTTCATTGCTTTTATTTCCAATGACTGTCGAGGGGGATCATTGTTAACATTTAATAAAAGAGTGATGTATTCCTAAATAGAATTGAATGAAATCTAGGGGACTTGAAGCCAAGAAGTAATGTGAAGAAATAATAATAATAACAAATGCAGTCGCACTTATACTGCAAGTACTGGGTATTTTCTATTTTGACATCAGGGTTTTTCCTTTGTTTTATGTTGTTGAAAATATCAGAAAACCTGAAATTTGCAATGGGATCCAAAAAATGTAAATGAAACACTAAATTGAAATAATTAGAAAATAAACAATGCCACATTATTAGATAACAATATGTCTATCGAAAGTAAAAAAAATAATAAATGCACATTTTAAAAAAATGGTTGATGGCATATACAAACTACACATTGTAAGTATCTTGTGGTGGTACTGTCCGTGAAAATCCCTTGTATTGTCCAGAGCCACTGAGGCATTGATCACAAATGGCTTGAACCACACAGGCAGGAATGACACGCCGAATACAGAATCCCAGTCTTCCATGAATCCACCATGCAAACGCGCAATAGGCCCAAAGCCTGTACCATCTGTGTAAAAGACAGAGAAATAGTTTTGTTGAGTAAATCCATTCATTGCATTTATCTTGTTTGACCTAACTTCTAAAATACAAGGCACTGGTATGAATTCAAAAACATAATATGGTGAGTAAAGTAGTCACAGTCCAATACTTTTGAAATAAGGGTAACATAAAATTATATATGCCCTTCTCAAAATAAAACATAGGAAGATGAATTTTTAATAGTTTGAAAGTAAATAAAATGTTATGGTTGAGTTGCAGAATAGAAGATGAAAATGTTTGGCATGAACAAAGAACAACACCTTTTAAAATATATCAAAACATATATCGACAGTGAACACATGATATCACAATGTAAAAGGAGAGCAACATAAAAGGCTATAGTGCAAGGGTGTCACAAATAAAAGGTATAGACACAACACTTACTCATTACTCGGAGAGTGAGGGCGAAAAGTTGCTAAAAGTCTATGCATCTGCATCATCAGCATTCTGGACATACATCTTGTACGGCAGGCAACCCTGAATTCATGAAGTTGGATAACGCGGTGGTGGAGGCTCTTCTTCGGCTATGTAGGCCAAGCAGGCAGAGTTATCTCAGCAGCAACAGTTCTCCACCAAAGCTGCCATTAACTCACATCAATAGCAGGTACACCAAGTGGAAATGTTTTTCATACAACCAGATCAGGATCCTGGGAGTTATTTTCATGACTTTCACTAGATTCACCATCTTTTCGGCTACTTTCTCTCTCAACCATTTCTTCTTCTGTATACTCATACCTCATAAAGTTAGGGCTGAATGGATGCAAATATTCTTGAGGATTGAATACGTAGAAAATAAAATGTGGGAGAAAAATGTAAGGTAGAGGAAGGATAAGCCTTTCACTAGAGATGAGAGAATGGGTTTATTAGTTCCATAGTGACAAATGGGAATCGCATAGAATAATATAGGGGTGGTCATGCCTCCCACAAGTTTAATGGGGAGGTCATGCCTGTCGCCATTTATGAGAAGAGGGCATAGCATTTTCCCATGGGAATAGTATTTTCTCATAGATGTAAATGGGTATGTGGATCTCATATAAGTATATAGGGATGGTAATTCATCCAGCGAATGGGAAGGTCATGCCTGCTGCCATTTATGAGAAAAGGGACTAGTATTTTCCTGTGGGAATAGAATTTTCCGATTGAGGTACGTGTGCCTTCCACCATTGATGAGTAGTGGGAATAGTTTTTTCCCTTAAAGGTAAATGGGAATTGTTGGATTCCGTAGTAGGATATAGGGATGGTAATGCCTCCCGCAGGAATGGTTCTGCCTCCCTTAAGGGGTAATGGGGAGGTTGTTCCTGCTGCCCTTTAAAGAAGTGGGATTAGCATTTTTCCAAGTGATTAAGGGGTGGCAACCCCGCAGTTGTTTGACGGAGTAGCACATCTCCTCAAAGGTGCACTGTTGTTGTTAGTATGTGTATGTTGTGTCTCCACAAGAAAGGGAGATGTGTTGTAATGTGCTTTGTGTGTGTGTGTGTGTGTGTGTGTGTGTGTGTGGTTGTTGTAAGGAAAGGAGATATGTTGTAAAGTGCTTGTCTGGAATGTATGGGTTGAGAGGATGTTGAAGTGAGTTTGTGGAATGTTTAGTTATGTATATCAGCCCAAGGTTCCACCCAGAAGCAGTTGGAAGGAGTCAGCCTGGGTGATGGCACCCAGTGGTTTCCCTATGTAACAGCTTGAAGAAACTGACAATAAATCATATGTGTTGAACCTACTAAAGTGTACAGAAGGTCCAATTCCTACTTGATACTTATCGAGGAAAGAGGCATCTTTGAATTTCCATGGAGACAAATCAATACGTTGCACAAAGATGACATTCGAATGAGATGTGCACTGGCGTTGTGACAAGGGACGTAAGCATCTAATGATGTCAGCTTGAGGGGCAGGTGATCTGATTTTCTGCTGCGAGGTCACTTGAACTTAGGGTGATGCATCAACGGATATGATTACCTCATGATTTCAATTTCCGATCCATGAGTTTCGCATGTGGAAATGTGAGAAAATCGAAGGTAAGATGCATTGGAAAAAGAATTTAAATTGATCAATATATGCTAAAAAATAAATGCCCTATCCATTGAGCCAATACAATTCCTGGGAGAACTTGCCCTTTAATGTTTGCCAGAGATTGACTCACAAGGGAGAGGCTATGAAGGTAGGATGTGTTTACTCATAACTGCAGTGGACCAAGATTTGTTCACGGTTGATACAGAAGGGTCTCCTAAGTAACGTGTACATGTCATACAATGTAACCCTATCTTTCTCTTAGAAGCTTTAATTTAATCATATAGGAGGAAAGCATCTATGTAGAATACGTTTCTTGGAAGTCATTCGAGGTAATCTTGGTATGCAATACTGGATTATCTTTTTACTACTCAGCACAGAGGCGGTGCATGTGTCAAGCCTGGGTCGACAATGTTTTGATTCGTGTCCATCACATACTCCAAGGCACACGGACTGCACCTTACTATAGACTCATGTGTAGAGAGACAGAAGGAGACAGAGAAAGAGAAAGAGAGAGACAGACAAAGAGAGAAAAATAAAGAGCGAGTGATAGAAAAAACAGAGACAGAAAGACAGAGAGAGACAGATGAGAGAAAGACAACCAGATCAACATCTAATTTTCCGTTATGTTGTCTATTGTGTAGTGCATTTATACAATGTGCCCTTGTGGCTTCCATGTCATTTTGCAGACAGAAATGTGTTCAAAGTATTTTACTTCATCGGAATTCTGCTGACAAATTTCATCAAGTTTATTTTGGGGGGTTCTCCCAAACCCTCCGTTTCCCTACACTAGTCCCCTTCCCAAACCCTCTCGCCACCCCTTTTAACCCTCTTCCCTAAATGTATATTTCAATACATTTTGTTGGCAGAATTCTTTCGAAGTAAAGTACTTCTTGAGAACTTCGAAATAATTCCTGTCAGCAAAAGGACAGCATACGCCCCACTGTGTTTACGTTCTGACATGGTGTAGCCTCAGCAGATCATTACCAGGCTTCTAGTAAACCATTCACTCTTGTTACTTTGTAACAGTTGCTGCAGAGTGGCACAAATTCAATATAAAACGTTGTTAATTGTCTGCTGAGATGGAACTTCTGGACCACTCTGACTATGAATGGTAGCAGCAACTGAGGAGGTCCAACCACCAATTATTCATTGTTGAAAGTGAGGGACAACTTTTGATCTGATGCAACAAATTGAGCAAATGCTTTTAGCACGTGTTTTGATGCTTAGGTAAAATGGATGGAGCAGGTTTTGCGCCAACCTGGATGATCTAAAGACTTTTGCAGTAAGGCAAAAGTGAATCTGGCTGCTTTTTGTACTTTGTGTGCTCTGCAAACTAAATACAAATGTGCTTACCACATTTCTGTTTATGTTGCACAGCAAAAATAGTGCTTAAACAATCCGGTTCATTGTTGTCCTCTAGTCAAAATATTTAAGGATAATACAGATGGGTACAAAACCTGTTTGCTCCATGTCCTACCATACAAGCAGCAACATTGGTGTGAAATACCTTTGCTCAATTTTCTGCACTGCACACAGGCAAAGTTTAAAAATTGTGGCTTCTAGAACCCGAAAATGATATGTGTCTGTTTGCAACATATTGCTTGAATTCAATAGGGCAGGGTGCATTGTGCCAATTCTAGGCAGTGCTTTGTGGACCTGTTGCAGTAAGCTTAAAACAACTTTTAAGGTGGAGCAACGGAAGTAGTGTGTGTGTAATTGTAATGCGAGCCCTCCCATTTCCCTCATTTGCTTACAGATTTCTGAAAATTCTTTAGCAAAGAAATAAGGTATTTTGGGAGTTTTGTTATTTGGCATATAATCGATAATGACAGTGTACACAATTCCTTTTGGACAATTCAAGGAATGTCAACACTTTCAGAATGTTCTGATCGAAAAAGCTTGATTTCGTGGGGGACATTATCTGAAGGGTCACTACGTCAGCAAGTCCATAATGACACCTTCTTTTCGCACTTGCTGAACTGTCCACAGTTGTTCTCCTTAGACCCTTAACTGGTCCATCTGGGTCCAGAATCTGCCAATCTCCATTAATTTAGTTTTGCTGTCAATCACTTGAAGCAATATAGTTTTCAGCCTGATATACAAGGTGCTCCGCCAGGCCATCAACCAGCAAAAAGATGACAGCTGTTTATCATCCAAACGGAGCAAGATATCTGTGTAGGTCACATGGACATAACGGACCAATCCAAATGAGGCAGTAATGGCAGAAAAGCGCTGAACATTAACATTAACCAATGAGGGAGACAGTGAGAAGGCCTGGGCCACAGATAGGAAGAACAGCAGCTGATCCTAATGGTGACTTTCCACTGTCTTGGTACAGTTCTATAAGAACAACCGAGGAGAATGCATTTCAATTTAAAGGTGAGGTTTGGATGCCCATGAAGGCTGATGAAAAACATGAAAGGATTGGGGTACTAATAAAGGCTTATTGTCTCCAGAGATAGACCAGTACTGACACAAAATGACTTAACTACCTGTTGTAGGTCAAAAGTTAGCTTTG